>NW_009648046.1:193008-210729 GCF_000708025.1 Charadrius vociferus
ACTTTTGGTTGGGGCTGGAATTTTCCATGCTTGCTTTGCCCAGAGGTGATTTTTTTTTTTTTTAAGCTTGAACAAATGCAGAGAACACTATCCCTGTGCAGATTACAATAAAGAACAGATGTTATCTAATACACCTATTGCTAGGGTATCGAAACATTAGGTACAAGTGAAAAATCACACCACTTCTGCCTGAGCAAGGCTTGACTCTTCCTTTTATTGCTTGGCGTAGCCGCAATTGTTTCCTCTGTTTGTGAGGTTTTGACAGATTACTATTTGTCCTTGTTGAAGAAAGCCTTCTGCAAGACTATGGGTCTTGCAGGATACTCTGAGGAAGAGTTCAGTTCAGATTGGCTCTGTCGTTCTACAGCAAGGACTTCCACCACCTTCCGCATTCTGAGTGTGGTCTGTCTTGTGGTTCCCAGGTTTTCATCCCCTCCTTACCCACAGGTGCTAGGATGAGGAGGGGATGATCTCTTGCTTGGTGGGACACTAAGGGTGCCCTCTCCGGGGTGAGGTGGTGCGAGTTTTGGTGCCTGGATCTGTGTTGTAGAAATAGATGCAGTTGCAGAAGAGTTTGCTGCCCTTTCCACTCTCGTGGTGTAACGTGCAGTGGTCTTCCTTCTCTGACCATACAGAAGCCTGTATTGAAAAGAGGAGTTGTTTTTTTCAGCTGAATGCTTTCTCAAAAATAAAAAGTAGAGAGAGGGAGGGGGAACCAAAATGACAAATGCAACTTTCTAGGAGTTAAAATGTGTACGTATGTAGTCACATCAGCATAGCAGCGCTACCTTTTTCAGTGTGTCCTGCCGCCCACGCATTCAACGACAAGATAAGGGTTTGGATGAGTTTTTTACTGTTGTGTTAGTTTCTTGAGTTAGATTTAAAAAACCTGGAACCTTGTGCAGCAGCAATGTTTGCTCCATTTACAGGATCGGTCTGTTGCATTTGTAAAGTGCTTTTGAAAGCAGTTGAAGTGCACAGGTGGAAGCTGAGAGGACTAAAGATGCTGAGAGCTGCAGTTGGGCAGCTACATCAGATCAGTTTCTTCCACAAAGAAATGGCTGCTTATACTTTTTAACTGTGGATTTATGTTGAGATGAAAGAGTTTCCACTCAGAGTTGTCTTAAAACTCTTCTCCAGTTCCTTTTATGCTGTCATGTGTCTTAAATTTTTGTAGCTACTGACAGCGAGATGAGCAGAATTGATACTGATGATTCAGATACAGGCACAAAAATAGTATTCTGGGGAATGTTAGCTCTTACTGTACAGAACAGTGCGAGTGCAGTACCTTCTTAGTCCTCTTTCTCCTGCTCTTTAACGCTAATCGTTCTCATGTCTACAAACATTTTGTTCCTGTTCACCCTTTGGGCAAGTAGATAATAGTCTGATGTGCTGGAAAGGATCTGCAGTTTAATCACTTATTCATATCTTCATCAAATCACGAGCTGCCTTTTGTTTTATTGGTTTATGGATTTTTCTTTATCATGTTTTTCATAAAACTTCTACCACTGCATTATTAAACAGCAAAACTCTGTAGTAATGTTTTGGTGGTTAAAAGCTATCAAATGTATATGCTGCTTTTCTGACATCTTTGTCTAATTTTGGAGGCAGCAGCTTATGCAAGAGCCTTTCTTGTCCTTTATTCGTGTGAAATGTTCTAGCAAGATGTCAATTTGTACGCTATTGTAATTAGCCAGTTCGTTAGCATCACGTTACTGCCTGCTATCAAAATGCTGGAAATCTGTGACTGGGATGGCTGTTACTGATAAGTCATGCTCCCAGAGCGTCAGTGGCAGCTTTGAGCAAACAATCCTTATTTTTTCTTAAATGTTTTTTCCCAAAAATTACCTTTATGTTTGCAACTTGTAAATATGTTTTTTGTAATCAGATACTTTTTTTTTTCCCCCCCGTGAATTAATTTCCCTCCTTACCCCAGTACACAATTCCCCAGAACTGCAGGCAGTACATCTTTCCCTTCGACATCATACAGCACCATAGGCCTTGATCTGGCTGTGGTCTTTCTTTGTTGCTGCAATATACATGTTTTTATTGTCTTTTTCACTTGGAAGTTCAGACAGTAGGAGCTTTTTTTGTGGTGTTTTTTTTGCCGTAGTGGGCCATTAGACACACTTATTTGCTTTATGTTATCATCGTTTGCATCCCTTTACGTGTTTGTAACACCAGCCCTTACACGGATATACCAGTACTAAAAATTCTCAGGCTTATATATTTACGTGCATCATAGAGCATTTTTGCATAACTGCTGCTAAAAATCTGTGTTCATATTATTTAGAATAGAATAGTTCAGTTGGAAGGGACCCACAAGGATTGATGATCATTTGACATGCTCTAAGGTGACACAGGACTGTTGTCTGATCAGTTTGTACAAAAAGATGGCAAATCTCTCTCCGCCTTGATATTTAAAGGCTCCCTGAGCCCCAAATGCGTCATCTGATACTTAGCACGTGTAAAATCTTTTTTTCTTTGATTTTTATCTTTGCAGACTGGTTGGATTTCCGTCACAACTCTTTATTTCAGCCTTCTTGTGCATGTGGTTGCAAATCCATCTTGCATTCTTCATTCACTTCTGATGTGTTGGTATATGCCGCGTGTTCCCCTGCCTCCCCTGTTTGCCATGTTTATCAGCCCCCACCCCAGCATCTCTGGACCTTCAGTACCGTGTCTGTATCTGGAACCTCTTTTCTGAGCTGATCTGCAAGACTGCTTCCCTTTTTCCATCAAAAGCTTTTCCAAGGGCTGTTACTGCCCTGATACCTGTGGGAACTATTTTTCCAGTTGTGCCAAGGCTGTTCTATATTTTTTAACCTTTTTTTTTTTTTCCTTAAAATGCAGCACTTCACAATTCTTAATGTCTTAGTTTTTAAAACAGAGTGTTAGTTGATCACTTCTAGTCATGCTGCATCTCACATAGGTTGTCCTACAAAGAATGAAGTCTCCGAGAGTCTCAAGTTGTCTCTTATTTGGAAAATACCTAGTTTGCTGCAGAAACTTAACGAATGAAATATATGCTAAGTGACTTGGAGGGGGGTTTGGCCTTTTGCCCATATCTTAAAGTAATTATCCAGTGGCATTTGGACTGTCACATTTTTAGACTGAGTTTCTTGGTGAATCTGATCCCTCCGCAGCTGCGATTGGCTTAAGCCCTACTGTAAATGAATAGGGTAGTGTATCATATCAGCGTCGGGCCTGGATTAACCGTCTTGCCCGAGCTGTTGGATTGCTGATTGCCTGGATCGTATTCCTTTGGGTTACGTCCCCGACTTCCAGCTCCATCCATAACCTTCTGGTTTGTCTGCGTAAGCGTACTATTTCCTTTTTTTGTTTGGGCTTGATGGTTCTCCCCAAATTGCACAGTGTGGCTTTTGTGGGAGGAGAGGAGAAAGATAAGTGACTTGTGAGCGTAAAAAGTATTCATTTAAGGTTGTTCTTAGTATGTAGAAAAGAAGGTGAGTTCTTTTTAAGAAATCTGGATTTGTAACTATTCAGCAAATTTCAGCCGCATTAGAGGATTGGAAATGGGAATTGTTTGGAGGAAGGGGCTTTTCAGAGAAGTTTCAAAATTTGCTTATCTGAATGTCTAAGGCACATTGACGGGGGTTTAGGTGAAGTCTTTGTATTTTTTTAGCAGCCCCTGCCCTTACATCTCAGTTGAGCTTCTGTACAACTGTACGAATACCCCTGTAAAAGCAAGGAAATGGAATCCGTGTGGGTTTTTTTTTTTTCTAACCATCAAAAGCAGAGAAACTTTTTTCTCTTTCTAAAACCCTCGTACCTTCTTCGTGCATGTGTGTCTGCCTATGTCTATCTGCATCTGTGTGCTTTTTTGATGAATTTCGAACTGAAAGGTACCCCTGCAACTCTCGGGCCTCGTGTGAGGCCTTCCAAATGATCGTATCTCTTAAATACCTAGTATGCTGCCTGAGGAGTTGCTGCAAATGTTTTGAAGTCACGGCTCACGCTGTTTTTGTTACCCTTGTTTTTTGGCATGTAAAAGCCCTTGTTCTTAAGCCGTGCTAGCTTATAATATTATCTTGCTGGTGCAGCTGAAGAGATACTGGCAAACAAGGTGGAATATTAATTTTCTGTTCCATAAATGCATCTATTACCCCTTTGGGGGAGATCTCATCTGCTTTTTGTACTTTGCTCAGTTTTTTTCTGGTTGATCAGGAGCACCTTGCTTCCACAAACGGGAATGCTCTCCTGCAGCTTTTGCAGAAGATGCTGGACTTTAAACCCGGTCTCCGTTTTCTAGTCGCGCTAGTAAAACGATCGCTGTTTTGAGAGAGAATGTAGCAGTTGATCTGGGAACAGTGGAATCATTTGAGTCAGTACAGTGCTTATTTTGCTCTCCTGCCTGTTAGATAAATGTAAGTGCATTGAGGGCAGTAGTGTGAGAGCTCGGTAATGTTACTTCCACGTAGATAAGTCAATAATATGTTTGATTTTAGTTATATGAGATAGCATACTATTATAGACGCCTGTGTTTTTTAGAATCTATTTATATTGTTCAGGTAACCATTTCTGGCAGAATTATCCACAGACGTGAAAATGAGGCATGTGGCACCAGTGTTGCATTTTTAATTTTAGACAGCTGCTTCATGTTTTGAATTTCATTGCACAGGCTAAAAAGATACATCACCCTTCAGCAAGGCAGCCGCGGGGAAGTAGGATGTACAGAAGAATTATGGTATTTTTTCGAGTCTGCATCAGTCTTGAAGGAAGAGTTTCAGTTAATGGTTACTTATCAGTTCTCCGAGATAGTAGAGTGTTTGCTACAGATCATCAAAGGTGTTTTTAATTACCTGGCAATCTTAACTTCTTTTGTCTTGCAGATTTATCTCCTCTTCCGAGGATCTTACTCTTGTTACAATGCCTAGACTATCACAGGACGCTAGTTGTTCACTTGTTTCATAACATACCCGTTATTGAAATAATTTTGTTTCTATAACTTTGTAATTTGTTAGCATATAATGATAGCCTGTCCCGTTTTTTTCGCCCCGTGTTCTGCTCGCATCGCACTACAGCAAAAGGGAGAGAAATACCTTTTTCTTCTTTAATAGGCGAAGCTGAGAGCTTCACTACAAGCGCTGTCTCCTGCTGCTGCTTTTCTTGTGTCCCCTGCCTCTTCTCTCTGCCCCTTTTCCCCCAAAGCACTCTCTCGTCCGTTGCTGTCTCCATAAAATTCACGGGTGGAGGGAAGTAAGAAGATCTTTGCTCAAAATATTTGGCCCTACCTACTCTGCTGTAAATCTAAGCTTGAGCTGTAGCGTGGGATCACCTACTTGGGCGGGGGGCATGCTAAGGAACGATTTTGAGGTTTCATGCTCGCATCAAATAAACGTTAAATCACACAAGCATACCGTTGTTTTCCAGAACTTAGCACTCCATGTCTGAGGGCATGCTGGAACCTTATCTTCAAAGGCTATCTTCTAAAAATACAACGCATTAAGATTGCATTTTGCTTTTATTTGCACACATGAAAGTAATATAGTAAGAAGGTGTTAAGGCACCTCTTGAATGTGTGACTCAGTCAAAGATAGGCTTGTAGAGCTATTGCGTGAGAAACTAAATTTGTGGAACGTAAAAACTTGGCTCGTCTGCAAAATATACTAATGCTTCTGGTGCTTCAGAAGCACTATGTCACCGTATTTATCAATCTGTGCCAGGCCGGTAGCCGTGGACTACCAATTTTTCTGGGGATTGAAATTGCAAGATTAAAAGCAGGATTTCTGTAGAGGGGGACTTCTAAAGGAAGGCTCCTGAATTACTGTGCAATTACGCGCCGGCAGTGTGTACCAGTATTCAAAATCCTAAACAAGTGGCCCGGCTTTCAAAAGTGCTGAACAGTCAGAAGCTCCTATTGAGCACAGTGGCAGCTGAGGGGTGACTCAACATTTCTGAAGATAGTTCCACTTAAATAAGGGTTTATTTGCTTGATCTTAGACTTCTGAAAGTCAGCAAGGAAAATTCTCATTCATGGTTTTAGGGGTGTAGAAGATAGAGCTGCATGTCTAATTTTAAGCATCTCTTTATTTAAAGCTCTTTTGGCTAATAGCTTTATCTAGTCACTTAGATATGCATAAATACTCATAAATATCTGAGGTGCTGTTTTATATTTAAGGAAAATTATGTTCTATTCTGTTTTAGCTGTTTATGAGTATTTATGCATATCTATCTGAGGTGCTGTTTTATATTTAAGAAAAATTATGTTCTATTCTGTTTTAGCTGGCAAGCTTTTATGGATTTATGTGAGTGCAGGTTACCATGGAGAATGACTGGCAGGTTAAGCTTGACTTTTAAAAGAGGTTTATTGAATTGAAGTGCAAAAAAACCTAGCGTTGAGGGAGGAACTTTAATAGCTAGGTAAAATGATCTTACTCAAACTTTTAGATAATTGTTTTCCTTTAGGAGAAATTAGGTCCAGAAGCATCCTTACGAAAGAAGAAACCTGTTGAAAATGGAGGGGGTGTGGGAAGGATTTCGGGTGTGTTTTTCCAAGTATACCAAAGCATGCTGTATTCAAGTTGAAATTGGAGAAAATATTAAATAGGGAAGACTTTGTTTCCTTTTATAATTGTGCTGGCTTTGTGTTACAATATTCCTTTTACAAGAAGGGAAACCACGCGTTCACACTGTAATTTGTGTGATGCGTTACCTTTCTAAATTAACATCCCACTCTTATTTTTGTGCAACGCATTTGTTTCCAATAAATAGCTGCTCCTACTGTACCTCTAATAACATGGAAAATTCCAGTGCAGTAACAGGTCTTTGACTGGATGTGTTTCTCAGATAATGTGAACAAACTTGTTGTCCTTAACTATTGAAATCAAATGTATTTTATTTACGTTGCTAAGAACAACTTACTAGTTTTGGAAAGGCTTATATTTTAAGCTTACTCAGAAAATGTAAATGTAGTAAAATCACTTATGTGTATTCGCTGCCAGTGTCTTAAAGTCAGACCACGTGGTTGGTAGAATGGTGTTGGTGGATGACTGCTTGAAGAACCAAAGCAGCTTTTTGACAACATTAGACTCCTTTTCTGTGAATGCATAAAACCTGCTGGCCGATGTTTCTGGATAAAGCAAGATAAAGTGTAGTAATTAGCTCATTCAGAATTGAGAAAATCAGGCCAGCTCTTCTTCTAATTTGTGAATTAAAGGAAACTTCAAAAGGATGAGGTCTGCTGGTTTTGAGAAGAATGACTTCATGACCAGAAACCACTGCAGGTTCTTAACAAATGGAGTTGAAAGGCCAAATGTGTTAGGATGGACTTATTCCTTATCTTATATTTAGTGTAACTAAGGCAGTTCTGTTTGAGACAATTTAGAAGTGCTTTTTTAGTGGCTTCAGTTGATTTGTCTTGATCCAGAAGAAGCTGGATCCAAACAAGTAAAGACAAACGTACCACTTGGGCTTTTTGTGTATAAAGATACACGCACTACTAATTTACATAAATGTGTGTTACGCGAATGACCAGATACAATTTTTGCCTTTCTGATTAGCAAAGAGAAATAGTTCAGCTATGTTCTGACCTCAGTCCTTTCTGATTAGCAAAGAGAAATAGGCTTAGTCTGAGGTCAGAACATAGCTGAACTATTTGGACAGGATTATTAAATAAAGATGACAGATGATTCTGGTGTGCATTCATGCTTCTTCACTATTCAAATTTTGTTTAAATCAATGCCCCTTGATTCCCAGTCAGTATTTTTACTTGTTTTCATCCTACCAGTATAAAACATAGGAAATCATTGTCACCGTTCTCCTTTTCCTGATTCATCTAATAATCCCTACCTTTCTATATGTACATACTATGTGTACATGTATATAAACGATAATCTTTATTTAAATATTGTTACTAGGGGAAAAAAAAAATCTTATCTCTAAAACTGTGCAAGCAGTGTCTTAAGCATGTTTTAGCTATCATGGGACAAGCAATGCAGTTTTTTCATGTGCTTTTAATATCCTGCACTGAGCTTGAAAATAAAAGAAGCAAAAAGCCACAGACTTCCTTAGAAACTTGATCTGCAATTTGTTAAAAACAATTCTAATGTAGATATTTTTTCCTCCTAGGTTTTACCAAGAGACAGTACATCTAACACTTAACTTGGATCATCTCTTGTTCATCAGCTTGAAAATCATAACAGCCCCCAAAACTGACATTTGATCTGAAAGAAAAAGCTGTGACAAATGGACAATATGTCTATTACTAACACGCCAACAAGTAATGATGCTTGTCTGAGCATTGTTCACAGCTTGATGTGCCATCGACAAGGTGGAGAGAGTGAAACTTTTGCAAAACGCGCAATTGAAAGTTTAGTTAAAAAGCTAAAGGAGAAAAAAGATGAATTGGATTCTTTGATTACAGCTATAACCACAAATGGAGCTCATCCTAGCAAGTGTGTTACAATACAGAGAACGCTGGATGGGAGGCTTCAGGTTAGTACAAGTGAAAAATCAGATGTTTTCCTCCTAGTGAAGCTGGAGCAAAAGTGAGTGACGCAGGATCCTAGAGTGTTGAGGAAGAGTAGCTCTTCTCTTGCATCCCCCCTCGCCCCCGTTTGTAGACATGTTTTGTGGCTGGAGCTCTGGACTGCTGCAGTAGTTGATTATTTTTTTTCAGAAGGAGCAGAAGGCGTTGGGATCAGCCGTTCTAAAAGAGTGTGTGTGTGGCAGTAAAAAGCAGGGTCACGTAACAAATTCGGCTGTTTATCCTGGTATTTTCACTACAAGCTTCTGTTAGCTCTGTGTTGGTCAGCAGTGTGAAGAAAGACCTATGATCCCTTGCTAAGGTACTCCAAGGAGTCTGCACTGAGGATTTATGTTAGCCTTAGATCGTCAGTACTCAGTACCTGTATAGCTTGGGCTGCGATTTCCTTGTTCCAGGACAGATGTCCTGTTTGCTGGCTAGCTTTCTGTTTACCCTAGAAGCATTTTTTTTTTTTTTCAATATAATGGATTGGCATTCTTCTACTTGTAAATTCCTTATAGCGTAGCTTAGTGCCTCGTTCCTCTTCTTCTGGGGCAAAGCATCATCCATGGTGGGGAAGGTGGCCATACATACTACATTAAGCACAAATTCTGCTTCTGCCATTTTGTGTCCAGTATTTTTTCTCAAGAATCACAGTGTTGACTTAACTGTAGCAAAACCCTAATAGAATTTTATTTCTGTTGAGTACAGAACTTGGGTAAACTGTACACCATCTTTTTTTTCATATTTTGATGATGGAGAGAGGTTGTGTTGTTGTTTGTCCCCTTCCAGCTTTGCTCCTCACTAAATAAAGGGAAATGTCTTGCTACTTTCCCAATCAACTTTTGTGTCTAACTTTTTAGGTGGCTGGTCGCAAGGGATTCCCTCATGTGATTTACGCTCGTCTTTGGAGGTGGCCTGATCTTCATAAAAATGAACTCAAGCATGTTAAATATTGTCAGTATGCTTTTGACTTAAAATGTGACAGTGTCTGTGTAAATCCTTACCATTATGAGCGTGTAGTATCGCCTGGCATTGGTAAGTAGACTCTTGATTTAAAATGGAACAGTGAGAATAGAATGTAAAATGTTTTCCTTTTGAGTGTAGAAAATAAGGGCTTAAATGAGAAACATTAACTTTTAATGATCTAGTTATAAATTATTCTCATACACTTGTGTCCATTTTCTTAATGGAATTATTTTTTACCTTTATTCCAAATTTGAAAGAACAGTTTGTGGCTTTTGTTTAAGCTTTTCTGTTGGCTTGCACACAGTTCTTACAATTAATGTGTATCCTAGGAAAAACTTAGCATTGAGGCTTGTATTGTGATGGAGGGGGTAAAATATGTAGAGTCTGTAATACTGATTTATAAAGCCATATAAACTTAATGTTCAAACATCGTTGAAGAGCTCTGTGTGTATAAACCTCCACACCCCCTTTTCTTTTTCTTTTTAAAGATCTCTCAGGACTGACACTACAGAGTTCTGGTAAGTATTTCTCTTTACTGTTGCATTTCTATGGGCACAATCTGTGTTAAACTCTTCAGCATGTACACAGTTTATTCCTGAGTATCTCCTTGGGAGGGAGGATGGAGAGCAGATGGAAATGTATTTGTCTCTCTGGTTTTGGAAAACCAGCTAAGTAGCGTATGACAGGCAGATATTAATAAATTCCTTCAATTGAGGCTTCAGCTCAGCTTGTAGGTATGTTTTCTTTTCATTGCCTATGACTTATAGACCCCAACAAAAAAGAAAATCAAAAACCTCAATAACCGTCAAATACTGCTAATTAAAAAAAATAAACACCCCAAACTGTGTGCAGCCGTATAATACACTAATTAATTGAATTGGGAATAATAGATGCTTATGATTTAATAAGTAGTTTAACAAGAAAATAATATAAATTCTGTAACTAATGTGCAGTTGAATGAAGCAGTCTAATATTCTTGCTCTCCTTGAAATTTGAGAGAAATTGGACATTAAACGTCCAATGAACATTATACAGAAATCTGAGGCTGTGCAGCTACTAACTGCTTTGTTTCAAAACTGATTTTTTTTTTTTACCTTCCAGAAGAAATTTGTAGAGAAGGAAATTTGGGTGGGTATTACAAGTATTCAAGCAAAAATTACTTAAAAAAAACCCAAAACAACCCAACAAACCGTTAACTTCACAAGCTTTAACTTGTGTGCTCATCTCTGCTAATTTGCATTGTTACCTGTGTCTTCTGAAAAATGATCCTTTTGTGCAGAATCAAAAGCTTACCAGCCAGCAGTTAAATACATAAGTGTTTCCTTGTCGTGCTACTGTTTTTCCAGCAGGAAACAGAAAATTACTGTCAGATTTTAATATCTTTAAGGCTGCTTCAAAAATCAGCACGGGAGCTAGTGTAGTGTAAGAGTTTTACTTCCACATGCTCAATAGGATATATAGAAATAAATTCTTGTAGTTGTGATGGTAGTGATTTCCTTACGCTGTGTGTGGGGTGTTCTGAATTAGTGGCTACATTGTTAAATATACAATAGTGTTATATTGTCTTTGAATGTGGATTTGATGTTTCTAGTCAATTTGGATGGGAGCTACTTAAAATTACTCAAGGGATGCATGAAGTTTTTGATGTGCTGTGTTCATGAATTACATTTTTCGTGGGAGTTTTATGTATGTTCTTACTTGTATGCTAGGAATTGGTTTGTTAGCTACTGCATTAACATATATTTAGGTGCTTCACAAAAAGCATGTTTTTGCTTTTATTAACCGTGTCCAATCGCACAATGGTGGACTAGAAAACAAAACGCCATTAGAGTCTACTACTGCGGGACTAAACTGCTTCTTTGGTAGCAGTAAGCAAAAGTTTGCTTTTCCGTCTAGTTAGGCTGCAAAATTTCCCACTGCTGACTTGGAGTGTTTATTTGTAATTTAGAGGAGTGCTTTAGCAATGTTTATATAGGTTAAATCCTCCCCCCAGTAGTTTTAATAGCATTGTTATTGCTTGAAAGTAGCAGTGCAATTTTGTAGTTTAATGCTGAAAACTGGTTTGCTTTGCGCGTTTAATAACTGTCTGCTTCTTCACAGCTCCATCAAGCATGTTGGTGAAAGACGAATACGTTCATGACTACGAGGGGCAGCCGTCATTGTCTTCTGCTGAAGGCCATTCAGTCCAAACCATCCAGCACCCACCAAGTAACAGGGCATCTACAGAGCCTTATAGCACCCCAGCCATGTTAGCTCCTACTGAGGCTAGCACTACCAGCACCACTAATTTTCCCAACATTCCTGTGGCTTCAACAAGTAAGATCATCGAGATTATATGAAATACTTAACTGTGAAAACGTGAAAGCTCAAAGATAACCGCTGATTTTTTTCCAAAGTAGATTTTGCGTTGGAACTGTGCTGCAGTCACACTACACTGATAAAACGTGTGGCAATATGATCTAGGCAGTCCCGTAAGTGTTATCGTAAGGCTTTAACTTGGAGCATAATTTGAATAACTTTTCCCGGTGACCCAGTCTTTTTTCAGTGGGCTGTGACACTACATGAGTGTTACAAGACTGTTTTGGGTATGCCAAAGGTTCAGTAATACAATTTTAAAACAACTGACTGACAAAACATTATGGCTATTATTGGAATAATTATCGTGGGAATGGAAGAGTTTTATTATTTTATTACAACAGCAAGCGGGACAGCAAACGGATATACTGTAAGGGGGCAGTATTGGGAGGTTTTCAGATGATTTAGTATTCCACAGCTGACAAAATGAGTCTTCCAGTTTTAAATGGATTATTTTTGTAATGGCCCACTGTACTACCAAAGTCACAGCCCTAACTAGTATTTTCATTAGTCCATTGGAGTGCTGCGTTGAAGTTTTTCTTATTTTTCTGGGTGTATTTTCTACAAGTGGAAGAGTCTGGTTTCCCAGCATCAAACCTCACACTTCACTCCAGGAGGACAGTAAAGCAGTCATGTAGGCAGTGTCCTGCAGCCCTAATGTAGGGAACCATGAAGTTCGGAGGGGTTTCATATACTCTTTGTAACTTTAATATCAAAGCTGCGTGAATATAATGGATTTCATGTTATCAAATTTGGATTATGGTGGCATGGTGTTTTGATAATGTTCTTTAATTTTAGCTGACAACTTTTTTGCTAAAACTAATGATGATTTTGCCAAGCTGAGATACGTCTGCATTTGTCTCCAGCAGAGCAAAAAAGGATAGGCAGTTTAATTGTATTGCCTTTGCACAATGGTTTATAGTGAATAACTTTTTCTCATCAGTGCTATAATTGTTGGAGCCAAGTGGACGGGAAAAAAAGCTCGGTTTTTAAGTTTTAGTTCAAGTTTTCAATGGGTTAAATTCTGCTAGCCAGACCAGTTTGAGAGTGCAAATGTACTTGTGAAACTGCTGATCAGTTTAGTGTTAATGGCTGAGCTGAAGCCTTTTAAGAGCAAATTCTGTTAACCTGTTCTGACATACCTGTAGTTTTACTTTAAAGCTCAGACAATTCTTGAAGTATTTATTTGGGAGGAAAAAAAGCTCCAGCAACTTTCTCGGGAAGGAGTCTAGTGATGTATGCAGCTCTATTCAAGCACTATTTTTAAAAATACTGTTCAGTATGTTTTGGAGGAACGTAAATTTAAGTGAGTGTCCTCCTTAGGAACAGTAGTTATAACATGCTGAAAATAAGCAACTTATTGGACCAACCGTCGGCCTGTTTGGATTCATACCAAACCTACTGCAGCTGTGTTATTCAATAAAACCTGTGACATCTCTTCTTTCCTTTCAAACTGAAAAACGAGATGTGAACAAAACAAAGATACGGTTGATAAACAGAGTTCCCTGCATACTTCTACTCCTAAAATATTAAGGGTGTCAAGAGTCAAAATTAGCTGATGGAGAGCATCTTGCTTCAAGTTTCCTGAGACACTCTGGCGGGTGGAAAAAAATACCGAAAGCAAACTTGTAGGAACTGTGTATTGCAGTGCCCTTAGTTGGGTGTATTTTCCTACCCAGTAGTGCTGAGCTCTTCTTCATTAAAATTCTGGAACGTTCATGAATAGGTAGTGTGTTCTTTTACCAGGTCAACCTACCAGTATATTGACAGGTAGCCATAGTGATGGACTCTTACAGATTGCTTCAGGGCCTCAGCCAGGAACTCAGCAGAATGGGTTTACAGCTCAGCCAGCTACTTACCATCACAGTGAGTATATACATATGTGCACTCTTCTTAGTTTTCTAAAACCAGTTTCCAAATGTTCAGGAGAAATAGAGGATTAGAAGCGAGATGGGGAAAAACTCCCTTAAAAACCAACCGTTCCTTTCTTTTTCTAGATAGTACCACAACTTGGACTGGAAGTCGGACGGCAGCCTACACACCTACCATACCTCACCACCAGAATGGCCATCTTCAGCATCATCCACCTATGCACCCTGGACATTACTGTAAGTAGCGCAGATTTTCAAATCTTTTCAGATCAAAATGTTGTTTTCAATGTTTTTGAACGGTGGGGGCTCATTTGTGATTGTTCTTTACTCTCAAATCGGGGTTTTTTTTCATTATAGAACGACCGTTACTGTGTTTAGTATCTTCTGACCGTTCAATATAAGACCTTGATGGACTTTCCTCCATTAGAGCAGCAGAGA
Organism: Charadrius vociferus; assembly: GCF_000708025.1. Taxonomy (NCBI): domain Eukaryota; kingdom Metazoa; phylum Chordata; class Aves; order Charadriiformes; family Charadriidae; genus Charadrius; species Charadrius vociferus. The sequence goes on from NW_009648046.1 coordinate 207,130, forward strand.
TTAGAAATTCAGATAGCTATAGTGATACCATCAATATTATAGATGTCTTACTATACCTACCAAAACCAGTATTTCCTTTCCAAACCTCCTGTTTTCAAAGCTTTGCAACCTTGTAGTAAATATTTCCTTTGCAGAAAAAGAAGTTGATTCAGAATGTGGTGTTTGGGTATTTTTCTTTCAAAACTTGGAAGCTCCTGGCTGTTTTTATTTTCTAGAAATTTTGAAGTCATGTCTTAGTGATGTAAGAGTCTACATTAAGCTTTGGAAGACATGTGTCCGTGTATGCTAGCCAGTTTGAAAGAACTTTGTGAAAGCTCGTGCAATGAAATACTTGTCAATGAAGTGGTCTTGCCACAGCCTGATTCATGAGTACATTTGGCACAGAAACTTGAAAATCTTTCTCATCTGCAAAATAGGACCACAACCTCTTGTTTTAAGGTACAGGAGATGGGTAGGAAAAAAAAAAGTGATCAAAATTCAAGTGTAAATGTCTAGCGGCTGAAGTATATGCATTATAAGAGTATAGTGCAAAAACCCCACCCAAATTGAAATTTTTCTAAATTTTGTGGCACAAAGCTAGAACAGTTCATTATTTCCTAATAGAGTGCTTAACCAGATCAACTATTTGCAGTAGTCATTGTTAGCGGAGAATATACTGCAAGTTAATGTTAGAATGACTTTTCAGCTTGTCTCTATCAAGAAAATTTTGCTTTAGATATGGTTATCAATCTTCATTATTTTGTTCTGTCAGGATCCGATTTAATTTATCATCTTATTTGTCAGAAATACCAGGATGTGAAAACTTTAGTGGTGCTGTAGATACTCTAGAAATGTTTCTCAGTCCATGTATCTTTCCATAATTAATATTTGTAACTGGCTGGTGATACCACGTAGAGCTTTTCTAGGCTGCTACCATTTCTCACTTCAGAAAATCGCATGTTTTAACACCTGCTAGCGTTGTGCCTGTTTTGACATCTTGTTGCAAAAGCTGCTGTTACTTAGAATACTATGTTTAAGTCTTGTTCTCGACTGCCTCCAAGGGACCCAGTTTAGTTTATGAAGCAGAGAGAACGAACTGACCGATGCCAAGACCATATTCAGTATTTTTTTTTTATTTTTTATTTTTAAGAAAATGAGTTCTCTAGGGCTTTTTTTTTCTGTCTTCAGGGAGTGTTTCTTATGGTCAGGTCAGCAGCGTGCTGGACAACTTGTTCTGTGATTGATGAAACTAATGAAGTGTGGTTTCTGACAGGTTTATATCCTGTCTTCAGGGAGTATTTCTTATGGTCAGGTCAGCAGCATGCTGGACAACTTGTTTTGTGATTGATGAAACTAACGAAGTGTGGTTTCTGACAGGTTTATATCACATGCCTCTATACAATGATTCTCTCCTTGCCCAACTTGGGGCAGATGTGAAGCCTCAGTCCTATTTGTATTATATCTCCGTGCTACATCTGGTTTCTGTTCTCTCCTGGAGCTGGGTCTGGCTTGAGCAGCATGCAGCCTTTCCTCCTGGGGTACTAATGGAGCTCTTAGCTCTACTCAGCTTCTGAATTTTTAGGAAACCTCTAAGTGTAATTCTTCTGTGGGCATTTTTCTTCCCTGTCAGATTTGGCCAACTGATTCAGAAACTACTGAATTTATATATATATAATTTATGGGATTTATAACATCTGGCATTCTCAGAAGTCTTTTCTCATAGGAAAAACAAGTTAAGAAAACCTTATTTTTTCCTTGTGTAAAACAAATTTCATGTTTTCTTTTAAAGGGCCAGTTCACAATGAACTTGCATTCCAGCCTCCTATATCAAATCATCCTGGTGAGTAAAATCTAACATCTAATGCTAATATTGTGGAAGCTAATACCTTTGTTTTGAGTCTGATTTTCTTTTCTTTTTTTTTTTTTCTTTTTTTGGTATCAAGTACTCTGAAATTTGTGAGTTACACATTCAAAGGGGGAGGAAAGAAGGAGAGGAAGCCTTTAGTGATAAGTCTTCCTTTGAATTCAGACATCTCTTTTGGAGTGGTGTCATAGGCTGCAAACTGAATTTAATTTAGATGCCTAAGTCAAAAATTGCAATCCTCAAACCCCCACTGAGCTGGTGCTTACTCTGGAGGTGTCTGAACTCTGGATGTCCTTGATCCTAAACTTTGCAGCGTGCCTGAAGTTGTATTTTTTTGTGCCTTAGAAACATCACAGAGCTTAGGTCGTGCCAAAGCCCTCTTGGATCCATGACCTAGAAGTCTGTTATCACAGCCAGATACCCTGAAAGATAGGATTGCCCATCATAGCATGGTAGTGCTGAAGTTCCTTTTTGGACTTTTGCATAGAAGCTTGCTCTTTCCAAGAGTCTTCATTAGTGGTTGGGGTTCATGGAACCAAGGAGACCTTGTCTTGCGGTACAAGCTAGTTTCGTGGCAGGCGCAAGGTGGTTTTCTTTTTTTAACAGCAGCAAAAATGTTGCCTGCATAGGAAGACCTGCATGGTTGAACAGCCTAAAAGTTTAATTTGTTTATTCATTGGCCAGTGACTAAATCAGTATCAGAAATAAAGCTGTTGATAATTGCTGGATGAACCTAATGGTAGCTAAATTGTATTTCATGTTATTTAGTATGTCTCTTTCATCCAATTGATTCATCGATTGATTTCAACCTATTCAGTCCTCAGACAAGAACGTTTATTCGAAGACAGAAAAACTTAAAGGAATTCAGGCACCTTGCTTTCTTCTTTTCTAATAAAACCAGAACAACTGTTTCTTAAGACGAGTAGGTGTGCTCTTGGGTGCTGCTGTTTGTAATGAATGAGCAGTGCTTGTGGCACTGGGAGAGTTGTTTTTCCCTGTTGGCTTATCAGGTTGTTGTATTTAGGTCCTATCACGTTAGCTCTTCTGCTTCCTCTGTTTTGAGTACACTGTAGTGCTGATCTTCTTTACCCTCCCCAACAAGTTCTCAAAATCCCCAGTGACTTAAGCTTATTGCAACTTTAGGTTTTGATGTGTCTGAAGAGAGAAACTCTTCACACCCATAGAAGCGTGCTCAACAAACTTGACAAGCCAGTTGCTCCCAGGTAGCACACAAGCAGCAGATACACATACACAAAACCACTTCGTGTGCTTTGTCAGGTTTCCTCACCCACTTGAGTGTTTGGGCTGCAAGTAGCAGCATCCTCTAGGGGGTCAGGGTTTCCTGTGCTCACATGGTAACTTCTTCCAAGTACCATCTTTCCTTTGTAGCCAGTTTTTCTTTTTTTAAAATAGTGTGAGTTAAAAGGCACCTCTTTGCTATTAAAACATGCCATTTTGGTCTACTCCCTTGCTTAATACTTCCTTGGTTTATCCCATACCTGACTTTCTTGCGTGCAGACAAGAGCTGTGTGTGATCTTTGATATTTTTCCCCCATTGTCCTCTTTTCCAAATCCGGTTTGCTTTGCAGGGAGGATAGAGAAAACTGACTTCACCTAGGTGGTAGTTACTCTTGTATCTGAAGCCAGATCTGTTTGAGAGTTAGTTTCTATCAGCCTAGCTATGAATAGGCACATATGTATTACATTTTTATGGTAAAGGAGGGCAAAATCAAACTGTAGTCCTAAGGTGCAGGAAT
>NW_009648046.1:211524-216799 GCF_000708025.1 Charadrius vociferus
GGAACGAAAAGGAATAAAATGATTCCCTGTCTTCAGAAATGTTGCATTGTGACAATCAAAATGTTAGATTGCTGCAATGTGATCCAAAGGAGCATACAGTTCTGCATTAAAATATGGCTTTGTTTATGTACTCGAGTGACTTTCTATACTATATTACTTGTGGGATTTTACACTTCTGAGCAGAACTGAATGCGTTTGGTATCCCAGCTCTGTATTGTCAGTGAGCGCGGCAGTTGCTACTCGAATATCATTGCTTCTATATTCTGTGTTTCTCATAGGTCTTTACATGGTATTACAGATGGTTTTTTACTTTACAGATTTTGTGTAACCGTATACTAACTTATACCTAAGATAATAACTACAATTTAAAGTCCTCGTGTGAGTGGAGTGTAAATTAAGGTACCACAGGTGACTGAGTGCTGGAGAATTGTTTATGGTTTATTTAGTAAAGGTCTGACTTATAGTATTGTATACACACATGCATTGGAACTGTTTTTCTTTTAAGGTTGCACATAGGTAAAGGGGTGCAGTTGGAGTGCAAAGGAGAAGGTGACGTGTGGGTTAGATGCCTCAGTGACCATGCAGTCTTCGTTCAGAGTTACTACCTGGATAGAGAAGCGGGGCGTGCACCAGGCGATGCTGTTCACAAGATTTACCCAAGTGCATATATAAAGGTTGGTTTGATGTTCCTAGATGAAAATGGTGGGGGAAATAGCGTACGTTTGGTTCGTGTAAACATGAGGGAAGCTATGAGACACTGAAATGAAACTTCGCTTTTGATTATCCGTTAAAAAAAACCTTAAACTTTCCACTTGACACGTCACTTTTTAAAACTTGACTTTTTAAAATTATTAACCTGTAAGTAACATGTAGGTATTACAAACATAACTAATTTTGTGTTTTGTCACAGTCTTGATAGCAGTTTTTTGTATTTTTAGCCTCACAATTTAAAAAATTAACTGCTACTAAAATTCTTATGTTTCTTTATTCTCTCTCCAAGACAAGAAAAGTTGGGAAAGTATGTATAAATGTAGCAGAAGTGTACAGTGTGTGTTAACGTGTTATAAACACGAAGTGATCCAGAGGTCACAGAAAGTTGCATGGAAACAAATCGTGCTCAGGAGATTCTTACTTGGACATGCCTCGGCCAGACATGAAACTTTATTTAGGACAAGTCCCACTTGTAAAATATCATTCTTGAATTAGAGAGAAACTGCTTGAAGTTTGCGATGATTTTGTTGGTGGTTTTTTTTTAATCCTCAGTTTTGCAGACAGGTTGTGTAACAAAGGTGAAAGAAACCCCACTGGCCTCTGTGTATGAGCTTTTTAGTACGAGAACAGAGTTCTTGTATATATTAGTGCCGAGCCTAATCACAAAGATATAACATGCCACCAACCTGTAACCTAGCTGCTGAAACCTCAGGCTTATCAATTATTGGCATTTCTTTTAAATAGACTTAAACATTTCAGTAGAGCAGTGAAGAAGAGTAAAGTCTGACAAAGTTAAGCAGGACGTGTTGGCTTCCATTTTTATTTATATGCCTATTTTCTGGAAATCCTGGGATTTAACTAAGAAGTTGAGATTTCATTAGCCTGTGGCATCCTTTAGATTTTGATCCTGCAGTCTGTTCCGCACAGGGTACTGCTTTAGCCTGATCAGCTCAGGCAGGTTATGATATTGCCAGCAGTAGTAACATCGTTGGAGAAGAGTCTCTAAGAATCGGCTTTAATGGATTATTTTTGTTAGAAATTAAACTACTCAGGGAAGGTTGGCTTTTGCCGAAGTGTATGGTGAGACTGTAGGAGTTGCTTTGGGGGAGCAGAGGGGTCCAGATTATTGGGGATGGGAGTTGAGGAATTCCTTCATTGATTGCCGTAAGTCTACATAGTTTGATAGTTATTTCTTCTTTTTTTTTTTTTTTTTAAAGGTGTTTGATTTACGCCAATGTCATCGTCAAATGCAACAGCAGGCTGCCACTGCGCAAGCTGCTGCTGCTGCTCAAGCTGCAGCAGTAGCTGGAAATATCCCTGGACCGGGATCAGTAGGTGGAATAGCCCCAGCCATTAGTAAGTACATTAACTGCTTGATTTCCTTTTTTCCTCACCTGAAAACAGCATCCCCCCACCCATCCACCCACTGCCCCTGCAACAGTGCAAATGAACTTGGAAGGAGGTGGCAGGATTGGGGCGAGGTGGGGCTGGGCTGGCGTGGTGGTCGGTCTGTATCCCTTCACTTCGTACCTTGCTCCACACAGCAGTTTTCACTCTGTAGTCTTCAGGGGATGTTGGATGTGCAGTACAACAGAAAACATACCTCTACAAGGTCAAAGAGCATAACCCTATAACGTTAAACAGAGATAACTTTGGCTGCTTAGACCCAAGCTTGAAAAATGATCTTTGAGATCTAAGTTCATAAAAACGTTACTCAAAACAATGGGGATTACTGAGCGACAAAGTCCTTGACTGGGTTTAGGGAAACTTAAGATTCTTGAGAAGAGGAAGAAGAGAGCGTGAGGGTGTTTTTTCTTTTTCTTCTCTTTTTTTTTAAAGTTATTCTGGGCTGGAGTTTCCTTAGTTAATAAATCCTAGCTGCTTGAAATTATACCTACGTACTTTTAAAGCTTAAGTACTTACTATGGCACATAAAGCAGTTTGAGATACGTGTCTTCTGGATTCCTTGTGTTGCCAAATGGCTCTTTCCAGCTATTCTATAAATTGCTGAAGGCATTTGGGGGAATGTCTTTTACTTCGGTCTTAGCCATACTTGTGATTTGAAGTTTGCCAGCTGTATTCATCTTTTTATTTTATTAGATGTAAGTAGTGTAATTTGTTAACCCAGCTTCCTGCGGGTGGTCAGTCATGAGTTCTTATGCTGAAAACGCAGCATTTGGCAAACCTCAAGGATAAGTATTTTTTACCATATTTCCTAAATAAGGTTTATATGCATTGTATCACATAAGGCATTAGGTTTTTTAGCAGATACAGCTTTATTATAAGGAGTTCTGTATTTCAATACCCTTTCAAGATTGCAGAACGATGGAAAAAAAAAAATGTAATTGGAAGAAATGCCAAATAATTGCTGCCTTCATTCTAGCAGAGATCTAGGAATAGGGATTGGCCTTGGCTGTGGTGAGAAGGAATCATACACCGAGAGTGAGCCACACAAACAGGAATGGCTCAACAAACAGATGATAAAAGAGCATGTACGTGAACACTCACGTGAAACCTCTCCTGTTTAGGTTTGTCAGCTGCTGCTGGAATTGGTGTAGATGACCTTCGCCGCTTATGCATACTCAGGATGAGTTTTGTAAAAGGTTGGGGACCTGATTACCCGAGACAGAGCATCAAAGAGACACCGTGCTGGATTGAAATTCACTTACACCGTGCCCTCCAGCTTCTAGATGAAGTACTTCATACCATGCCTATTGCAGACCCACAACCTTTAGACTGAGATCCCTCTGCTGCGGGCCATTATATTGTGAGGATGGTGGATTGTAAAATACAATTCTGTTTATAACCTGAAGATATATTTTACTTTTGTTCTGCTTAATCTTCTAAAACCAGGTTTTAAAAATGTGTTTGCCGCCTTGCTCTTAGCAGAAAGAAACTGAACATGCAGAATTTGGATTTCAGTTATTTTCAGAACTTCAATTGTCATAATACATGGCTCAGGGCTTAAAAGTGAAAGGTAAACGCCTTATAGAGACTTCACAGTGTGGGGTTTGTTCCCTTCGAAACTTTCCTTCTCTATTATGGCATCTTGGTGATAAGCCTCAAAGGAGCCTTTTGTATGCAGAATATATATTATATATATATTTCTATCTGAAAATTCCTTCTAATAGTTATAAACATTTACCTTATAGCAACTTTAAAATTCCAGCTGATTTGTGAAGTTCTTTTTAGGGAACAATAGTTAACAGAAGACTTCTTTATTTTATTGACTACCTTGTTATGATTTTTCCAGACTAAAATGTAGAAGCTGCCAAAAAGTGAGGGATGAGACGTACATTGTTGGCATCGATTGAAAAATAGCGAGGAAAAGAAATGTGGCTTTTCCTTCACTAGTTTTTAAAAAAGATCTTAGATTTTTATTTATATAGACATGTGAGTTTTAAAACACTAAAGGAAACAGACACTTTCAGTGCTGGCACTCAATTTGAAGACAACATGAAATACCCTGTCTGCAAAGTTGCCACTGAAATTGCATAATGAGTACCTGATGGCAGGAACATATTTTCATAACTACTGCTGACTTCTATGATTTTACTCAAGTAAAACTTGGCAGGTATTTTAAAAAGTCGCATGACTCTTTTTACTTGCATATACCATTCAGTCATGTATAGTATTACATCAATATTTAGGATCCAGTTTTTGTATCTGTTCACCATTTCCACTCAGGGCAAGATGGCAAACTTGTTTTTATACCTCTTGGTTATTTTAAGCCCTATGCCATCAATGACCGTATCAATTGGCAATGACTTTGTATAGAGAATTTATAGTAGAAAAAAATGCAAATGTATTGACTGTATGACAGATACAATATGTATGCTTTCTCTCTAGTTAATAGTATAAATAAAATTATGAAAACCCTGATTTTTATAAATTTAGTTTGCTTCTATTATGTAATTCTGCACCTTGAAACCATTGATCTTGAGTGATGGATTACTTTTCCTTTGCAAGACCAGCAGCAGCAGCCAATAGCGGGAGGAATTTTTGTTGGTTTAAACTTGCCAGGAAGCAAGTCCAATTTTTCTTACTTTCCCTCCCTCTCAATAAAAACGTGTCCTGAGGATATCTCTTTTCAGCTGTGTGATTGGGCATGAAGAGGGAGCAGGAATTCCTTATTTTTTCAGCACGTGTGCAGGGAGTTGGAGCTTAAACAGACGTGGACGTATGTAGACTCCAACTGAAGTCCTTCAAGCGCTGGCAGATCAGTCTGCCTGCCATGTTTCACTGAGCCGACTTGGCAGCACCGTCGTAGTGGTTAACATCAGCAGAAGTCTTGGAAGAGGTTTTTCAGAAGCTTTTTGCCAAGTTTCTTGCATAGTTTCAGGAATCCGGAGAGGGCTGTGGCACACAGTGTTTAGGTATCGCTTCCCCCATACACCGAAATTCTTACGAAAGAAGTCGGCAGTTGTCGTTTCTGCCGTAGGCGTGGAAGTGTGGAAGACGCATGACTTTGGAGCGATGGCCAGAAATGGATGAGTTTTCTCTGTATTTTCATTAACAGGGTTGCCTTCTTCAGATTTAACTTCTAATGAGATCACTCTTCCCC
>NW_009648046.1:216829-220030 GCF_000708025.1 Charadrius vociferus
TGGCAACTTCTTGATGTTTGGAAAAACTGGTGTTTGCTTTTACTCAAGACCTTTAGTTTAAAACCTTTTTTTTATTATTATTATTTTCCTTTCTCTCCTAATGATGTAGTTTGTCCGAAAAGCAGGCTGCTTCAGATTCTTGAAGAACGCTTTCCGCAGAGGATTCTGACTAACATCCTCAGAGAAGCTTATTAACCAGCAGCTGGGTTACTCTTCGTACACAACAGAAAACTTGATTTTGGAGCGGGGGGAAGAAATGAAGAGCCTGACTACACCTTCTTCTTGCCACCCTCCCTTTCGAATTGTCTGCCCTGCTCTTACTGCTGATTTCGCAGCGCTTCAGCTTTTGGGAAGTGTCTAGCCGCCTGACTGATGAATTGCTTATAATTACTGCTTATAACTTCATTTGATTAGGAGTCCATGAATTCAGTCCCTATTTACCTTTGTAGTTTTGCAAGGTGCTTATCTTGGTGGATGGCTGATTTATATATGGCTACTTCACAGAAACCCTCTGTGCCAGTTGCTTAAACGTTTCGATTGTGCCAAACTGCGATAAAATAATGAAAGATTCCTTCTGCCTGTTGGTGTTCTTGCCTGTATTACAGTCTGAAAGAATTCAGCCGTCAAGACTAGGGGGTTTCGCAGATGTTTTGCAAGTCTCCTTAAGTCTATACCTACAACGAATGGTTCCTGCAGTGTAGTATTTAGATGGCCAAAGCCATTTAGAATAGAAAAACAAAATAACGTCGGCGGAGTTTATCACAACCAAGAAATCCCCGTCTCTGCAGCAGGAGAAATCTGAACATTGTGTGAGGCAGTAAAAATGCCACAGTGGCATTCGTCTTACCCACCAGGCAGTTACCGATAAGATGCAATCGTAACTGTTAAAGGGCAAAATGAGAGACTCTCATCCTTAGTTTTTAATATGCCTTTAACTTAATTTTTGTACTTTTATTTCTTATGACAAGGCACAAAAGGCAGCGCATAATGGATTGGAAACCCTTCGGCGGCGGCACATTGAATCTTTGGCGGTCTTGTATTTATGTCTTTTTCTGAGATTCAGAAAAGACCTGCAGCTACTTCGACAGCCGTGACAATCCCCATATGCGCTGTAGGCAGGGATGGCACCAGTGCCAGAATCCCGTCTCTTTGGCTTTTCTGAAAATCTCAAATTCACCGAATTCAACAAGTTTTAAGTTTGTGGTTGGTTGTTGTTTGTTTTTTTTTTTAACTAGCGATCTCCTGCTTGCGATCCTGTTCCTGAGCTCTGCTTAGCTCTTTCCATGAAGTAATTACCCCTGTTTTTCTCGCTCTCAATTACGTGCTCCTCAAAAATAGCATTGTACTGGAGTACTTTGTAATTTCACTTGGTGTACTGGAGAGCTGGGATTAGCACCGGAAGGTTTAGCCGGCTTTAGCTGTGTTATTGTTAGTTTTGAAAGCGAGGGCATTTAAAGTTAACATGGTAGAGATGTGGGAGAGGAAACCTTTTTGCTGGACCGGTTTAAAAATACTTTAAACAATTTGGACAGGAATCCCTTGGAAGGAGCCGTAACCGCCAAGCGGTGCTGGTTGGAAACGGTTCTTCCTTACATTGCTTTTCTGGGCTTGATAAGAACGATGTGTGTAGGGACCTGGAACCCCCCGGCTGCGATATAAATCACTTCGTTAACGGTTCTGGTGTACTGAAAGCCTGGGAAGTGTTCTGGCTGCTTTATAGAGAGAGACCTAAAAGTCCAAAGGAGACGATGGTCTCCCCCAGTCACCACGCAGGTCTGCAGCAGCGGTAGTCCTTCAACCTGTGTCCAACTCCTGTGCCTTAACCTTTCAGACCATCTTCTTGTGACACTTCCAAAGACGACAGCGTCCTCTCTGCATAGCTCAGGAACGACTGCCTCAATTCTTTTACTAGGAACCATAAAAAAATTCCTATGCCAGTGTATGTAGGGGGGGTGACACTTCCAAAGATGACAGTGTCCTCTCTGCGTAGCTCAGGAGCAACTGCCTCAATTCCTATGCCAGTGTATGTAGGGGGGGCTTCTGCCTCTGAACCCTTCAAATGTTGTTTACGTCTTGATGGTGGTCTTTATTAAGACATCTTTAATCTCTTCTTTGAAGAGTAAGCGCTTTAGAAAGGACCGTCTCCTTGATTTGCGTTTTTACGCTGCTACGCAGAGTGACTGGGATCGCTGGTCACTTCTTTAATGCGACCAGTTAAAGACAGCCAGATGGGTCTTCCTCTAAGTGGGATTCAGACTTCATTTAAGAAATCCGCTTTCCTCCCTCCTCTTCTCCTTCCCGGCCCCATGCTACGTAACATCTGCTCTATAAAATTACAAGATGCTTAATTGTCAGGTATTGTTAAGGGCACAATTGTTGAGAGGTTACTTTCTTCTTTTTATTTTTTTTGGTTTTTGGTTAAAGTAAGACTTCAAAGTGATGGTCTTGCCTGGTCCTGCTGATAACAATGGTGTTTCCATGACTGGTGATGATTTTTGAGGCCCATGGCGCTGTTCTTGGGACTGAGTTGCCTGTCGTAGGGCATGGGCGTCACTGAGGGGGCACTACGCTGGTTGCTTCTGCCCCTGATGCGGGTATTCGGTGTTTTGGTCCTGGACAGGGAAACAAAACCAATGGAAAACCCTTCTTCCACCAGTCGTGGAGGAGCTGGATGCTGAATCATTGTGTCATCCACCTCCGAAAGGCCGTTCTTGATGGTGTATTTCCAAAAATGATCTGGGAGGTGCCACTGTGCCGAGTCAAAGCTGCCACATATGATGCTGCTGAGGTCCCTGAAAACTGACTCGACTTTTTGGCGCGGCGAATGTTTCACTTGGTGAGACTCGGTGGAAAACAGAACCACTGTCAACAAAACCTCTGGAGGTTTTGGCACTGCTGGCTGCTGTTGTGCCTTGTGAGTGATACATCGCTCTTAAATTGACAGGACTTCATTCTTTCGAGCTCACCGCTCCTGCAGTCGCCAGGTGGCAAAATTCTCAAGAAATTAATAAAATATCACAAGTGTGGTGTGTCCAGCTCTGAGCCCCCAATGTCAGAAGGACATGGACTTGTTGGAGTGGGGCCAGAGGAGGGCACGGAGATGCTGGGAGGGCTGGAGAACCTCTGCTGGGAGGACAGGCTGGGAGAGTTGGGGGGGTTCAGCCTGGAGAAGAGAAGGCGAAAAAGGGGAGACCTCAGAGC
>NW_009648046.1:220123-221626 GCF_000708025.1 Charadrius vociferus
GCTGCCCCATCCCTGGAGGTGTTCAAGGCCAGGTTGGACAGGGCTTGGAGCAACCTCTTTCCCCCAACAAGGAGCCGGCGGAGGTTTCCTGGGGCAGGGGTTGGCCTCATGGACAGGCCAGATGCTGCTGCAGTAGGGCAGTGCTGGGAAACATCTGTCAGATGATGGTCCTGGGGAGATTTTGGCTGATGCCCACCCAGCCTTGCCAGAGCCCTCCCCACCTGGGGCAAGCCACTGCAGGAGGTCCCAGGCCAGCGCAGAGCCCAGCCAGGAAAACTTTCATCACCTGAAAGGAAAAATTCAAGCTTAGCCCTTCCTTAAAACATCACCTTGAAATAAAAAAAAAATAAAAAAAAAAAAAAATTTAAAACTGTTTAGTTCTCCTTAAAGCTGTTTGTTTTTCCTAACCAGCCCAGCTGGCAGCGGGGCAGCCCAGCTCATGCCAGTGCCCGGTGGCAAGTGCTTCCCTTTCCATGACTAAAATTCCAGGCGGGTTACTCACCCATCACAAGTGCTCCCGAGCATGGAAAAATAAATTCACTACAACAAATTAAGGCAAAGCAGAGGTTTTTTTTTTTTAAGCCCGTCGCCTGTCTTATGCAACTCAGAAGTAACCACAGTGCTCTGCTAAATAAAATGTGTTGGAGGGGTTGGGATTTAGGATGGTTGATGTACATCTAGAAATAGAGGTTATGTCTCCCTCCTGCCTGAGGTTTGCTCTCGGAGGTCTCGTGCTGCAACACTAAAACCGTCCCAAGACCCACGTGTAGTAAATTTAAATACTCTTCGATGTCTTCCCAGGACTTATTTTTAATAATAACTATTCTCCTCTCCATCCTCCTGAAGAAAGAGAACTGAAAGTTTAGATTTGAGGCCACCAGCTGCTCTGAGGACCACAGGCTCCACCACCCCCCTGTACCCCAGGGATGTTTGGACAGTGGGTGATGAAGGAGGGGTGAAACCACCCCCCACGCAAAGTGGCCCTCGGGCAGTGAAAAATTCAAGGCAGTGTGTGCAAGTACACATTTGTGTGTACTTCCAGGAAGGAGCAACTATTATCCCCCATCCCAAAAGAATGATCAGAAATAAGTTTGGCAAAAAAAACCCCAAACAACTTAGCAGCAGCCCATGGTATCTACCCCACCATGGAGACCCAACAAGGGTCCCCTTCAATACCACCAGGCTGCAGGAAACTGCCGCCAGCATTTGGACAGGATTTAAAAATACCCACCTTTGAAGCCAGACAGCCCTAAAATGCCTTTTTCTATTAATTTTTGTCACTCTCCTTCAGCCCTGGGAAGAGTGCATCAGTGGTGCAGGTGCTCTGCTTCGCTGCAAACCTCCTTCGCTGAGGGGAGCTGCCCCATCCCTGGAGGTGTTCAAGGCCAGGTTGGACAGGGCTTGGAGCAACCTGGGCTGGGGGGAGGTGTCCCTGCCCATGGCAGGGGGGTGGAACTGGATGATCTTCAAGGTCCCTTCCAACCCAAACCCTTCTATGACTCT
>NW_009648046.1:221687-239202 GCF_000708025.1 Charadrius vociferus
CTCTGAACTGCCGGTTCCTGAGCACCGCAGCAGCCTGTGGCTGTGCCCTCTGGAAGACCACAAGTTGCTTTTTCAAGGCGGCGTGTAAAGCCAGCAATTAGTGGAAAACAAGATTCTTCACATATGATGTCACCCAGGCACAGCACAGCACTGGGAAACCCCCCTGGTGGGTGGGTGGGGGGACACGGAGGGATGTCGGCCAGCCCCAGCCTCCACGGGCTGCTCCAAGCCACAACCACGAAGAGAGCAAAACATTCAAGTTAATGGAAACAAGTCTTTATTAAGTAACTTTTAATATCAGAAAAATAAAACTCTTATAATTCTCTTTACAGCAAATATATAATATCAGTGCTTTGGCCATCATAAGTTAAAGGCCCTTTATCATAAAATATATGGTTTTTAAACTTTACTCAAATTGAATTTATAATCCCTATGACCTCCCTACATATACATAACAAAAAGTGTAGTAAAATTAGCAAATACTAAACTATATTGATAGTTTATCATTCTTAGTTTGTGGTTTATAGAAATGGTACACGCACCTAACGTCTTGTCAATTCCTTGGCTTATTAGTTGCAGTGTACAATGCAATAAAATACAAAATACATGCTCGGTGAACGTTTGTTCATATCTACAAGACTGCAGCTAGAGATTAGGTTTCAATACTGACATGTAACTATTCTACAAGCAATTATAGCATTAAAGTTATGCAGTACATAATATGCCATCAAGGCAACTCTTATACTGAAAATCATAAAATAAAAACCGTTATCTGTAAACTTTTATACGAAATGTAACTCTTCAAGTGGAAATAAAAAATAAAATTTTCTGTATATTTACTAGTTCAATACACATATAATTTCTTTTTGTTATACTGAGAAAAAAAGCTTTGTCTTGTCTTGGGAAAATAATGCTTCAAAAAAAATAGAAAAATCCACTAGAACTCCACTTTTGTGTCTTTTTTTTTTTGTTTTTGTTGTTTTAATATATGCCAGCACAGATTTGGGAAGGTACTGAGGATGAAAAAGCTAGAAACATCCACAGGTTGAAATGTAAGAAGCACATTCAAAAGACTTTTTTTTTTTTTCTCCTTATGATTGGAAAGACGGTTTTGAAATGAAGTAAACTGATTGCAGGGCCACTGTCACAGCTGCTGTCATGAATAATACAAGGGCACGTACGCAACTTCCCCCCCCTTTTTCCTTTTCCTTACTAAAAATAAAATATATATTTATATACGTGCAAGACAATTATGGACTGAACATAAAAATGCTTCACATTTTGAACTATAGAACCTCTAAAAATGTAATTTAAGAACAGCTTGATCGGACTAATGAACGGAATGTCAGCATCCTCACTATTAGTCGAAGTATGTGCATCCCAAAGCCCTTACTGAAATGGGATGAAGCCAGCCCGACTTTTTCCACATTACATTAAGAAAAGCAGTGGGTAGGAATTCACGAAATAGAGATGTTCCTGATCCTCTGAACATACTGCCCTTAACACGTCAGGCGAAACGGAGGTGTGTCGGACAGCTTCCCCCCCCCATAATGTATGCATCCAAAAAGGAATTAATAAAACCTACAAACCATCCCATACAGTGTGCAGGTCAAACATCCAAACTTGTTTTTTTTTTAAAAAAAAAAAAAAAAAAAAGGTATTTGCAATGCTGAAGAATTAGGCATAAGTTGTCGCACAAAGCAAAAATATTTTCCCCAAACCTGTTTTTCAAAACTGGCAGTGTAAAGAAGGCAGCATTGGAAGTGTTGTTTGATATATTGATAATGCCACAAACCCTCCACAGCAGACGAGTACTTCTGCGTTTCAGCTCGTTGCTGCCAGCACACAGAAGTCAAACGCTTAACAGAGATCCTTTAGAAAGCCTGTAAAATTTGTTGGGTTTTTTTTTTTTTTTCAGTTGTGTCACTGAGGAAAACTTACCCTCACTGTGCCGTAACATCCCACCCAACGGATCTCTGCTAAACACACCATCTGCTTACACTGAACCAGACAGAGACCACTTAGGTTTAGTGTTACTATAGCAGCCTTTTGAGAAAGTAGAAATCTATTAACAACTTCAGCCTAATCCCAAGAAAGCCCAACAGTCAGAATTCATTAGGAAGTTTACTAGAGGGTACCATTACACCCATGCCTTTAAGAGTTTTAGAAGTCCATATATAATAATATCTATATATATTTAAGAGTGAATTTGGATTGCCTGAGTAACAGCTGTCTGGCAAACGGGACACGATGGCGTTTCTTTTTCACAGATTTTGTTGGCACACTCCATGCAGAAGAGATTGTGGCCGCAGGGGACCAGGGCCGCAATGACTTCACTCTCGAAGCAGATCACGCAGTCGTGCTTCCGCCTCGACTCGGGGGGCGAGCTGGACGTAGAGCCACCGTTGGAAGAGGAATAGCTGTTGGTACCATTGGAGAAAGCGGGGATGTATATGGGAAGGCCGGCTTGGTGGCCGGTGCTAGGTGGGTCGCTCCTCACTCTCCTAGCCAGAGGGTGATCCAGGCTCTCTGGAAACGTGGGCGACAGGCGAGGAGTAGATGGCTGGCTCCCTCGGCGCTGAGGCTTGGCGTTACTAGCGGGGTCACTACCGAAGCCGGAGAGCGGGTTTACAGGTTCAAAAGGGGTCCAAATGGCTTGGGAAGGCGTTGGTAAGGAGTCATACGCGGGAGAGTCAACCGCAAGGTCTTCCGTGCCCACCGAAGGCAGCGTTTCTCCGAACCAGAAGTTGCCTGTGCTGAATGGACTCGTTGGGCTGAAGTCAGCCAATCTATTGCTTCCAAAATAGGAATCTGTGGAGCCACTTCCCAAGGAGCTGGAGCTGTCATTTCTATAATTAGAAATCATTGTGGTGCGGCTAGGAGGGACAGAATTAGAAGCAAGCCACGCAGATCCAAGAGTGCCTCCTTCGAAGCTCACATCCGTACCGTTGTAGTGGAAATCGTTCTCTTCGTTCAGCTCGATGTAGTTCCCGGTACGCATGGCTATGTGCATCTCTATCTCCTCACGCGCGCGGTCCACGTTTTCGGGCATTCCCGTGACTTCGAAGACGGGCTCCTTGTCTCTGCTGGGAGTGACTATGTAGGTATGGGTCTGCTGCTGAATTCTTTTGATTGTGGCCCCTTTCGGTCCAACCACCAGCCCAACTACACGGTAAGGCACCCTGACTTGGACTGTCGTCTGACCCGGCAGGTTGGGGGTACATGGCAAGCCGCCCAGGGCAGGACCGTTCTTGTTGCGTGACGCTCTGATCATGGAGAAGTGTTCAGCAGCTGAGAGAATTTCCCTTTTGGCCATGGCTACGTCTTCTTTCCGTCCAGTGACAACAAAGATGGGTTCTTCTCCACGAACAGGGGTCTTAATGTAAGTATTTGTCTTGGCCCTTAGTGCTTTTATTTTACAACCTGTTTAAAGGAAACACATGCAAGTTTAGCAAGAGGTCTAAGTTTAGAAAGCCACAAGAAAGCCATCTGTTTTAAGCTGTTAGAGAGTTTCAAGAAACCATAGGGTGAAACCAGAAGCAGCTGTTTTTATCTCTACAAGCCACACTAGAGAAAGCGGTAACAACTTCTACCTATTATTTCCAGACAGACCTCTGACACTTACAGCCACAGACTATTCTAGCAACGCTTCTCGGGCCGTTTTAGCCCATCATCCCCTCAATTGCTATCAGACAGTGAAAAAATGTGGATGGCTTTTTCTGTGACAGCCACATTCATGGTTATCCCATAAATACTGGTGGGTTTATATTTTTTTTCCCCTTAATTGGGTATCCTTCAGTTATTTCTAAGATCCCACAAACGGAGTAAAGGCTCACACATACACACACTTCAGTCTGCTGATACATTAGCCTTTCACTGACAAGCACGACCTAAAAGCAAATTAAACATTTACAAGTGAGAGAAGGGTCTGTATCACAACCTGCGTAGGATATAGATAAAAATTATTGATTTACTGAGAACTCTTCACTTGCTTCCTGTTATCAACAAGTGTTATTTAAACCTTACTCTTCCCTGTGGGATGAAGGAGCCACTCCTTGAACTGTCAAGTAGGAGTTCAAGCAGTTTGTTGCATGCAAATAAGCCTTACTATGTAATATTATGTGCCTACGTGGATTTTTGTTCTCGTTAACTGGGTAAATCCAGTCTGAAAGAGAAGCAGAAAGTTAATGAAACATTTGTCTTTGATTTTGGGGGACTGAATTATAAAGTTTGCTAGGACACAGCAGCGGCAGGCTCCTTCCCAAGACGCTTAAGGCGTTTTTGCACAGTGCATACAGAAGCACCTTTTACTCAGCACAGGACTGGAAAAGCAGGCAGCGCAAAATTAAGAGAGACAAGCAGGTCCACGACATGCAAGGCAGTCAACTGGATTCAGTCTTAACTGAATTTAGCCTATATTAAACCCAATTCAAAAGCATGTCGCGCTAAGTATCATTTTATAGTCAACCTCATCTTGAAACAACTATAAGCGACGTTTGCAGCCCGAGTGTTTTAAGCATCATTTCACTTGCAGGGTGAAATCTGTTCCCGTTTTCCTCATTTACTTTAAGTATCTCATAACTGTGTGGGTACATGAAATAGTCTCTCGAAGGACTGTTTTGTCAGTTGCTTGCACCCAAGGTACCACTGGCGATAACAATTTTACAGTTCGAAAGCTGCTCAAAGATGCACTCTATTCAGGACTATCTACTCATATGAAAAAAAAGCAACAAATATGCAGATGATGGTTGGAATAGAGGGAAGGAAGAGCCTCTTCTTGCAGGGCCCCTGCGCACAGCAAGGGCAAAGGCTGAACACAACAGCCCTTTGTTTCCAGGACACAGCTGGAGAGGAAGTTCATTATCTTCAACAGCTCGTCAGGAGGCCCTACCTCCACCAAAACACACCCGGAGGAGAACGGGAGGCACAGGCAGATCTGCACGAAGGAGGGGATGCAGACCCGAGAGCCGAACAAGAAGTTCAGCAAGAAGAGCCAATATCTGCGGGAGAGAACAAACTCATAAGCCTCAACCTCCTGCTACAGCCCACCGAGAGGGGCACAAACAGAAAAAACACAGGCATGAGATGCCTTATGGCACGCATCCTTTGAAGCCATGCCATTTCCCTGCTCGTACCAGACAGTAGCACATCACTCGGGCAATTTGCCTTTACTCCCTCCATCTCTTGGGTTGCATTTCGCCCTTTAAGCCCATCTGCTCGCCCGCTCTGCTTCCCGTGACTGCACAGTTACTCAGAAAGGATGGTGGGCTCCAACCTTAAACCCACAAGGATCCCCAAAGCGGTGCCACTGAAGTCTTCACACCAATCAGGACCTCTTCACCAGCATACCTAAAACCAAAGTCAGCCTCCTGATGTGTATCAATTACTCTCCAATTTACACAAGTTACTTTGATTTATTGCATTCCACCCAAGTATATATTCTTATTTCACAGAAATTACAGAGGCAGCATTTAAAAGAGAATACTAGGAGCATCTAGCATAAAATTTATACATCTAAAAACATGTATAATTCATTAATTCAGAGCCTACTTAATTCTAGTTTCCAAAGTACCTTACCAATTCTTATGGTTTACATTTTAGACAAGACTTTACTGAGCGTTTAGAAACTCAAAACCAGTTAGAAGGCTGCACCTTCAGCTTCCTTCCCCATTTCAGCTGCAAACTCCCAGAGACTGCTTTGCCAGAGCCACATTTCCAAACCGCTCCGCTTCCTTCTTTAGGCTGCGGAATGGCACAGACCAAGGTGGGCAGAGCTGTTCTTTTCAGGTATGGGTCACATACCTGGAAAGCAGAGGCCAAATGCTGCCTCAAGCTCCCTGCAGTGACAGAACAAGGCTTTTCAACATCAGAAAGCTGGCTTCAATGGAAAGCTGACTCCACAGACAATCAACTCTCAAACTTTAACTGAAAAGTTCGACGGAACTGAAGAAAGTCACCACACATAAAACCCAACATCTCTGAATGAGTCAGTCAATACCCGCTGGGTTTTGTCTGCAAGGAGGGCTGGAAAACCCCACCACAGACAGTCATGTCAACACACAAGGTCAGTAGCCCATTATACCACTCCAGCAGGGTGATCCTTCTATTTGCTTGTACTCAGCTGCTCTGGTTTCCCACCCTCCTCCATTAGTCACTACTGAGGCAATGATACGGAGCACAGCTGATCCCATCCCCTCTCCGACAATCCACAGCATCCAGAGGCGCTGCGGCCACCATGACATGAGGTCGGCCAGCTATGAAGTCATGCAGCCAAGGGATGAATCAAGAAGTTTCTCAATCTCCTGAGCTTAGACACAGAAAGACAAAGGAAAAAAAAAATACACCGCCCCATGCTTTTACGATAAATCATAAGATCATTGTGTCCAAGATTTTGAAGTACAGAGATGAGAAAGCCTGAAGAGGAGACTTCTAAACTGGAAATTTAATCAAAACTTCCAGAGTAATCTTAGTTTTGGTATGATAATAGAAGTCTATTCAATACAAGTTACCATATTTGATTCAGCTGTATAAGCATTCCTAAGCAGCATACTCAGCCATAAGTACACACCGACACTGTTAAAGCAAAACCCTTTAGTTTTGCTTTCATTTAGGCAAAGATTTACTTGCCCGCCCGGGCATGTGAGGAGGAGCCGAGCCTGTACTGAGCCCTGCAGGCAGTGTTCATCCTATACCGGCTGATTTGCATCATTCTTCTCAAGCCTCCTCCCTGTTTTTCCCTTAAGAGGATTATTTGACTAAACATTTTAGACACACTACAAACATTATACTCCCCAAGAAACTTAAGGGTAGCTCTGAAGGAATTGTTTACCTCATCCACCCCCAATTTTAAATGATCAAATACTTCCTTATTAAAAAAAAAAAGGTGATAGAAGACAGATTATTTCCCCCTCCTCCCTTGAAGCAAGAGTCAAGCGCAACAGCCACAGCACCCACAGCCTTCACCCACCACGCAGCGACAGCCAGCTCAGCCTTCACTCCGACTTTCACCTTTCATCGTCACGAACAGGATGAGACACGTCAAACTCTGTCTCAGGCCACTGACTCCACCAGGGAAACTCCCCAATGCAGCTGGCAGAGCCAAGCGCACACCTGCCACGCACACAAGCCGACCCAATGCTACAAGCCAAGAACCACCCAAAAAAGCATCCCTCCTCTACACAGCCACAGCGGTACCTAGGAGAAATGGAACCTTACCCCTGTTTCTTTCTTCTGCTGAATTCACCTCAACCCCACGCGTTGGGAACGGGACTAGGACTGATTTACACATGAGGATCCTTTTGTTGCTTGGTCTCTTCTAAACAGCTACACCAGGGGAAGGGAGTTTGTCATGCTGCTGAGTACCGACGGTACCAAAATGCAGCCTGTCAAAGTGGGGACACACACCTGACACCCACATTCCTCCTGCAGCTCTTGCCAAGCGCAGTGAAACTGGGGTTCAGGCACACACGGGAACCCAAACCTTCTTACTATCATGTCTGCTTAACCTTGCCTCCCTGATTACATAGGGCTTTGGAAAAAAAAAAAAAAAGAAAAAAGTTTATTTAAATAGAAGCCTGGAAGTTATGGCAGCAAACAGCCCACGTGAACCACAGTCAACTGACAATACCAGTTTGTTCTCCTTCCCTGCTCCTGACGGGTACCTAGCTACGGGGATCAAAACTGAGAACCTCCTGCAGCTCTTTAGACGCACAAATCCTGCGGGGAGACGCCAGTACTGCCCCGGCTGTAAGAGCAGCCAGCAGGGTGACGCTGCATCAGTGCCAATGCAGCTCTTGTGCAGGAGGCAGAGCTGATGAGCAGCCCCGACCAAACCCATCATCCTCCAACTCGGCCCCCAGAGCAAAGAGGAGATCTCACAGATTGGCCTCCACAACTTGTTTGCAGTAAAGCGAAAGCCATAGTTCACAGGAATCTATTTTTCAGTAGCTTTGACATTATCTGAAAGGCAATACTGTATTACAGCCTCCACTCTGTATACGGTCTTTAGCACCCTGACCACTGATTTTGTAATACGCTGACACCAAGTAAAGAGGCGGCGACAGAATAATTAGGGACATCAACCTGGAACCGTGAGCTGCTAGGAAAGCCACGGCGAATTTGTCGCCTAGAAAGTCAGGGCAGAGTCTGGGAAGTGCCGGCAGCCCTGCAGCGATGGCACAGCGTCGTGCCAAGGAGAGAGGGGACCGCTCAGGGATTCGTTTTCTACCAACCTGCAACTGTCGTGTGTGGACACAGCTTTAAAGGTAGAGCCTGTTAAGCTGGAACAGCCCTTACTTCATTGTTAGCTTGCCACAAGCTTTTAATTGGAAAGCGCGAACTCCTGCAGCTACGGTAACGAAGGATTTGCAGAGACTGAAACACTGGATGTACCATAAGGCTGACAGATCTGCTGAGCATAACACTGCCCACCTGATTAACAAACAAAGAAAAATTAATCTACTTTATTAAGAATGACTGCTCTATGTATTTTTCAGAAGAGTTGTTCTATACCGGTGGTACAAGCTGCATTCTTCTGCTTAAACATAGGGTGCTTCCTTTCAGCTGCAACATGGCTAAAAATATCTATCCACTTTGTGATTATACAGTAGAAAACTGATATATGCCCCATTTATTAAGCATACAGAAATGAAGCTGCATTGGGACAGAAAATGAAATCCTGTTCTAAATTGTTTAATGGTTAAACCTCCTTAAGCAGGCTGGCTACACAAGCAAATGAGACCAGAACATTTTTGGCACTTCACTGGGTTATTAAAGTCATGAAATACTACCTGTGGTCCACTCAGTTGATAGACTGACTCTGGTTACTATCGCCTTTCACCTAAGATCAATTAATCTCACACCTTGTTTTAATTCATGGACTGGAAAATTTCAACTCCTGACAATTTTTTTTTTTTTTTTCAACTTGCTGTTGAATATAGTTAGTTGGTTCAAGGAAGATGAAGAAAGTAATTTCTCTGCACTTGCAAAAGATACTGAACCCCTAGATCTACGTACTCCGGCAGCTATTTATCACCCCTCCGGTATTTTGATCTTAGGAATGAAGGCTATAAAAATACACTTTTAAATTTTATTTTTAACCGATTTTAAGAGACGGCCTAAACTTGGACAATAATTATCAGAAAGAATTCTTCGAAAGCAGGTTTTTGTTTATTTTTATGCAGCTTTCTCTAGAGGCAAACTGAGAGACACCTCATCTCAGAGCACAGCACCCATCCTGCCGCCAGGACTAGACCGACCACCAACAGCTTTAACAGCTCCCCATCAGCATTCTATAGCACAGACAATAGTCTGATTGCTATTTGGGTTAATTAGCTGGTAAGATTAAGGCTCCCATGTGACAGCTAAGCATGATGCATGATAGAGAGCTAGCAAATATGAATACAGCAAGGGCTGGGCGCAGCTTGCAGCTGGGGTTTGCTCAAGCTCATGGGGAGGTCGCTGGCAGGTTTGGAACCAGAAGATGACAGTCCCTGAAGAAGAGAGCAAGCTAACTGCTTAAATGGGGACATGGATGTATACAGAGTTTAAACAACTGTTGTTTTGTTCGTCACCTAATGAACAAAGCAATCTCCTCCCTGGTGGTACCCAAGCCGGGGTTCCTTGGGGATGGCTGCTTGAAACACACACCCGGAGTTGTGAGACTTATGTCCCTGGGAAAAGGCTTTTCCCACAGGCTACCCAAGCCCTAGTACGTGCTCCTGCCCTTCATCAGGTTGTATTTTTTTTTTTTTTTTAAGATTAAATTTTCCATTTATCACAGTAGGAATGCTTCATAGCAAGAACCCAACAAGCAGAGCTGCTTCTCAAATTTACGATCCAAAAATGTGATACCGATACCATTACAACCCAAAACTTGGGAACAGAGTTCTGCCTCTCTGCTCTGGAGTGTGGCTGCAGTAATGGTTTCAAACGACAACCGTACCTCAGAAGCACCATGCATGGGTAATAACCATCTTTCACTTCTAACTATAACGACACTACAATAAGCAATGCTGCAAGTAGGTAAATTACTGAGTAGCCTAGAGGAGAAAGAAGAACTCAACTGACAGCCACTCTGATAAAGTTATTCCAAGAAAAGGAAAGATGACATACAAGTCTTTCAAGAAAAATAAAAATTATAGCATTTTCTACCAAAGACTTTTTTCCCTGCCTCCTGACCCCCTCATTAACTCACCACTGCAATCAAAGGCTTTTAGTTACGCTGCAGTTACCAAACCCCTGTGCCTGCCCATGGAACATTTCAATGACTCACGCTATATATAGCAACCGAGACTGCTCCTATTATAATTCCATCACGCTTACCCATTTCTGAGGAGCAAGTGACCACTTACTTCGCTTTGCATTTTATACATGTACAAATGCGAAGATGAGACACGACTTTCCTACTTGTCAACATCCAGCTGGAACTGCAGAAGGGGTTTTAGACAAGGTACTTCCCAGACCAGCACTTCATGCTTGAGTGCACCAGATGCCAGAGCGACACCGGCTGGGACTTGTTGAGGTACAAGGAAGGAGGACAACCTGGAGATCTCGAGTACCTTAACCAAAAGCCACATAATCACAGTCAAACACTCAGCTGGGCCAGACCACAGGGAGCAGGACTTTGTTCAGCTCTACTGCTGCCAGTAGTGGATGGGAGAAGAGGGGAGCTTTAAGAGTCCCTCATGATGCTGAGAAAGCGACCCAAAGGAAGGCTGCTCACAAGCTCCCAGGGACATTTCCCTCTCCTGGAAAACAAAAGCCCTGGTTCAAGAACCGTGTACCAACTCTTTAATAAAGATGTCTTAGGTACGTATCAATTTATCAATCGATTTATATATCAGTCCAGTACAGAATGAAGTAGTCAGCCTGCACACTGTCTCGTTCTATATGTCAGGCTGAGACAATCTATAAATCAGCAGTCCCACAGGCAGAGGAATACTCCAATTCCCAAGACAGATGGCAACTCAGTAAACAAGTTACACGCAGCAAAAGAGCCAGAGGGCAGCAACTTGTATTATTAATTACTTGCACTACTGCAGCAGCAGGACTAAGGTAGCAGCTGCTGAGCAAAATTAGTTATAAGAGAGGGAGTATGTCCAACGAATAAAATAACTACAGGAAAAAAAAAGTTGTTTTCATTAAGAACATTGATCTAGTGAATTAAACAGATTGGTGTGAGCAACAGTGCTGGGAAACCTGACCGGCACAAGGCGGATTTTAGAAGGGACCACCATTCAACATGCCAAGATGGCCAATAAAAGGAAGATTGCAAAAAACCCACGCAAATCTTCACCTACACCAAATCCCCTGCTTCAAAAGTGCTGCTTGAGCTGTGTTTTTAAACACAGATTTCCACACTATATTGTCAAATGCAAAATGAACTAGAAGGCAAAAAGCAAGAGATCCTGTGTCTTTGTTCAGAGGAGCAGCAGAGAACCTGGTGCAGACCGCAGAACTACTGACTCACACCAGTGAAGGAAACCGAGATCTCGAACGCTGGCAAGATCTCATAAAGGAACACCTGAAAGAGAGAGAAAAGGAAGACATTCTTAAAGAGTAACTGAAGTCAGAAACAAATGCTAGATTTAGACCTTTTTGGCCTCTTCTTTTGATTAAATAAAAATGTTCTAGTGCTCAACAGCCTTTTTTTCTTTGCTACAGCAAGTTCACAACCCTGTTAAATATTTTGCCTGCAATGGGGAATTGGCCCTGTGGGGCGGAGGTATTGCATCAAAAACAAATTTAAGACCTTTGAGATATCCAACACTTAGTTGCTCTTCCAGAAATTCAGACCACGGTGTACTAGAAGAGAGGGTAACAGGGGCTAAGACAGGGAAAAAGCACGTCTGCCGACTTTACTAACAGCTTAAAAAAAAATTAATCACCATTTTCTCATGCCACTGGCAGCTTAATCCAGTGCAGTTTGGAAGCACGTGTTTAGAATCAAGTTGCTCTTCCAGAAATTCAGACCACGGTGTACTAGAAGAGAGGGTAACAGAGGCTAAGACAGGGAAAAGCACAACGTCTGCTGACTTTACTAACAGCTTAAAAAAAATTCATCACCATTTTCTCATGCCACTGGCGGCTTAATCCAGTGCAGTTTGGAAGCACGTTAATCAGGATTGCTTTTGTATGTGCAAATCATAACCTTAAAAAAAACATACTCTTTTAGAACACTGCAATTTTACAAGAAAACCAGAAGGACCAGAGGGTTAGAAATTGGCACTTTATGTCACAAGATTTTTATGATTTTAATTTCATCTTCATCCAAAGATCTTACTTACGCAGGTATTCCCTTCTGGTATTTGTACGTTAAAATCTACAGAACTTCTGGCAGGCTGCACAAAGAGAAAAAAAAATCTCCCGAGCGCGCTGTGTTTGGTGTGCTTCCCACCCAACACACCAGACAAGAGCAGCATTTATGACCAAGGATTTATGATCCCAGCTGGAGAACCTGCGCCCTTCTGACACGCTTTGCAACTTGAGTTGGGTCTTCGCATAGCGCAAATGACAAACAGCAGAACCGAAACGATGTTTGTCAGACAGTACCAGAGAAATAGGCCACTGAATCTTCAGCAGCGATTTCAGACTGTGCCAGGCCGCGGTATGCTCACGTGGTTCAGTTCCTGGAGTTCCAGGCTCTAAAAGTGACGAGACTTACACTTCTCAGAAAAAAAAAAAAAAAAAAGCTTTTGTATTGGATTTCAACAAATAGCTCAAGTTTTCTTTCAGTCTTTAGAACGAGCCATTTAAAAATCTGACGCGTAACTGCCTTTTCAGCTTTCACTTAAAATAAGTCAGCTGAACCTGTGGTCTTGGTTGTCTGTGGCAATCAACCGACACAGGGATAGGTGATGACTTCAGTCATGCAAATTAAACTAATTCTGGAGAGTGGAAATCTCAAAACATCCAGTTTAAAAAACCCAAACCAACACAACAATATGCAATTCAGACTAGTTAGCTATGTTTATGCTGACTGCCTCTTAGAGGTCAGCAATTAATAACCAGTCAAGGCTACCTAAGTATCATCAGCAATTCACTAACGTTATTATCCCAACACAGAGAGGCAAACGCAGGCATACAGCTCTTTTTGAAAGGACTGTAATTATCCTACCATAGGACACCTAGGTACTATACTCAGCTAACACAAGTATTTGCTCCAGCATTGTTTTAGCACTGTTTCCACTCCCCACGAGTAATAGCCATTGGTTTTATTTGGCTGTTCAGCTACACTAGATAGTTATCAGCTACCAACTTACCAGAATTATTTTTTTTTGTTTGTTTCAAGTTACAGGACTATTTTAAGCAAAGTAATATTTTGCTCAAGAGCCTGCATTCAAAAGCAAAGAGCAAAAAGGAGTCCAAGATCATTAAATATGCATAAAAATGTTATTTTAGTTGCAAGGCTGTCTCATGCAAAGCAGATTTGTCATTATCGATTTAATCAGTGAAATGGGATGATATCATTCCTCCTCCTCTTACTCATCTGGGGTTTGGAGACTGCCCTGCCCGTTTCAAGTTCTGCAGCCATCATCTGAACTATTCTTACAGAAGGAAGAGAAGCATCAGGCGTTGGAGTTAAGTAGCTCCAACTTGAGCGATGTCTTAGGGAGAAAAAGCGCTATTGTCAGCTTTACCGAGGATATAAACACTTGGAAAATCACTTTACTTGGAGAGTCACAATGCTGGAATGCGTTAGCAAATGTATTCCAACATTTGTATTAGCTGAAGATAGTTAATACCTTCAAGGGTGAAGCATCTCTCTGCAGGACAGGCTTTTGTCCCTTCCACCACCTTTCACGTTTTCTGTTCGTTTCTTCAGACACCACCCCTCTTTTTGCATTATTCAAAACAGCTTTTAGTGTTTAAACGTGTTTTGGGTGGTTTTTTTAGTGTAAAGAAAGAAGCGCTGGGCACTGAAGACTCCAGTTAAATTTGTCAAATCCTTCTCAAGGCCCACCAGGCCATGCCAGAATTGCCACAGAAAATCACCATCTTTCAAGATTAAACCAAAACCTTCCAAGTCAGATCTCCAGAAGTTTTGGGTTTTTTTCTTTGAGTCTGGATACATGCTTATATAATTTTGGTATACGCCCTATGCCAGGTTTTCTCAGGCAAACAAAGTCACCTCAGCAATGCAGCTTTCTCGCTACCGCTTCTCAAGAGCGCTTTCTCACACTTCATTATATTGGGTTTTTTACCCAATGGAACTTTGTGTACCTGGGATTTTTAGCTGCTGACAGCAAAGGAAGTAACTTGTCTGACCAGCACGATGACTGGCCAACGTACCGAAGGTTGGATTCAAGAGCTAGTTCGAACTCATGCAGGAAGCCTGTACAATGCCATGAATGGAATCTAATTTTCCTGGCTCCTAGTCACATGCTTTAACAAGAGTAAAAGCACACAAATATCTTTTCCTTTGTTGTTCGCCTTTGAGATTCTTCCACTTCAAAGACTACAAAGAATTATTACGCTACCCCAACCCGTGTCTGTCAGCTTCATTTTTTTTTGGAGGGGAGGGGGGTGTAATAAAAAAAGGTTGAGAACATTTAAGATTTTTAAAAAAGCCAACAAAAAAACCAACCAAAAAGCACAAAACGCCACCAACTTTCAGAAATACTACAGGACATCTTTTTTAAAGAAGGAACACCTACTATTGATGAAAAGAAAATCTTACTTAAGCCTTTTCCAGTGTCTTTTTCAGTGATGGAAATGCTCCCAGCAGCAACACGTTAAACCACTGTCACAGTAACCCAGCAGCCTCCAACCGAGCTTCACGAGAAAACCAGCAACCACAAGGTACATTTCAGGCACTCCACACCTTCTAGAGCTGCCACATCCCACATCTCTGCGCAGCCACCAGCACAGATTCGGCAAGTGCAGCTACCCACGTGAGAACCCGCAATACAGCGACCCAGAGCGGGGCTGTGGGAGAACCACTTCGCTGCCTGAAGTGCTATATTTATTTCTGAAACTTGCACATAATTGGAAAAAAATGTTAAATGCAAGAGCCGTAAGGTTTTTTGCTTGTTTACAGCTCTCTTAGGAATCGGGAGCTCCTTTGGTCTGATAAAGAACATCTGGAAATTCTCTCACTCTGTGCAAAAAAATTAAATTTGGATAAAGAATACGGTGGAATTCCGGTTATCATTACTCTTTCAGTTAGGGGGTTAGGATTTACAATAAACATGCTTTCAGACACAGCAGTGAGGCCTCCAGCAAAGCCCAGATCAAACTCAGCATTCCTGGTATTTCAGAGCTGATGTTTTCGAGCTGCAGACATTTCAAGTTCTTTTTATTCCTCACGAAGACGGCAACAGAAAGAAAATAATCTTTGTGAGAATCCATCACAAGTAACATTCCAATTACATAATTAGATATTAAAGCATTACAGCACAGAGGTGTCTGGCATAAAACTGAAGCTGAATTCATCCAAGATAATGCGACCAGCTGGTTATGATGTGTGCTGGGAAGAGAATATGCAGTATCTTTATTTTCAGAGAGAGCAGAAGGCTCCATGAAGGATGCGGACCCAGCCAGCCTTGCTTGAGGCAGCCCAAGCTGACGAGATTTTGCCAGGCACCGCACCGGCACAGACCCATGCAAAGCAGGTGGATGAGAGAGCAAGAGCCTCTGGGCCATGCCATGAGCGGGCACAGCTTTGGGCCATAAAAAGAGATGCAAGGACCAATACTTCTAAGAAATTTGACAAAATACTTAGTGGAACTAACACAACTTACTCAAGTCGGTCTCTCGGCATAAATCTCCTTTGAATGAGAAATTTTAAAGGGCCTCCTTACGCAAAGCTTTCACGCAAATATATTTGGTAAGCGTTTTTCTTAGCTCTCCCTTCACTCCCGCTCCTTCCTCTTCTGTAGGCCGAATTCTTTTTATGACATGATCCCTCCCTGCCGAGGCTAAATATTTTATCACAAGCCAAACAGTGGGACATCAGATAAGAAATAAAAGCAGAAGCAGCAAATGAACTCTTCAGGAACAATGATCCTATTTTTATGCAAGCTCCATTATCTTGTTTTTAAGTGACTCAAAGTGCTGAGAAATATACTACAGAGAACAATCGTGACCTGGTGGAGAATAAACACAGCAGCCTAATCGGTCCTCAAAGCCCAATAGTTCATATTTCTCTTTTAGAGGACTGTAGTAATAACCATTTTCAGTTCTGTTTTCCACCCCCACCCCCTCCCGACATCCCCAATGACACACGAGCAAAGTCTTAAGACATTCAAACACTATTTCTTGGAAAAGATATTTTCTGCTTCTGAACAGAACGGGCTTGTCTACATCAGAGGAAGCTACCTGCCAATTTTTGCAGCACGGGCTTCGGTTCTCCTTTGACACACCCAGCAAAAAAACCACCCTCGACTGCTAAAAGCCTAAAAATAAATGTAGGAAGAGAAAACAAAAGTCTGCCCAAGCATCGGTGCTCACTGAGCATGTCTTTTAGTGCCACATTGGTTTAGACCAATGTTACCATTTCTTCCATACTCAAGAAAAAAAAAAGAAACAAAAGCCACATTGATGTAGAGAGACCAGACAGCATAACCACTCGTTATCTGAGCCGATCAGCAAACGAGACACACCACCCCCAAACCAATAAAGAATAACACAGAAAGAGAAGAGGAAGAGAGCTGCGACTTCATTGTCTGCATTTCCACACCTACACTTGACTCTGCTCGGCGCTTCTCTTGATACATAAAAAGTGCTTTTAAAATTAAGTTCTCTGCCAGAAAGCTGTCGCGAAGCGTCATCTTTCTACCTCCTCCAAGCACCGCTCCCACGAGACCACATGAAAGGCCAACAACCAACATGACATCACCGATATGACCTTATCCTAACGGCGTAACAGAGACCCATGGAGGGTAGCAAGAGCGATCAACAGGAAGCCACAACCCCAGCAGAAAGACAAGGGCTTCCACACAGAAAAAGGCTGCACGTGGCTCTTTTCTCTACCTCTCTGGTTCCTGAGGTCCCACTTTGTCCCGGCCAGCGCCATGAAAAGCTGTAGGAACAGCGTCAGCCCATACCCTGCTCTGCAAGGCAAGCAAGCTAAAGTCCTTCGCCCAAAAAGAGTCTTTGTAAACCACGGTTCTATGGTAAAAAGCAGCTTCTTACTGAAGACCACAGGCCGAGTGTCACTGAAGACCAAAGCCCGTGCCAACGCCTACCTGGACCTGGCCAGGCCATATACTGTGTCCCAATGCTTACCTAGACACGACCAGACCACACACAGTGTCCCAAGGGCCACCTGGACATGGCCAGGCCATATACCGTGTCCCAACGCCTACCTAGACCCGGCCAGGCCATATACCCTGTCCCAAGGGCCACCTGGACATGGCCAGCCCACACACCGTGTCCCAAGGCCTACCTGGACACGACCAGGCCATATACTGTGTCCCACCGCCTACCTGGACCCGGCCAGGCCACACACCGTGTTTTACAGCCCACATTACCACCACCCGAAGGCCTAAAGTCACCCAGCGCTCGCCCTCGG
>NW_009648046.1:240704-290399 GCF_000708025.1 Charadrius vociferus
AAGGCCAGGTTGGACGGGGCTTGGAGCAACCTGGGCTGGTGGGAGGTGTCCCTACTCATGGGAGGGGGGATGGAACTGGATGGTCTTTAAAGGTCCCTTCCAACTCAAAGCATTCTATGATTCACCCTGGTGAAATGGTGTGAGCCCTAAAAAAAGAAAAATCAGAAGCCTCTCATTGATTGCCACCTTTCCCTCATGTTTTGTGATGTGCTTCCCTGCTGAGGTAAAGTTTCCAATGCAGGAACCTGCACAAGTTAGAGCTGTGCAATTTTTTATATCAGCCCCTTGGTGTAGGTATGTTGAAGCCACAGGTGAAAATTTTCCAGCAAAACATAAAGGAACTTGCTAGAAAATGTGATGTCCTGGTTTCGGCTGGGATGGAGTTAACAGTATGGGGCTGTGGTTTGGATCTGGGATGGGAACAGTGTGACAGTGCACTGGTGGGTTTGGTTGTTGCTGAGCTCTCAAGGCGTTTTCTGCTCCTCACACTGTCCTGCCGGTGATGGGCTGGGGGGCACAAGGAGTTAGGAGAGGACACGGCTCGGACAGCCAACCCCGACTGACCACAGGAATATTCTGTACCGTATGGCATCATGCTCAGTATATAAAGCTGGGGAAGAAGAAGGAAGGGGGGGACACTGGGAGTGATGGCATTTGTCTTCCCAAGTCACTGTTAGGCTTGATGGAACGCGGCTGTTATGGGGATGGCTGAACACCCGCCTGCCCGTGGGGAGCAGGGAATGGATTCCTTGTTTTGCTCTGTTTCCATGTGCGGCTTTTGTTCTACCTCTGAAACTGTCTTTATCTCAACCCATGAGTTTTTTCTCACTTTTACTTTTCCGATTCTCTCCCCCATCGCAACTGCGGGGAGTGAGCGAGCGAGCGCATGGTCCTAGCTGCTGGCTGGGGTTAAACCACAACATGTGATTACGCTGGCATGAAGAGTCGGAAATGAGAAAGGACTTCTTGACTCTGAAGTGAAATGATGAGTAGGGAGTGAAGACCATTAGCTCCCGTTTCATGTACCGGGGAGGAGACCCCAGTGAGCAACAGAAAGCAGAGGCTGACATGGTTACATGGTCCTCCACAAAGAGAGACTAGAAAATGGTCTTCAACATCAGTCTTCAGGGTTGGTGGGAGTGGAGCAGGGTAGTTCTTGATATAGTCAAGGAAAGCCACATGCAAATGGTTGGCATACAATCAGAGAATCACAGAATCATTTAGGTTGGAAAAGATTTTTAAGACTGTCAAGTCCAACCATTAACCTAGTACTGCCAGGTCCACCACTAAACCATGGCCCTCAGCACCACACGTCTTTTAATCCCTCCAGGGATGGTGACTCCACCTCTTCCCTGGGCAGCCTGTTCCAGTGCTTGACAACCCTTTCTGTGAAGAATTTTTTCCTAATATCCAATCTAAACCTCCCCTGGCACAACTTGAGGTCATTTCCTCTTGTCCTATCGCCTGTTCCTTGGGAGAAGAGACTGACACCCACCTTGCTACAGCCAAATATGAATGTTGGAGCAAGAATTGGGGTTGTGTGGCTGCTCACTGAAGATGTTATGCTGAGAAAAGGTTCTGGGGAAAAGTCCATGTGTAGGTTAGAGGTGGCAGTGTTGTTCCCAGTGCTGGCAAAGGGATATGTTGGGGTGGAAGCATGGGCTGGCAGACATGAAGAGCTCTGTACTCACTATGTAGCTGTGAACTGGCAGACAACCGTGAGATGTGAGAGGGACAGCAGATCTTTAGCTGGGGTAGAAAGGCAGAGGTCTGCGGTAGAAGGACCAGTCTGTGCACCATTGGCAAGGGAAGGGGAGATTTCCAAGAGAGGAGCATGATTTACTGTGCCACCCATCTGGCTGATGGGTTCAGGAGAAGGTCTGGCAAACGTGGCAAAGCCCATAGGGTGCCGGGGTGGAAGACTTTTGAAAAAAAAAAAACCACCACAAAACAAACCCGAGGTCTGAACCAGAGGAAAAGCTCTCCAGGCAGCAGCAGTTAGACTCAGCGCATGTCGTTCTCAGCAGCCAGATGTCCACGTCATTGCAATCACCGGGGGTGTTAATTGGCACCCGGGTGGATGCTGCTCGCAGCGAGACTGAAGTCCAAATTGCTTTGCTGTGACTGCTCCATCAGTGGGAGCTGACACTTGTCCTCAGGAGTCCTGCCAGGTCAGAGCCGAGCAGAGCTCCCGGACCTTCGTGGAGATGTTGTCTAGGTCACTGTGCTGGGGACACAGCGCCTGGACCGGGCTCCAGACGAACAGGGGGCCTTCATTTCCCCTTTTCCCCTAGTAAATGGATAAATGAACACAATAGTCCCTAGATCTACTTGTGGAAAATACTCATGAAAACGAGGATTAGATAATTGCCTGCTGGAGCCCGTAGTCGAGACAAAAAGTGTTCTCAGAAATATTTTTTTGAGCAACGGGGGCAGAAAACATCATTCCTACCTTGGGTCAGAGGTAACAGCCCAAAACTCTGGATACAGTGAGGGAGGCTTTTACTCCCCCTGCTCCATCAGCCTACACAATTTCTCAGTAAAGACTTTCCTGACACCACTGTTAGATTTCAGGTTGTATTTCAAAAACATCGCTAATAACTAAAGCTCTTGATTATTTTGATCCCCCCCAGTAACCTTTTCCCTTTGTATATCTTTGTTTCCAAGTATGAATTACTGGAATTATAAAGGCAACTTCGTGAAACCGCCTATAATGGACTGATGTAATTGGCTTGAAACAATCCATACATTAAAATTGTTAATTAGGATAAGAAGGGGTTCTTGTGCTGTGAGGGAGGTGAAATCAGGGCCAAGGAAGAGAGAGCGTAGAGAGATTGCTGCAGGGATGAATCCTCCCCAGGCTGTTGATAAGGCTTCCACAGGCTTTTGTGTTCTTGGTGGGGTTTTTTTCCCCCCTTTCTTGATAAAATCAGATGTAGAGAAAAGCTCAGTTGGACCTTTATACTGCGCGGAACATGTTGTGCAATGCCACCACTTTTGCTTTTCTTAATAAATCCCACTCAAATTCAAATGCTTCCCTCTTCTATTTCATTATAGGTTAAATTTGGTGTTCTGTAGTGTTCATTTTTCAATCTAAAGTCAGGCTTGGTGGGAACTCTCCCACCTGTACTTAGGCACAAGTATTTACAGGCGTGGGGTTGTGGGGTTTGGGGGTGCACCCAGCCTTGGGTGACCTGCTGTCCCAAGGTGACCTCATGGCCGGAGCCTGGAACCCCTCTTCTGTGCCAGGCAAGATGCTCCATTCCTGGCGTTCTCTGCTCTAGGTGGCTTCAGGTTTAATTAAAAAAATAATATTTTTGAAGCAGAGAGGTAATGCAAAAGGAAGGGAATGGTGAAATAAATGCATTTTTCTTATGTTTCTCTGGGTGGGAAGGGCAGGGGTTTCAGGTACACGTGAGCAGAAGTCGGCAGTTCAGCTTGCCTTGAGCTGCACATCTTGGAGCATCAAAGAGATGCCTCTTCCTCCAGCCCCGTGCATTGACATGCTGATAGTAAGGACACCTGCGGGGTCCTTTTCTGGGGGGTTGTGGAGTTTCCACGTTGTATTTTCAAACACTCCCTGCAGGTGCTTGGGAGGTGCCCAACAGCGCGAGGGACGAGCAGGGCAAGACAGGACAATCTCCTTACGAGGTTGGAAGGAAGAGAAACCAGAGGCTCCCTCCGCGTGGTGGGTTTTTTCCATGATATGCCCGACAGTGCTGATTTCTGCGTTGTCCAGACACGTTGCAGCTCCCTTTGGCCTGTTCCCCCGGGTCTTCTTCCCGTGGGAAGGGGAGCACTGCGGGGAGCGGGCAGGGAAAAAGACGTAGTTGATGCATTTCACAGAATCACAGAATGGTTAGGGTTGGAAGGGACCTCTGGAGATCATCTAGTCCAACCCTCATTTGTAGATCTTGCTCTGAAATAACATCCCAAGGCAGCCGGGGCGTGCGCCCAAGCCAAAGAGCTGGAGAGTGTTTCTGGGTTTGGTGGCAGCCCGAGGAACCCATTCAGCTGCTCCCACTGCTCCCGTCTCTCCTCATCCTCCTTCTGATTCATCGGCGTATGCCCTCCATGGCAGGAAACTCTTGTTTCGTGTTGGAGAAAGTGAAACTGGACCTTAACTGTACATTATATATAGTCTCTCTTTGTGACTTCGAAGACTTGTTCTTAAGTGTAGTAAATGGCAGTCACGTTTCCTTCTGCAGACAAGCTCTGCTATTTGGCCATAGCTTTTGAAGCCCTCTAAAGCTGATAAATAAATGAAAATTTATTTTGGCAGCGTTTGCAGAAACATTGTGGAGAGTTTTAAATATGAGACTAAGGGGGAGCGGTAGAGTCTGCAGCTTTTGATGACCCGAAATGAAGAATAATGGATGTCTATAAGATATTTACACACAAATTACTAGGTTACAGCCTTGGTAACCGGGTGAAGTTCTGCGATTAGGTTTGATGGCCTGAAAGCTCCTTTTTTTCTGGTGAGCTCTGCCAAAGTTTCCATGATTTCATCCAGTTCTGCTCGTTGCTGTTGGTTGGGAAACAAGTGAGGAGCACACAAAAGAATAAACAAAGACTCTTGTTAGGCTGAGCATTGGTTGCTCAGCAGTGGATGTTCTCCAGACCTTTTCCTTGCTTTCCTTCACTCCTCTGAGCTCTGACCATCATGTATTTTGGCCAAATCTTTGCACTAGTGTTCAATGTTTCTTTCACCTCCACTATTAGGACTCGCCAATTTTTTTTCAGACATCAAACTAATTCCCATCCAGACGGTTTTACTTAAAAACACGTCTTGGATCTAAATCCACCGGTGTGAGCCCCTAAATTGGGATGGTGCTTTCCCAAAGACAAAGGTTAATCTCGGTGACATCTGCTTACGTGTTGTTTATCTCCATACGGAGGTGTGTTATCTGCCCTGCTAACGATTCTGCTGTTTGCAGCATTAACCTTGTACCTGCCTCCCTGAAGCCAGTGCTCAGCGTCCCCCAGGGCTCCCAGCCATGAGAAGTGACTCCTGGGGAAAAGAAAGATGTCTTCTTCAATTTCTGTAGAGCGTCAAAGTCCATCCTATGTCTCTGTAGCTGAACTTCGCTTTTCGACTGGATTTATTAACTTTCTTACCTCCTGCCTGGACATGCTGTCTCTGGCTGCTCTTCACAAACTGTTCCCTGCTCCCTTCTCCCAAGTTCTCGACCTTTTCTGTAGGTTGCTCCTTATTTTCCCTTTTGTTCCTCTTGTCCAGTGGTTGTTTTCTCGGTAGTTCTGCTGCATGCACGTAGGGCAGGCGGCGGCAGCTGGAGGACGCTGGGGTTAGAAAGCCCA
Source organism: Charadrius vociferus (assembly GCF_000708025.1). NCBI lineage: Eukaryota > Metazoa > Chordata > Aves > Charadriiformes > Charadriidae > Charadrius > Charadrius vociferus. The sequence continues at coordinate 246,024 of NW_009648046.1, forward strand.
CCAGCTGCCAAGGGCAAGATCTCACAGGCAGGAAGAGGAGTTAGCCGGAGGCTACAAACATTTCTGTGGCGTAGGAGAGGAAGGGGAAGGTAACAGCTCGGGGCGGACAGGTGTGCTCCAAGCAGCCCCGGCACTGATCGCATCCTCATCAAAGGCTTGGAAGGACTACAAAGCCGGTGTCACCCCGTCCCGTTCCTGCCATCGTTGCGTGGAGATCCAGGATGAAAATGCAATTTCTTCTTGGTGTCACTGTTGAACACAGCAGCCATAGCCCCAGAGGATCGGTGGCAGGTGGGGAAGCCCAAACGAGCCGTTCTCCAGAGCATCTTTTGGACCCGGGAGGGTGTCACTGCCTAGGGGTACGGGGCACATAGGGGAAGATTGCACAAGGCTTATTATGGGATGTTTAGAGGAGGAAACAAAGGCAGGGATCAAGGTAGTTTGTGGGGGGGAATAGGGGTGGGAAAATAGGATGAAAAGGGCTGGTTGTGTGTAAGCAGGTTGCTGGTCGGCACCCTTGGCTGTGCCCTGAGTGTCAGCAGTGCGGTCTGTCCTGTGCGCTCATTAAAATCCATTTCTAATTATTTCCTGGTGTGAGGGACACTTTGCTGTGCGTACGGGGGGTCTGTGTGCCGGGACTGCGGTGGGAGCACGGGTCGGGGGCACGATCATTGGGATGTCAGGCAGTGTGGGATCGCCAGCAAACACCAAGGCAGCCCAGCCGGTGAAGATATACATCTATTGTATAGATATATGTATATATTCCCCACTAATGAGCCTTTATCCTACTCAGCCAGAGAGGGGAACAGGATGAAGCTGTCAGTGCTGTTTTGTGTTTGTGTGTTTCTGTCCTTGTGGATACGGTGGGAGAGCTCTGGGGAGCGCAGGGAGCCCGCCGGGGCGAGGGGCGATGCTTCCAGCACGCGATGCTCTGATCATCATCCCCCTTCAGGGCACTGCAGAAGATGGGTGCAGAGGAGCCAGGAACTTGTTTGGAGTCGGTGTTGGAGGAAACACAACGGAGCATGTCTGAAAATTTGGGGGTTGAATGATGCTACCCGGTACCTCCGGGCAAAGCAGTGAAGGGATGCGGGTTACAGACTTTTCCAGCATCTTTTTGGCAGCAAAAGTTCAAGGGACTGATTGAACTTAAAGGAGCTGTGAAGCCTGTAGGGTGAGAAAACTGTCGGTGCTCACTTCATGCAAAAAAAGAGGCAGAATTTCAGGAAGGTTTTGGCTTCTCAGAGGTCTTGTGTGGGTATGAGGAGGCCCGAGCTCTTTGGAGCATTTGGGAAAGACTTTAAACTCAGCGTGGCTTCTGGGATTTTGAGACCAAAGCTGCAGGTAGCAGGTACCTGAGGAAATGCTAATGAGTGACTTGATTAAAAATACCCTGGTTGAAAGCCAGACCCGCTCCGCTGGAAAGAGAAGAGCAATTCTGGCTGGCTGTTGGTGTAAACATGAAAACTGTTTGGCCAAACACCCCTCCGTGTGGATCCAGTCACACGGCCAGCAACCAAACTGGTTTCCTACCGAGTGCAGACTGGGATTATGCCTGGGAGGCAGATGGTTTCTCGTAGCAAAGAAAGAGCTGAAATAGCTTCATATTCTTCAGCCTGCAGATTTCCTTCTGCAACGCTGTAGCACCGAAACGGTACTAAAAGATCCAAGCAAGAAAAGAAATAAAAAGGAAAATTGTGTAACGTCGGAGCCTGCAATTGATTTCAGTGGAAAACCAGGGATAAAATGTTTATATTGTGTAAGTCAGCTGGCACCATTTCATCTCAGCATCTCGTTTGGACCTGGTTGAAAAATTGTGCCTGGTTTTTGTGTGCGCGTGTGTCTCTGCGGAGGGTTGATTTTTGTATAAACAGCGGGTCCTTAATTTTATTTTTTTTTTGCCTGAAGATCTATTTATGTACAAATTAATATCCGCTGATGAAGTGTGTGGATTATTAAGGTTGATTATTCATCGTAGGGGTGATTTCTGTCACCCAGGATTGCTTCCTTTCCTGCGTTGGACAGCTAAAGGTTTTATAGGGTTTATTAAGGCATAGCAAGCAATAAGCATCTTTGAATGCTTACAAATGCAGGTTTTTCCATGAAAAAAAAATATAAATAAAAGCCCTTTTCCAGATAGACGTGCACACACACGCGCATCCTTGCATGTACTCGTAAAATGGTGAATAAAAAAGATGGGTTTCCATCTTTTTGTGGGTGCCCACATCCCTCCTGCGTGCAGGAGCAGCTCTCCGCAGGGACAACGGGCTCCGATGCCTCTCGCTCCTTTTCTCACCCTCGGCACAATAGGAAAAGAAGCATTTTTTTTGTTATTGTTGCTGGGCCACTGATGTCTTGGAGATGCGCAGGCTGGGCATTTGTCTGCTCGATTTTTAAGTGAAAGAACCACAGTCACATCACTTAACGTCGCCTGCCTGTGTGCAGGAGGGGTTGGGGGGGTCGGTCAGTGGGAGAGACATTTTCCATGATGTTTCAGCCAACCTCCAGAACAATTCTGGCTTAAAAATGGGGGAGGAGGTGTGTGTTAAAAAAAACCCCAAACCCAAACAACCAGCTTTTGGTTTTTCAGCCAAAATCCGTCAGGTTTTGTTGAAGCCATCTTGATGTGACTCTTCCTTGCAGGCTGCGCTGAGCCAAACCCCCTTTTGATAAGAACGGCTCAGATGGAGTTTTAGCTCAGCCCTGCGTGTTGGTACAGCGCTGAGCCTATTTTAAGCACTTAATTAACAACACTGCCCCCACCTCCTGTGTAGCCTGAACAGATTAATATATGCCACCAGTAAGAATATTTTTCAGGTAGTCTCATTTATCCTGAGCTTCGTTTTAGTCTACCATGTAAATGATGTAGCAGATATCCTGATACAGAATATAAGGATGACTGTATATTTAAGCACACACTGCTGATGAAAACACCTCTTTTGGAGACTTCCTGGGGCTCTGAGACAACATCGGTGCCAACTGAGGAAGAGAAAATATTTTTTTCTGCCTTCAGGTGGCTGAGCATCTGAGCGCGGCTTCCTGTAGAGATGGTGACCTTAGGCGATTTTCTTCACCATCCGAATGACCCGGGGCAATGATGTTGTCTTGACATCACCTGGCATGGAAACAGCTGTTATCTAATATATTTAATAGATTTCTGAGGTCAGAAGAGACTGTTACGATCATCTGGCTTGACAGTTACTACGATCAATTGTGATATTTTGGGCTCCAGCCAGCTGCCTGTGAAGGGTCAGGGAGGACTTCCCCCCCCCCAGTGCACAATCAGTGGGTATTTGCTGGGTTTGGTTTATGAGTTTGTTTTCCTGTTTCGTTTTTTCTGGAGGCATCCAAGGCTGGTTGTGGCTGGAGATGGGACCCGGCAGGGCCCTGTGGTTGTGTACAGAAGCCGGTTCACCCGGGGTGGTGATGTCTTCTCCCGGAGATGCTGATGTGCTGGTATTGTTTCTGCCCCCCGTAGCTGCTATATTCACCCATGACCTGGGTCGATCCCATATAAAATATGGGATCAGAACAAAGTTTTTTTCTCAAATTTGATGGGAAGAGACTTTTTGCTGCCTTCTGCAAGATGTGGGGCAGGGGGCTGGATCCGGTCCCTCAGGCACAGCTCATGCGATGCTCAGGCACTGCCGGTGCTTCAGCCCATCTTCTTTGCCCATAGGACCCAAAAATTCAATTTCTGGAGAATGAAACTGGCAAGAATCAGTCACTCCAACATAATCAGGGGAAGAACTGGGTGGATTATGGGGAATGGGAAATGAGGTTGGTTGATCTAATTGGCGTCATTAACCCGAAGGCTGAGAAATAACTGATACTGGTTGTATTATTTGATCTTTTTGGGCATTATGGGAATATAATTCTCATCATTACAGTGAAACAGAGCAGTGGGGTGGCCTGCGAGCAGTGACCTGGGAAGGCAAGGAAAGCTCTGTACCACCCGGCTTGCCGGGGAGTGGGAGTTCGTCGTGTGTACTGCGAATATAAATAACCAGATCAGCCCAGAATCAACAGTTTTGTCAGCTGTACCGGGGCTGTGCCAGCTACAGACTCTACATATGTAATTCTTATTATAATCCTTTCTCTTGCACCAGTCCCATAATGATCTTGTTGCATAAGGAGGGAGTTTTAACAGGGTTATAAAAGGGAAATATTTCATCAAATCTATGGCAAGTGGAAGGCTTTGGGGAGGATGGACGTCCCCACTCCCTTCCTAAAGCCAGGGATTTATCCTTGTGTGTCTGGAAAAAAAAATTAAAAAAAAGAAGACAGCAAGTTCCTTCATTCCAGGTGAATGAAAAAGCATTGCTGGAGACCCGGCCAGGAGCCCAGGCTCGTGTCTGTTGTGTGGCAGCGAAATAATGCCTTGTGCTTGACACTACAGCTGCTGTTTTACACCTCACTGGGTTTAATCTTATGAATAAACAGTATACTAATTGTTTCAGCTTTCAGGGCAGCGGGGTTTGCAAGGCAGCCTAGTCATGCCAGGAATTTAAGTTTATGTAATTCGCTTTTTGCTGTGGATTGCAGGCATGGCCTCTGGCCAGCCGGGGCACGAAACGCCACGTGTCGGAGATGCCGAGAACCTGCCTGGTCCTTACACTGCTGGAGCATCCTCCACGGGCGGCAGATCCCATCGCACCGCGATGCTGAGTGACCTACTCTGTCAGATGCCGCCCTGCCGCGATGCTCCACCAGGAAGAGCCTATGGAGCAGAAGCCAAAGTATCTCCGATACCTTAGAAAGCAATGCTTTCCAAGCAAGTAAAAGCAGGGTAAGCTGTGCCGGTGGTGAGGGTGTGTGGCAGGAGACACATGCCCCACAGTTGGACGTACACTTCATGTTCAGTTTTCTTCCCACACGTGGTCCAGAAGCTGCCATGATGCTTCGTGGACCTGGCGTGGAGAAAGCAAAGGCAGGGGAGAGGTTGAGCATCTATATAACAAAAGGAAATTTGGGAGTGGTTTTCACGGTAACTTGTATGGATACAATCCAGACACGTCTGGTATTTTCCCTGTCTGATTGCTTTCGGTGTGGTTTCAGTCGTTCCTGGGGGGGGGAAAGCCACCCCGCTGCCTGTGGGCCTGAGCAGGGATGGGAGCAGCCTCTCTCGAACCACCTCCCCTACGCCGCCGTCTCCCTTCCTGCAGAATAAACCCAAACATGCCGTCTCCCTCGGTTTGCATTTCAGCTCCCCCTCCCATCTGCTCGTCTCCTCTCCTCCCCTGCTTCCCCGAACATCCCTCTGTGCCATATGGTCCCTCTCTCCTGCGCGGCCTCGGCAGCCCTGTCTGGTCCTCCTCCCCGCCAGCACCCTCCACCTCGCCAAGCCCCAGGAGTTTTCTTGCAAAGCTTGTGGAACTGGATGGTTTTAGTGATGTCCCAGCTCCTGCGATGATGGCTGGATTGCAGCTGTTTTCTTTTATCGTCAACAACAAAGTTTCCAGACCCAGGGCTTGCATTTATGATATTTAGTGCCTTGGGAGTTTTTAAGCTGATCAGGTGGGATTTCTCCTTGATCTTTGAAACCTGCTAAGCTCTCTGGCTGCCTTTTTCCTCTCCGTTTCAGGGATATTCTCCGTTTGCCTCATTCCTTTCAACTTTCTGCTGACTGGTTGGATCTGCACTCCAGTTTGGGGTGGATTTTCTTATTTCATCTCCTCTTGTTATTTAGCAGCAAATAATCTAATCTTTCTGTGCCAGCTCGGTAGGCATCCAGCTTCTTCTGCATTGAAGAAGGACACTTTGATAAGCAGTTGGGGTAAGCAGGAGGAGGTAATGCAGCCGCCCATCCTGCTCCATGCCTGATGGCGGTGGAGGCTCTGTCGCAGGTTGGGGATTTCCATAGGAGGTTTCATTTAGAGGGGTCACCGTGACACAGAGTTGTCGAAACCTTTCTGTCAGTGGGCGCATTTCATTGATTTATTTTGGGATGTTTCCTATCAGTCTAGGACCAGCTCTAGTGTTGGTTGGAAAAACTCAGGCTGTGCCCATGGAAGGCGTGGTGGTGACAGAAGGAGACGGATAAAGGGACGATGGGTTGTCCTGTCTGCTAGGGAGTGCAGTCACGGCCAGATAGCTGGGCTGAGAGAGGGATCCAGACAAGCCCTTCACGCCAAGGAAGTAAGGATTTTTGGCTTATCCTGCTAATATAAGAGTGCATACGCACTGGTGCCAGGGAGTTATGCTTTTTGAAGGCATTTGATCTGCTCTTGGATGGCTGATTCAAAGGGAAGCCATCACATGCTGCTGCATCGCTGCAGGATAGTTGCCATCCCAAATACACCATCTGCCTACTTCGTTGGTGGATGCGGCGTCTTGTTTTCACAGTTACAGATGGCTTGAAAAGTTAAATCAACTTGACACGAGCGTGGCACAGAACTTATCCTTCCCTCCCGCTCGTGTGTGTCAGTGCAGCCCATTACGATCCATCAGCCGTGGTGAGGGATGGGTGTCGCCAGCCAGCACGGGATGCCCGTGTCGAGCATCCTGCCGCCGTACGGAAAGCAAGCTTCAACATCCTTATTTCCCAAGCAACAGCTGAAAAAAGCATCTGCTTGTGTCTCTTCATCAGTAAAAGTCCTAGATTTGGAGGTTTGGTGTTTTTTCTTTTCCCAAATCTGTCTGGCCTGGAGCTGTCCCGGTGAACCAGCAACCAGCAGAAACCATTGGTGATCGAAGTCTCATCCCATCCTCGCTGTGGTCCATATTGAACTCAACGAGAAGCTGAATGGCTTTCGAATGAATAAAGACCCCAGATCCTTCTTTTTAAGAGCAAATATTACTCAACTGCTTTTATTTCTTATTCTATTTTACTATATTATGTCTTATTATTTCTATTTTATTCTATATTATTTCTTATTCTGTATTACTTACTGGTTTTATTTCAACTCCGTGTGTAACTGTTTCACCCACACTAGTCCAACTCTGGTCCCATACGTGGAAAGAGCGGGGGATGGAGATGTCCATGTTTATTTTTTCTCCTAAGAACAGAAAAATTTGTTCTTCCCTAATATTTATGAAGAATTTTAATTAAGGTGCCATCACTGCTAGGCAGAGCAGAGTCCTCGCCTCCGAAAAATCACGCTCAGTGTTAGCTTTTGATTTCCAAGCGGTGGCTCAGTGGGATTTGAATGATTGATATCTGGTCCAGTGAAAGCCACGTGTGTACAGATACTGCATCTTGGCCTCCAAGTAGGCGATGGTCAACAGAAACCTAAAATCGAGAAATTCAGAGTCTGGCAATATGTGGAATTGTGCCTACTCGTGAGTGTAAATACATTTACCTGCTAATGCGTGGGGAGGTGAAGAGGTTAATTAGAGCACAGTTAATCAAGCGCTCCACTGAAGCGGGCTGCTAGGGGTTGATTGCGTTGATACTTAATCGGCACTTTTAAAACCGGGATTCCAGTCTGCCATTGGAAACAGGATAAAAATGAACTCAAATGAGCTATTTAAGGGAGTATATATACAAGGGAGTGAAGTGGCTGTGCAGTCAGTGATAAACAGATGCTAATGTCCGAACGAAACCCATTCAGGGACTTATTATAAGTATTATTTCTATTTCTCCTCCCTAAAGTCCCTCTTGATCCCTGCCCTCATCTTTAGCTGCTGGCATGGCAAAGGCAGGTGACACTGGGTCTCCTCTCCCAATGAATTTGGCTGTGGTTCAGGGGTGAGTGAGGATATTCGCATCTGCATACGGGATTTTGAGCGAAATCCTGAGAATTACACACTAATGTCGTTATATACTTTTGAGACGTTGCTGGTATTTGCATAATTGCTCAATTTTTCCTAGGTTGCAGGTAGGGATGATCTTTCGATCAGCACCGAAATCCCAGGAACTGGCTAAAACTGTTCCCTCTGTGCTCTTGCATGAGGAGAGGTCGGGGTGTCCCAGCTGATCCAGCACTTGCCCACTTGTTATTTGGGTTGAGAGCTTGAAACTCCCTGAGGTACACTTACACTGGCTGTGAGGGGAGTCAAGCACATCTCCAGATGAAGACATTCAAAGAGAATTTGAATTTCTGAGCCAAACAGCGCTGGAGGAGGGAGCACTTCTCAACAGAGCTGTTTAGGAAAGCACTTACCCAAATCCGTATTTATTTTTTCTCCTAAGAACAGAAAAATTTGTTCTTCCCTAGTATTTATGAAGATGCATAAACTTACGGTGTCTTATGAATATGCAAACTAATATCATCGTGCATATAAAAGCAGTGATTTGTGATGCTGGCTTTATACAAATAATTGCTCTTTTAATGAAGACATAGGTCCAGCGTTGCTGACTCCCTATGTTGCGTTGCTCAGCGGGGGATGTCAGAGGCTGGGCAATAGGAAACCTCCCTTGAAGTCCTCTTTTAAAAACAGGAGAAAGAGGATCAGGACATTTGCCACACGTGGGAGATGCTGGTTTCTGCGAGAGAGCTCCCTCAGGGAGGTGACCACTGTGGTTTCTGTGATCCGAGATGGTGTGTTCATTGCTGTCCTCTCCTCCCGACGCTGTCTCCAGGAGTTGGCCATGCTCAGCTTACGCCACGCTTGGGAAACACAGTGGTAACGTGAAATTATTTTGAGAAATCGAGTGGCAACCGGCGTGAACAGATGTCCCCAGGAAAGGACCACCAGGGAGATGGGGCTGGACTGACTGTCTTCTCCAGCAAGCACGTGGGCCTAAATAATTAACCCGCATCGCTGCAACTATTGCTATGGCTTTGATAGCTTTTTTTTAATAGCTGGATAGGGGTTGATGCCGGGTCTGCTGGGGAAGGTGTACGATTCCCCTGGACTTCAGTGGGATCTGCACATCCCTTGGGGGTTTGGTGTATAACCTGATGAAGCCATTGGACTCGTTCCCATGCTCCCTGTGGTATTTGGGTCAGATATCTCATTTTCAGGAGATAATAATGAGAAAAATAAGTTGAGAGAGAGGGATCGTGCGTTTGAGCTCTGTCCTCTCTCCTCCCACCCAACAAAGCTTCCACCTGAGCAGCGGCCAACATTGCAGAGGTGGAATAGCCTTTAGCAGGACACACATTAATCACAGAATTATTTAGGTTGGAAAAGACCCTTACGACCCTTATGGACATCAGTGTTTCAGTAAACTGCAAAATTTAATAGCCAACAGCAAATGTTTGTTTCTAAGTGTCTTCCAGTCCTCACCAGGAGGTATTTATTTGCTTTATTGCTGTGTGCAGCCTCTCCATTAATATTTTGGCCAATGCTAATGTCATTTCTTCAGTCATTGAATCTCCCAGGGCAGAGGACAAGGACTGAAAAAATTGAAGGTGAATACATGTCCCATGTACGGGAGGATTCAGCTGTGTGCAGTGACTGTTTTCTGATAGCGGGTGTAATGGTGAGGAGGAGGAGGAGCAGGCTGGGCACTTCTGTCTTTAAAACTGCTGTTTTCAGAGTGAAAAGCAATTATTCTTCAGCTCCAGAAATGAATAATAGCATTTTCCCCTGCTCCTCTCTGGCTGATGATGGGGGACGGCATGCAGAGCGTGCACTTCTCCCTGCTGCGTCCTGAGGATGGAGCTGCTGGCGAGATGCTCTATACATTCCCTGCACGCTTTACGTACTAACATGGTATTTTTATCTTTGACTTCAACTTTTTTCTAGTACATCTTTTCCACCTCTGGCTTCTCAACGGCACACCATGGTGCCAGAATGGGCAGGAAAATAAATGCAAACTCTGGTACTGTAGTGCTTCCCCCCAGGTGAAGCTGGGCTGCAGATACAGCAATATAAATCTCACTTATTTTCCTTATTAGGCTTTTACTTATTTGGAGTCCTTTGACAGCAGCCAATAAAGATGGTCCCAAACAGAGACAGCTGTTATAAAGTGTGGTTGACAAGCATAAATAAATAAAATTAATTGAAATAGAAAGACCTTCTGCTTCTTTATGGTGACAACTGAAGCGCTTCGCTAAAAATGGATCGGCTGCAGAGAAGCAGAAAAGAATTAAGAGGTGCTGTGATAAGCTGGGGAGGTTGTTTTCTCTTGGAAACTTTTTTTTTGATGGAAAAGTGGGGGTTTGGTCAGATTTTTTCACTAGCCACATTGATTTTATGTAAAAGATTTTTTTTTTTTTTCTGGGAAGATATGAATGCCCCATGTTCTAAAAAGTGGGGTTTGGAGCTGTAATCTGGAATGTGGGAGGCTGTAGTTCGGAAGCTCGGTCTGTTCCTATACCTTATCTCGCAGTCACTCTTCTTGTGCTGGCACGAGGAAATGACTGTGCCTTCTGCCACTTTATCTGAGATATAAAAAGTCTGAGCAACGAAGCAGGCGTTCTCTCCTCAGACAATTGCCGCTGCATATCCTCGCTCTGTGTACAGGGAAAAAAGATACACCATAACAGCTGCAGATAACTGGGTGAATAAAGGATGGGTGTAAAATAAAACATAAATAGCCTAAAAAACTCTATACACATTCTATTCCCGACCTCTCTGCTGAATGTAGCCTCAACGTGATTTTATTTGCTTTGGTCAGGGGTAAGTTAAAGCCTCCTTATTTGAGCACAGTATTTTTAGATCCAAAATACAGAATACCCATTGTGGGTAGTAGCCTTGCCCTCAATTTATTTTATTTTCTGTCTCCGTTGTTCCGCTGCACTATAATCATCTTGCGGCTTGTATTCATGGTGTGCTTATATTTACCATGCATGTGCAAATTGGCATCTTGTGAAATACCCGACGTCTTTCCACTGCCCGTCGCAGGAAGCACTTGGTTGGCTCTGGAAAATAGTGAGGCAATTAAAAAACAACCCTACTTATTTCGTAATTAAATGGAAGCACCTCCCGTATGAATTTTGCACCACTTTGTGAAGTGGGTGAGGACACTTTTGTGAGCAAAAAGGGCATGCTGGGTGAAAAGCGGGAGTAAATTTGCTCTCTCCTCTTATGTTTGCTAGTTGGCTTCTTCAAAGGCAGTGCCATGGTGGCCAGGGAGAGCCGAGAGGGTGGTTGTCCCATCCCCGGGACCATGCCCGAGGGTTTTCACCTACCCTCGAGATGCCGGCCACTGCGTGAGCAAACCTGCATCCTCCCTCGCTGCAGGGACAACTCATCTTCTCCATTGCTGTACAAAGTAATTAAGCTGTTTGAGTTCTGACAAGAGGATGATAATCCCGTCCTGGAGCCAAGTTTCATGTCACAACATGTCCTTGCACGCTATCCGGCAGCCGGCTTTCCCTTTGGACGGCAGGCTCATCAGCAAAGCCTACAATGAAAGTGCTGTAGGCTCCAGTTCCTCGGGAAATTACAACCTGGGTGTGCAGGGAGAGATCAAAGGGGGTCAGCCCGCCAGCACAGCCCTCGGGACACGCTCACAGCACCAAACTGGAGACGAAGAAGGCATAAACTGGATTTAGCAACAGTTTAAGTAACGTCAGGTCCACCCTGGCTGGCCTGTGCAGGATTGGCGTTCCAGCCCGGGCAGTGATGGCTGGTGTTGGGCTACTTGGGGAAGGACTTTTTACTCAGGCATGTAGTGACAGGATGAGGGGGAATGGCTTCAAACTGGAAGAGGGCAGGTTTAGATTAAACATTAGGAAGAAGTTTTTCACTTTGAGGGTGGTGAGGCACTGGAACAGGTTGCCCAGAGAGGTTGTTGAGGCCCCATCCCTGGAGGTGTTCAAGGCCAGGCTGGACGTGGCGTTGGGCAACCTGGGCTGGTGGGAGGTGTCCCTGCCCATGGCAGGGGGGTTGGAACTGGATGATCTTCAAGGTCCCTTCCAACCTAAACCATTCTATGATTCTATGATCCTGAAAAAAACTTGGCTGGCCTGTGCAGGATTGGCGTTCCAGCCCGGGCAGTGGTGGCTGGTGTTGGGCTACTTGGGGAAGGACTTTTTAATGGGGCATGTAGTGACAGGGTGAGGGGGAATGGCTTCAAACTGGAAGAGGGCAGGTTTAGATTAAACATTAGGAAGAAGTTTTTCACTTTGAGGGTGGTGAGGCACTGGAACAGGTTGCCCAGAGAGGTTGTTGAGGCCCCATCCCTGGAGGTGTTGAAGGCCAGGCTGGATGTGGCCTTGGGCAACCTGGGCTGGTGGGGGGTGTCCCTGCCCATGGCAGGGGTGTTGGAACTGGATGATCTTCAAGGTCCCTCCAACCTAAACCATTCTATGATTCTATGATCCTACCACGTCTGTCCTCGCCGGGAGCGGGGACCTCTCCTGCCTCCCACATCCCTGATTTAGGAAGAGATGGTGTTTTGAAAGTGACCTGATGAGATTTAACCAGCTGTTCTTCGAGTGATTAATTGCATGCACATATTTTCTCATTGCACATAACCGATTTGTTTTTACTAAGTGAAAATAAATTTACCTCCTTCCTTACATCCATGGGAGGCATCGGTATGCGTGTGCCCGGTCAGTGGTGGCAGTCTTACTCCTGCCGTTCCTGAGGGGCAATGGCCATTCCCATTGCAATACAGATGTGTCAGTATATATACGTTCCCTCCAAGTTTCTAAGTCATCCTGTTTCTGAACTTCCCTGGGAAAAAGGGGGTGAGAGGTAAGTCCCCAGCCTAGGGACAGCCGCCCACCCTTCTGCATCCCTTCCCAACAGTGCTGATGCTCCAGCTCCTCCGCTTGGTAACCCGATGTCCGAACCAGGCATCTTGGTGTTTTTGAGACTCCTCCTTGTCATAGCACGGAGGGACACTCGGGCAGGGTCCAGCTACAGCATGTTCCAGGCCAGGATCATTGTCCCAAGTGAAATCACAGGAGATAAGTCCTGGGAGAGCAGAGCTGGGACCTCCTCTGGAGCGGAGTGTTGGGGGACTGAGCCCGTGTTCGTCCGGCGGTGCTGGGGGAAGGTCATGCCATGGCGTACCAGAGGTTTTCCTCCTGCTGCCTGCGTGTTCTTGGGCTGTCGTGCTCTCTGGGAGGGGAGATGGAGATGGGCTCCACAGTCCTGGTACGTTATAACCTTTTTTTTCAGTAAATTAGCTCATTTAGAAGCTAATAACCTACAGGATGCTTTTGAGGAGTAGCAAGCAGTTTTGCTCCTGGTGCTGTCCCTGGCAAGTGAAGGACGTTGGGTGTGATGTCCCACTGGGCATATTGGGTCTGAGAGAGATGGTGTCTTGTGGTGGGAAGGGGTCCTTGGGTGCCGTCAAAATCTGCCCCCGGGAGGCTCTGTGGGTCACAAAGCAGCTCTTGCTGGGTTCTGAGCCACTGCTGCATCTCTGACGGCAGGTCCCTGGTGCACAGGTGGGTGCAAGGTGGCACCTCCTGGGTGAGATACTGGCAGAGGGACAAGCCCCAGATCTGACATTTGACAGAAGATGATAGCTGTGTTCTCCCTTGCTTTGCTGGGAGCTCAAGCGCTGGAGCCGAATGCTTGGGGGCTGCACGAGACAGGCTGCTGGGAGCTTGTGGGCTTGAGAGATGGGGTGTCAGGATTTACAGGATGTTCTCCAGCCCCCAAAATAAGACAGATTTATTTTATTTATTTTTTTTTTTAAATCTGCCTACTTGTTAGATTAAATTTTGTAAGAAACCTGCCAGGCTTTCTGGCAGGGTTTCAATAAACCCAGTATGGTCCCATGTTGTGCTTTAACTACAGATACATTGGCATGTGGAAAATAAATGTTTTCAAACCTTCCTCGTGGGCTCTACACTGGTGACTCACCACAACATTCTCAGCCAGGATGAGGTTCAACGAGAAAACCTCCCCACGCCACTGCATGGGAATGATGCCTAAATGAACTATTTTATCAATCTAAAGACTTCGCATAGGAGCAGAAGAGAATATAGTTGACAGGCTGAGAGTCGGGGTTGTTCAGCCTGGAGAAGAGAAGGCTCTGGGGAGACCTTATTGCAGTCCTTAAAGGAGCTACAGGAGAGCTGGGGAAGGACTTTTTACAAGGGCACAGAGAGAGAGGAGGAGGGGGAATGGCTTCAAACTGGAAGAGGGGAGACTGAGATGAGATATTAGGAAGAAATTCTTTGCTGTGAGGGTGGTGAGCCCCTGGCGCAGGTTGCCCAGAGAAGCTGTGGCTGCCCCATCCCTGGAGGTGTTCAAGGCCAGGTTGGACGGGGCTTGGAGCAACCTGGGCTGGTGAGAGGTGTCCCTGCCCAGGGCAGGGGGGTGGCACTGGATGATCTTCAAGGTCCCTTCCAACCAAAACCATTCTATGATTCTATGACTCTCAGGACCCCTCCTTTGACTAACAAGCCAATTTTCCAGAAAAGGTGAAGAAGAAAAATACGACTTTGACCTTTACCATTTATAAGGACATGCATATTTATCCACGGCACTTTGTACAAACATCTGTTTCTTTTTAGGTTGTTTTGGGTTTTTTTGATGGATCAAGCTTCTTGCATTTCAGGGAAATTTTTGCTGCCAGCCCTCAGCCTCAGGACAGGTTGTGACAGTGACATCCTTATGTTACAGGGGTTGTAAGTCAGATCGCTGCAGGATGCACTTGAGATGGGTGTTGGAGATTATGTGACCTAAAAGTGGGATTTTCTGTTGGCTGATTACTTTGTGAAAAAGCTCTATTACAGTGTGGGGCTGGTATGTGGGAGTCTGCGAAGAATAATGATTTCTGCCCATAACTGCGTATGGGGAAAGCCAAGCATACAATGTTGATGAACATCTTTGAAAGCAGATAAATGTACTTCTAATTTGTTAGCATAATTACCACAGCTTTGCATAGCACTCAGCCAGTAATTCCTTTCTCAACAGATTATAAGTCTTAAATAATTCTCCTGGAAGATTAATTCCTCCCCCTTGTATTTGGACACCTCTCTGAAGCGTATTTGCAGAACTCAGTTGGGTATCATTAACGTCCCCGCATGATTACTGTGGTCATGTTGTGATCTATAAACGTCCCTCTGGAGCAGCTCCTGCAGATCCGAGTATGAAACATCAATCTTCCTCTTGTAATTACATCCTCAGGACAGGAGCGAGGCTTCACCCTCCCAAAACAACCTACTACCAATTAGCAAGCTTTAAGTTTTGGGTAGACACCCTGTCATCTGTCTGCTTCAAAACAGAGCCCATCTCTTCACCCTTTCCAAATTATGGCTGTAGAACAGAGGTATAATGTAGAAGATTGTAAATGTGAGGGTCTTTACCTTCTTTGCAACTACTTTTAGATCTTCTGCAGTCAGTTGTGTGTAGGAATAGTTCCGTCTATGAAGCTCAGTATGAATTTTGGATCAAGAAACCTCCCTGAAAGTTCTAGGCCTGTTTTTCTTCTTTTTTTCTTTTTTGCATTCCCACTACCAAAGTTAATATCAAAGCGTTACCTGCTCCGGCTTCTCTTACATCAGTAGGAGAAACAACAAAGTCCCATTTCTGTGGCAGGCCAAGCCCAAGCCTGGTCTGGGCTCTTCCAAAACGGAGGCTTAGAAATCTGTGTTTGAACACCAGCCTTGTGCAGTCTTGAATCTGCCCCTGTAGTGCTGGGACAGCACTTTAAAGCCAGTCTTGGATCGATTGTGTAGGCCATGATGGTCATCAGGAGAAGGTGTGCAACCTCTGATGAGCAGGGAGTCCCCTGGGGAGAGGGCACAAGCTGTCTGCTGAGCCACGCCATCCAATTTGCTTTTGAAAAGTGCTCTTAAATGGGTTTTCGTGGGTATTTGCTTAGCTAGATGTTTGTATATAAATAAAATGCAAGTGTGAGACTGCAAAGGCATGTGTCACCATTACCCTTCCTCCTGATTTTTACAATCTTTCTGCTTTCTTCCTCGATTTTACTGGCTAGCTGGGGGCCTATGGGAGAGCCTCTCATCCCAGACAAGATTCAGATGAGCTGAGGAGGCTGATGGTTTATTTCTCTGGATGGTAATTGCTGACTTTCATCTCACCGATCTGGCAGTTCCCTGATTTTTTAACCCTTCCAAGACCTCGAGGTACCAGGTTTGTCTTGCTCAGCCGTTGGCTGCTGTTGGATGTTCTCCCCGGAGGTGCTCTGGCTTGCAGTGACTTGTCTGATCCCAGATGTCTACACTGAGATGGGAAAACCCAAAAACTCATTCCCTAGAAGTGCCTGTTTCTTTCTTACCAGCTATGGAGCAAGTTGGGGTGCCTGGCCCCGGTGTAGACACTGGTACAGTAGGCAGGGATGGCGTGACTGCTCCTGCTCCTGTTGCAGTAGGGTTGGCAAGCTGTGAGGATGCCTTACCTTGTGCTGGAGCTGAATTAATGAACCTGACATTTTTTCAAAGCAAGGTTTCATTAATTATGTCTGTTGCACTGTCTCTGGAGCTGCATTTGCTGGTGGCACTCAGCTGCTGGACGTGGCTTTGAGGCTGGCGATGGGGTGACGCCGGAGGTCTTGGTGCTGGTGGCCCTACTAGACCATCATCCTAATTTATTTTAAAATATAAAAACAGGTTGGGAGGATGCTCAACAATCTCCAGGGGAAGGGGTGGTCGGTGATGCTTCAAGAAGAAATGAGTGATGCCGGCGGGGAAGGAGCTGCCCCACTCCTCGCTCCTGCTGACCCTGCGCTGGGGTCAGCCACGAAGCATCACTGATCTTCTGAAAATGAACTAGGAAGGATCTCCCTGGATAAACTCCTTCCCTCATCCCTGGCTACTGAGCTGCTCGTTATTTGAGGAAACCGGAGGCAGGACTGTGTGCTATTTTGCGATTCCTCGGTAGATGAAGCCTTTGTGTAGGATTTGATTGTTTCGAGCTGCAACTGCAGCGTCAGCAAGAGAGGTTTTTATTTTTAACAGTGTTACTGATTGCAGCCTTCCCTTCGAGGGCGAGCTGGCTCCGTGCGGCTGTTCCTCTGTCACACACAGTAGCTGCCTGTGTTAGAAATGGCTTTTTATTCTTTGCTGCTCTCCTTACGGTTCGGAGGCTGCCCTGGTGCCACGCTGGCGTCCCTGGGATGAGGAGAAACCTGCGGGTCCCCTGCAAACCTTGCACAGCTGTGCACGACCATCATCACAGCTCTCACTCACAGAGTACGACCATCCGTGGTCATCCCGGCACCTACTCAAGTTGGGGTTGTAGAGGCTTTGGTGTGTGTCTCAGATCAGTTGCTGAGTCAGTGCCTGCAGTCGAGCAAGATCCCCTAAATCTCTGTTGCTCTCCTTTTTCTTCCCTATCTTCAAAGGAGGTGTGGGGAAGGGTAGATTGCCTCCCTCTACCAGTTACCCCAGCTTAGATGGGTTTAGCCTGTGTGGGTGGGATGACAGCGCTGAGACTTGGCCATGGCACCCGCGAAGGAGATTTTCCTGAGAGCGTTGTCCCCATGCAGGGTTAGTGACACGCACCCCAGCCTCCACCGGACACCCCTCCTGAAAAATAACAGGGTATAAGTGACTGTGGTCCCTCTTGTCTGGATGATGCTGAGGGAGCATGTCCCTGCATCCTCGTGGCCCAGAGATGCTGCAGTTGCCACTGTCCCCACTGTCTCGGGTGCCACGAGGAGGCAAGCGCATGTGGACTTAAACTTGGATCTTCAAGTGAAGCTGGGAAGGTGCTTAAACCAGTTTTCCAGCAGCATCCTCTGCTTTGTGTGGTGTAAACAATCTTAGTGCCGGTCTGTGGAAAATGTCCTGGGAGGATGGCAAATGTCAGTGATTTCACAACTGGTTTCATCATTTTTTTGCCTTTTTTTTTTTTTTTCCTCCCCTTCTGAAACTTGGAGATTTGGAAAGAAAATATCTTCAGCCCTTCGAAATCCAGCATAAAATATTTGGGGTTTGTTGGCACAGGGTTGGTGGTTGCACTGCCATCTGGCAGCATCCGTGTTGCAAGGCACACTTGTGGAGCAACCAGAGCCTGTTGAAGCTCTTGCTTTATCCTTATCTGATGCTTAAAAAGAAGGAGAAAAGATAAATTTCCCCAGACTGGCTGCTACCTCTAAAACTGAGGTGTCATGTTGGGATGTGCCTGCCTGAAGGACTTTGGGTCCCCACTTGATGCCCTTTTCAGAGCTTCCCTTTGCATGGGGGGAGACGTAACGGGCCCTCGTGCTCCCACAGGCGCTGCCCTGGTCTTACCCCATGAGCCCAATTCCAACCACATGAACAACCCCAGTACAATGCCCCCACAATATTAATTATTCTTTTCCCCACCTCCCAATAATAGGCAGATTCGGGGTATGGAATGCTTCTTTCCTTGCTCGGTTTTCGTTAAGAGGTTGTTTCCAATGCTAATATGAAAACTCTCATTGAGTGCTAAGATGAAAAAGATAAATCATCGGGATGGAGAGGAGAGCTGCTCTCTGGCAGTTTTCTTGCCGTCCCCTCACCACCTTCAGCAAATTTTTTCATTTGTTCACCATATTAATCCTACTAAATCTTTTTCTGTTAGCAACCGGCACAATAATTCAAGCATGTACTAAGTGCCGGTAACAAATGTTAAACCTCATATCTGGGACAGAAAATATTAATTTTTCTAGTTGTAGGCAAAGAGAAATGGAGTGAAGGAAAACAGAGAGATGGCACCTGGTCGGTGACAGCACCCGGGCACTGGAACGTGTGTGGGATGCTCACAGGGCACACATGTATACATTATATATATTTATATTATTACTGTATATTCATATTTTTCATTTAATTATAGAAGTGGAGGGCTGGATTCTACTTCAAAGTAAACAACTGGAGCCATTACACCTTCCAAGGTGATTTCCGTGAAATGGGACAACTTGACAGTAGTCATAGGACGTGTCCGACCGAATGTGAGAAACTAAGATTTCCAGGTGCTATTTATCTCATCCCGCAGAAGACATTTAAAATAGATTCGATAAATCACTCCCTAAAAGTGCCTGTTTCTCTTCGCTGACTAAAGGAATCAGGGGGTGATTAGCTCTGATGGAGACATCTACGCTGCAGATACCTTGAGTTAAAGGAGCTGAATCCTCTCCGGCTGACGATAAAATCTTTATTTCCCCCTGGGTCCTTACTGACCTTTGGCTCAGCGACTTGCCTGAGCTCAAGTAAGCAAACTGCTGGGAATTGATGTTTCATTTGTGATAACTGATTTATTTCTAAGGTCTCTACTCCACCGGCAAGTGTTAACGCGACGTTGGAGGCTGCCGTGGTCCAGTGTGCATCTGGCTTTTGTCTCCTGCAACTGTAATAAGGCATTTAATGATGTGTCAAATGGCAGTTTGGTGAGGTAAATAGGGCAGCGTGGTCCAGAAGAAAGTCTTTCAAGGTACGAGAAGACTGAGTAGGAAATTGCCATCGGACAGTAGTCATCAGTGGCTCCCTGTTGAAATGGAAAGAGCCTTGAGTGGCTTCAAACTGGAAGAGGGGAGATTTAGATTAGATATCAGGAAGAAGTTCTTTATTCTGAGGGTGGTGAGCCCCTGGCGCAGGTTGCCCCGAGAAGCTGTGGCTGCCCCATCCCTGGAGGTGTTGAAGGCCAGGTTGGACGGGGCTTGGAGCAACCTGGGCTGGTGGGAGGTGTCCCTGCCCATGGAACTAGATGATCTTTAGAGTCCCTTCCAACCCGAACCATTCTATGATTCTATGAATGTGTTTGGGGGTTACCCAGGGCTGTCCTGGGGTGGGCACTCATCTCGGGCTTTTGGGAGTGATATCGGTGGTGCAGTAATGTGCTTATCAAATTTGCAGGTCATCCCAGCCTGGGTAAAGCTTCAGAGGCTTCACAGGACAGGGCTAGAATTTAAAAGGATCTTTGCAAGTCGGAGAAATGATGCGGTGCTATTCAGTAGGGTAAATGCAATGCATGTGGATCAGTGATCCAGTGTGAGATGGGACATAATGGGAGAGGTGAAGACTTGGGGGTGTCATAGTCCCCAGCTGAACCTTCGTGCTGGAGGTGACCATCACCCTGGGCTGTTGAAATAGGGATATTGTGAGTATCTGTAACAGCTCAGGGACAATCCTGCTTGTCTGAGTGTTGGTGAAGACCAATCTGATGGGTGCGGGGCTGAGCACCGGTCCAGAAGAGAACAGTGAGGAGGGGTGGAGAGATGGGGACTTCCAAGGAGCATCTTAGGGGTTGTGTGTCCTGTATAACTCTGGAGGAGGTGGAGGAGAGACATGGTGGTGGTTTTGCAATGCACAATGTGACGAAGGAGGGGAATAAATTGTTTTCTGTTTTGGTTTTTTTTTTGTGGTTGGAACCTCTGAGTAATGTGAGCATCAGTGCAGGATGTGGTTTCTCAGCTGCATTGGGAATCGCTGCCTGGATAGGGGCTGTCCCTGCATAAGCTGGGCATGGGTTGAGGCATCCTTATGGCTCTGCTTTCCAATGGTCACATGCAGCCGGGCTCCTCTGGGCATCCACAAACGAATTATAAAATGCCAATGAAAAGAACAGAGCTTGTTTCATCCCTCCCAGGAGCCAGTGTTGGAGCAGAGACGCGTGCAGTTCATTAGCGTGCTTAGCAATTTGCATTTTCTAGATGTGCTGCTAACTAATCCTATCACACCCCTGCAAGGGATGTAGCTGGGTAAGAATGATTATCCCCATTTTCAGATGATGGGATCGCAGGGGTTAACTGGTTTCCTAAGGGGCCTGGGTGGCTGAGCAGGGATTACAGCTCAGCTCCCACTTCCTGCTCTGCGCTCCCTTCCCTGCACCACAGGCTGTGTCCCATCACGTCTCTCCATTTCCCCTTTTAACTTTCCGTGTTTACATCTGCAGGATTGCGATTTTTTTTCCCCCCCATTTTGCTGTGTTCGGGGTGATGGCAAGATGTATTTTTCTTTCTAATGAAGGCATTTTTTTTTCCTAGTGTTAGCAGAGCATCATTGACCCGGTGCTTGACAACACGCAGGCCTGGCTGCGCTTTTGACAGCTGTGTTTTTAACGGCTCAACAATTTTTTCGCCTACCATGGCAGGGCCGTTTTTTGGGCGAGATGGATGACTTTGAAATGTGCTGGTCTGGCAAGCCGATGCAATGACTGCTCTGTGACCAGCGAGGAAGTCGTTACCCCGCCGCGCTGGGAGATTTCAATTGCTAAACCAGATAATTACAGCCCATGATGAATCAGGAGGTCCGGGCAGATGGCTCAGTGCTGCGGTCCCCGCAATGGTCCCTGAGGACGAGCATCCTGCCCCTGCCTGGGGCTGTGGGGTCTGGCTTAGCCCAGGCTCCCCCCAGCATCCCCTCTGACGTGCCCTGGAAGTGACCCAAATGATTTCATCCTCTTGACTCAACGTTGGCCTCCTCTTGGGCTGCTGGACTTGTTGGAGACCACTCGGTTGCTGTAAAATAAGTGAAACTGAATCCCCCAAATGCTTTCCATGCAATACCTTCTCATTTATAAATACATAAGGCCTTCCTTACAAGTTGTTTTCCAAGTATTTTCTTTCCTATACAGGAAAAATTTGTCTTCTGATGTCTGTAAATTCACTTTTGAGGACATGTCACTTCATCTGAGTAGCCAGTTGGAAAGAAGCAATTTCCCTCTCCCTTCCCTCTTGCGCCTCGCAGTTTTGCTTCTCCTTCTGGTTTTGTTTCCCTGTTGCTTTGAAAAACATGACCCAGGTTATTAGCTTCTTTTTTTCTCTTCCCTCTTGACTCACTGAAGTGAGTGGTTTTTACATCCTCATACATACTGTGTCATAGTCGGGTTTCTCAGCGTGGATTTGGTAAGATGCTAATGGGAGGAAGCAGGTGTAGCATCTCCCACTGCCTTTTTATGTATGTGTTGTGCATTTGCCGCAATTGTGGATATTTTAACTCAGTGACTTAGCCAAAAATATTTTTAAAAAATCTCTTTTGGTTGGTCAAAATGTTTTGTTCAACATTCCTAAGTGCAATACTTCATATTGCACTTTGTATGCACCCTAAGCACGTTTCTTCTTTGCATGGCTGAGCTTTTTAGAAACCTTATTTGAAATAAAGTCCTTCCCTTTTGGAATTCAAGTACCACCTTCAGATAAAAACTGAATATGAAATTATTTTTTAAAAATCTCTCTTTTTTCCTCCTGGCTGCAGCTCTCAGTTCAAATTGACTTAGGATTAAGCCTGGTTTTGGCCATCTCCCAACTGCACTGTCGTGCTGGGTGGTCTTCCAGCCAAAATAACCTGTGAGTTCCTGCAGACCCAGTCAGAGCATCTCCCCGTTAACCGCTTTTCTTGTTATTATTAAATCTTAGTGCTTTTACTTAAGAAGTGCCCAGTGCTTGAAAAATCATCCTCTCAGCTGCCCTCCCTGAAATGATGTCCTGGTCTTGCTGTCCTTCCCAGAAGATGCTCAGAGCACCAGGAGAAACCCAAAGGGTGGAGAGTCTCGCTGATGCTCTCATTACGCCAGTGAAGCTGCTTCTCTGCTTTGGGAAACGGGGATGACTTGGGGATGAAAAGTTCTCGTTTTGAAGAGACTGTCAGGCTGAGGACCTTTCATGAAATCATTTCAAATGATTTTTTGAAACAGTTCTGACGCTGACGTTCAGGATTCATGTGTACGATGTGCACAAAGCAGTATTTCTGTTCCCGATGCAAGGAAACACCTTGCCCACCGTGCAGTTGCCACAAACACATCCTAACAAAAATATTAAAGCCAGCAAAAACTAGGCACGTGCTGCGTTTCATCCCAGGGATCCTTAGAGGCTGGATGCCAATTTCTGGACTTTACCATTTTCTGCAGTTTTCCGGGTCTAGATCACACACAGAATCACACACAGACTTTTCAGAGTTGGAAGGGACCTCTAGAGATCATCTAGTCCCACTCCCCTGCTAAAGCAGGATTGCCCAGAGCACATTACTCAGGACTGCATCCAGGCGGGTTTTGAAAATCTCCAGAGAAGGGGACTCCACACCCTCCCTGGGCAGCCTGTGCCAGTGCTCTGTCACACGAACCGTAAAGAAGTTTTTCCGCATGTTGGAACGGAACTTCCTATGTTCCAACTTGCACCCATTGCCAGATAGCTGTTTGCAAAATCTCACAGGGTTTAGACGCGAGCCGTTTGCTTTGCAGAGTCTGTCTGAAGGTTGCACTGATGAACTCCTCTGCAGCATCTCCTGGTGAGGGTGGTGGCACGGGGCAGGTCCGGTGCCCGTGGTGGGGTGGTGTCCGTCCCCCAGCCCTCGGGGCAGAATCCGTCGCGTGCCCAGGCTGATGGCACGCCGCTTTAACAGCACAGACCGTCCTGTCGCAGTGCCTTGTGTTCCCTGGCACTGCTTCGTTGCCTGGCACAGATGCCGGCTTTGTCCCCACGTCCCCTGCGCCGCCTGCGACAGCTCAACAATAGTCAGGCGGCCGCGGCGCACTGCTCCTCACAGGCATCTGTTGCCTTGTGCTTCCCCATCTGCTCCCGTTTTCTGCAGGAACCGCGGGGGCAAATGCTGCCCTTTTGTCGCCGGAGGGTTCATCTGCTCCTGGAAGGGTTTTCACACGGAGCAGTGATTTAAACAGAGTATCATAATCACAGAATGGTTTGAGTGGGAAGGGACCTTTAAAGCTCATCTAGTCCAACCCCCCTGCCATGAGCAGGGACATCTTCATCTAGACCAGGTTGCTCAAATCCCCGTCCAACCTGACCTGGAATGTTTTCAGGGATGGGGCATCTCCCACCTCTCTGGGCAACCTGGGCCAGGGTCTCACCACCCTCAGCATAAACAATTTCTTCCTTCAAGCACTGGGCACTTCTTAAGAGTCTGAATCTCCCCTCCTTTAGTTTCAAACCATTTCCCCTTGTCCTATTGCTACAGACTGTATTAAAAAGTCTGTCCCTATCTTCCTGTAAGTCCCCTTCACATACTGGAAAGCTGCTATAAGGTCTCCCCGGAGCCTTCTCTTCTCCAAGCTGAACACCCCCAACTCTCTCAGCCTGTCCTCATAGGAAGGGTGTTCCGTCCCTCTAAGGGGTTTGTCCCTTGGATATGCAAATACAGTCACACTTCCTGGGAAAAGGTCATAGCAATGGTTTGCATCCCCCTTGGAAGGGTTTTGCTGGGTGGGTGAGTGTGCACAACTCAAGCAGAGAACTGCTTTGGCTGCCTGCGCTTTGGGAATCAAGGCTTGAGCACTGCAGCATTTCTGAAGTGCTCAGATACCTTCAAAGCAAAGATGACTATTGAATAGCTCCAGTGCTCTGAAGTACTTGGAGATGAATGATGTCATGCAGTGGAAGAAGAGGTCAGAGGAACCCCAAGTTTCAGCTGGGCATTGCCCACAGGTGGCCAACCCAACTCAACCCAACGCAGGGGCAGGCTATCAACTGTATCTTGGAGGTATCACTGACATATAGACTTGGAGTTATCATTGCCAATAACTCAGTTAAAGCTTGACAAGTGCATTACACACGAAGAACACCGTATTTCTGGAAGAAGAGCGAGCACCGGTGTCACAGATAAGGCCCTACCCAGCCCTGCGACATGCTCTCTCCAGGGAAGGGTCTCAAAGGCAGGCTGTAATTGCATAGAATAACTTTGTCACTCTGTACAAATTTAATCCTGTTTTCTCTGCTAAAGCTACACCTACACACTAAAGTGCTTCTCATCAAGTATGCCAAAGATATATGTAATAATTAAGCAGTCTTCCCATATAATTTTTTTTTCCCAGGAGATGTACTTTCAAGAAGTTATCTTTATGATGCTGCTAAAACTTGCATGTAAAGAAAGCAAGTGGATGTCTTCTGAACAGTATTTCTTTAGGGACAAAAAGTTCTCCTACAGTTCAAGCGGGCCAAACAGTTTCCAGCATGAGACCATATTGCTGAAAGTACAATAAGGTAAGAGAAGAGGATAAAGGATTTTTTGAGGTGTAGAGCATGTGCAGGCTGGTTTTCCTGGGGAAGGTGAAGTGGGCTCGGTGCTCAGAGCTCCACACGAGGGATCCTCATGTTATTATTTCATTTTCTCCCTGATGGTGTTGGAAAAAAGCAAGAAACATCCAAGCGGCTATTGTGTGGGCATCACGCATCCGATAAAACCACCGGGTGAGGAATGTTTTCTTAAATTCATGGACATAGGCAGGTTAACCCTTGCTGAGTGTGTAGGGTGGGAAGGGGAAGAGAAAATGTTGGGTGAAACTTTCATTTTCACTTCACATTTCTAGGATAGCTTTCTCTGGCCATGAACTTCGGCCAGTGGGTGCAAACGGGTCTAAGCCACATCATTCGGAGGTTTTGTTCACCTGAGCCCGAGGGAGAAGGGGAGGTTTTAGAGTTTAGTCTCGGCTTCGAGATTAATGGGTGAATGAGGCATCTCTGCTTTGGGGTGAGCCAGCTCAGCCTCACCACGCAGAGGTGGACCTTGTGGTCCACGAAACGGTGATAGGTATTGCAAGTCTGGTCTCCCATCAACCTCTACTGTATGTCACAGGACGGACTGCCTCAGGTCTCCAGGAAAGCGAGGTGTGTGCCAGGGAACCCCTCATTAACCAAGTGTTATTACGCAGCTGATTCTATTTCCCCTTTTAAGGCTATTTAAGCTTTTGTTTACAGCAGTGTGGCTGGTGGGCCGCTAATCAGCACCACAGAATACTGTCTGCAGGCAGAAAATGAAAGCAAAATTGAAAATACTTGTGACCGTCAATGGAAAAAGAAAATGCTGTCCTTCATCATGTTTCCAAACTGCCTCTGACTGGTTTCATCCCGTGTCTGCATTTGTTTCTCTCTTTCTCGGAAAGGAACTCGCACAATATCAGACTTCAGCAAGTCACAGACAGAGGGAAGGTATTTCTGGTGGGGAACAAAACGCAATGACCATTTGCAGGGAGGAGCTTTTCCTCCCCCGGACTGGCTGAAAGAGCTCTGCAAAGGGCTGTTTAAGGCTCTCCCCACCCCAGGATGGGAAACCCACTCCTGTTTTGTAAGGGAAAATATCCAAGGGATGCTGAAGTGTTTAAAAAAACACAAATTTCTTAGGTGAATGGGCAAAGGGGTGGGAGGGAGAAGATATTTCAGGCTCATTCAAGAAGAGCTAGTGACTCTCTCTTCCAAACCCACCCTCACATTACCTAAAACAGAATAGTCAGGATATTTCAGGACTGAAGTGAAAACGTCTGTGGTGCACAAGTCTGTGGCTCCAGCTGCTTAACTCTATCTTCTTTTTTAGCGGTAGAGAACAATGTTCAGTTTAGGTTAAAATTCAGGAAAAAGATAAACTGACCGCTTCTTAGTTCTTACTGCAGCCAGGAAAAGGGGTTAGGTGGCTTGGCTACCTGGTGAGACCACTGACAAAGGTAAATCTTGTTTCTATTTTTCTGTTTTTCCCAATATCCCATCTAAACCTCCCCTGGCACAACTTGAAACAGCCTCAAGTTGCGCCAGAGTAGGTTTAGGAAGGATATTAGGAAAAAATTTCTTCATGGAAAGGGTTGTCAAGCGGTGGAAGAGGCTGCCCAGGGCAGTGGTGGAGGCACCATCCCCCGCGGGGGTTCATGGGCATAAAGTTGGGCTTGTGCTATACATTTGGGAATAAGGATTTAGGGGTAGGTGGCAGGAATTATCTTTTATGAACCTGGGCTGACACCACTTTTCCCCTGGGGAGGCAGAGCTCAGCGCTTCTCAGGGTCACCCTAAATACACCCGACAAATCTGCTTCCCTATTTTTCCCCTGAAAATCTGTCACCCCCCGTTTAAAGGCAAGGCTTACCTCCATCCTTCTGCCCACGGCGCTGCAGGAAGGTTACTGGGCGTGTAAAGGAGAAGGTAAGACATCGCCGCGCGCTGTGTTTTGCCCATCGCTGCAGACTCGGTGGGAGCTCACAGCTCGGGCTCCCCGGTGTGGGATGAGGTTTTCCCTTTAGGATAAATGCTGCCGGTGTTTTCCATAGACAGGCAGCCAAATAACCCCCGAGACGTTGTACTGATTGGAGGTACAATATTTGTCAATACTCACCTGCTGCTGGAGAAAACCTGTGGCTCCCTCGACTGTGACGTATGTTTAATTTTGTTAATTAATACAAATGGCAATTCAGCCTACAGCTCCTGCACAGGTACCTATGTAGGTGGCTGTGCCGCCAAACCGCCTTTTGAAATGCATTTCCTGGTTTTGGGTTTTGTAACTCTGGTGCAGGGGAAATAAAGTATTTTCTTTCAGTCTGCAAAGATTTCCACTTTTTTTTTTTTAAAAAAATGTGTGCACGCAGAAATGAATTTCAAGGTGCCACAATTTTATTAAATGTGTTTTCTAGTGCAATAGCTTCACAGGATGGAGCAAATAATTTACGGCGAATAACTGAGTCTATTAATTTGGCTTTATTTTTCTCGCCTTGCCTTTTATTCACCTGAAATTTTAAGCGCCAAATAACTTCAATGAATAACCTTCACCGCATAGCTATTTTATAGCTATTTTATGTTATGGGCACTTAAGACATGTTAATTAACCTCAGCAGACACCCTTGTCGCACAACATCATATCTTGTTTCTGCATGGGTTCACCTGGGGTTTGGAGTCAGCCCTCCCCAGCAAGTAGTTGTGGATCCTAATCTGCAAATTCAATTCTCAGCGGCTTGTCTCTAATAATTGTCTCCTAAAATTACCTGTTGTTGTAAATATGCTCAATAACAAATCCACTTCCTAAAAGATACTCATAGAAAGCAAACAAAAAAGGGATGAAAATGTGGCTGAAGCAAATTCTGTAGGATCTTCTGAGCCTTTGCTGGTGCAAACGCCCCAAGGTGGTCCCATCTCACGGGTTTCTCTCTGTGGGTCCATGCCTCTTCCTTATGGCCCTGTTTTGGACTAGGCAGTTATCTGGTGTGACGTGTGGTCTTCAGGTTTGCATCGAGAGATGAGAGCAAAGGGATATTCCCTGGGACATCCATTGGGAGTCATCCTAAAATGGAGATGCGTGCTGATGTGCAGCTGGTAGTGCTGATGGGCTGGAGCCGTCCAGTCTTCCCCTGCCTGGTCTGACACTGAAATTGGGATTTCTTGGAGCAGGTATACATTGGTTGCAAATATACAAATATACATCAGTTCCCAAGAAGCTGCTGGGCCTCTCTGAAATAACTGCTTTCCTTCCTTCTCCTGCAGTTGTGGGTTCACCATGCTGTGCAGGACAGCCCAGGAAAACCCTGATGTACTGCCTTGAACTGGTACAGCTTTTCAAGGTGCGCTATAATAGCTTCCATGATCAAAGAAAGGCCATAATTGTTGGACTCGGTGATCCCAAGGGTCTCTTCCAACCTAGACAGTTCTATGATTCTATGATAATGTACACATTCTGCATTCAAAATCAGCATCAGAAGTCATGAGTCATATGACAGAAGAACTTGACATTTCTGATTACGTGGGTTTGTGTTGTTTCTGGTTCGGGAGCTTTCGGGTTATGTTTTCCAGTTTTCCCTTCAAGTCACAAAAGCGTAAAAACTTGCAGAGTTCCCAGTTCTTATGATTTCCTTATGAATCTGCTGTGATCTGGCTCTTTTCCTCCTGGAGTCTGGGGATACTGGAGAACATTAGACAAATCAGCGAGTGAATCACAACTCGACAGAAGGTGGAAGGCCATGATGTCCTGGGCACTGTGCCCGTGTGCTTTGGGTCCCCAGGGGAGGGGCACAGCTGGGGATGGCTGGGGGTGGCATGGGGACAAGCCTGGCATGCAGCAGGGTTTCAGCTGTGGCTCCTGGTATTCGGGGAGTCCAAGAACATTAGACAAATCAGCGAGTGAACCACAACTCGACAGAAGGCGGATGGCTATGATGTCCTGGGCACTGTGCCCATGTGCTTTGGGTCCCCAGGGGAGGGGGACAGCTGGGGATGGCTGGGGATGGCATCCTGGGCTTCGGCTGTGGCTCCTGGTATTCGGGGAGTCCTGCTGAGCTGCATCTCTTGCTGTCGCCTTAGACCTGTCCCCATGCTCATGTTGTCCCTTCTCAAGTCCCTTTAATTGGGGACTGCACATATTGTTTAAATTCTGAAAGAAACGCTGAGCCTCATCTCTTGCTGTCACCTTAGACCTGTCCCCATGTTCATGTTGTCCCTTCTCAAGTCCCTTAATTGGGGAGTGCACATATTGTTTAAATTCTGAAAGAAAGCATGAGAAGCCTGAACCCATCCTCTCGGGTCAATGGAAATGCAGCTCAGCTTTTAACGATGTTCTTTAATAAGGTAAATTCCTTCAGCCGTGATAGGGGTACGAGCGAAGCGGTAGGGGAAGGCAGAGAGTTAACATCATTTTAGCTGGTGTGAAGTGAGCTGTGAGGAACAGGTCCCAACAGGCCCCCACATAAGTAATTCTTTCTTCAGGCTTAATCTTCCATCTCAGTTTACAATTAAGCACATAATCCTGCTTGCTTTAATATTTCTACCTCAGTCTGCGGTTTCTCTTTGTTCCACCAAAGCAGAAAAAAAAAGGGTGAGACTGGAGTAAGAGATTCAGGTGCATGTGGACCTTGTGGGTCCCTCTTCTCTTCTGGGAGGAGGACCAGTTCTGGTGTCACGGCAGGGCCTGGGGTGGGGTTAAATAGGTCCAGGACTAACCTCCCTGACCCTGTATGCCAAACCAGCTAAACAAATGAATCCAGGCAATTTCTGGTGAGAAGAATTTCTGGTTTTGGAGAACAGTAAGGAAATTGGGACTCTGCTTTACCTGCAGATGTTAGAAATATGATCCTCCTGGGGGGTTTAGATGCCTTTGAAAGGACTGGAGTTGCGCAGGAGAGTGCTGGAAACCAGACATTGTTAATCCACGCTCCAAAATTGCGCTGGTTGTTTATGGGTGAGCAGCGGGATGCGTCCCCTCGGGACTCCCCAAAGTCCCTGTGTAGGATTTATGGGGAACGTTGGTTGTTCACAAAGTCACGTTGCTGCTGTGGCGAGGACCGCCCTGAAGCTGTGAGCTCATTTTGTCTTTCAAAAGAGCAAAGTGAAGCGAACCAAGAGGCAGAACTTCAGCTACATCAACTGGCCTACGCCTGCATATACTGTTAATGTACCCCATATTCCTTCCATACTGCCTACACCTTCAGACAATAGATTTATGTAACTATTTTACAACCAATATGGACAGAAGTTTAGAGAATTACACATTTTTTTATCGACTGTAAAGTCATTATACAAACCTATCACCTAAAATATGAGCACCATGGAAAGAACTTGATACTCCTAAAGCAGCCTTTATAAAAGCTTTATTGGATTTTAATTTGTAGCACGGGCTATAAATTGTGCAAGCTGTGGTGCTCGCACCGTGTCCCTGACGTGGCATACATTGGGCTGCCCTTGAACCAATGACAGTGATGAAGACGCTCTTTTTAATAAAGTAACTAACTCCATGAGAGGTCTCCTTCAAGCACTTTATTAGGGTGGTATTAAGCTGTCTAGAGACACCTGCGACAGCCAATTGCCTTTGCTTTTAGCGTGGAGAGGGTAGATGAGCTCTATTAGGGATGGTCAGATTGCAGATCTTGGGAAATATTTTTTGAGGGGTGACACCTTTCCTGCCTGTAGTTAAAAATGTCCCGTCGCAAGAGCTAATGTAGGGCTCCCAACTCATGCCTTAGTGCGGTCCTTAAATCCTTTCACTTTAACCGCCACGGATATGGCACTGAAAAATTCCTGCATGTGTTAGCTACTTGTTACGTGCTAAATTCACTCCAGCAAAGCGTTTAAGCCAGGGCTTAATTCTGTCACTGTTTATGAACATACCTGTGGCCAGATGATTGTTTTTAATATTAACAACAGCAGGTACAAAGTGGGGATTTTCAATAGGCTCAATTAGAAATCCATCTAGATGCATTTCAGGTGCCTAAGTATGTTAAAAATATCTGTCTCAGAGCAGTACTTAAATACCATGGGTGGTCAGTAAGGTTGAAGCAAACTGTCAAGGGCTCTGCTCAGTACACCGATGGATGGTGCATGTGGGTGCTTCATGGATGCTCTACCCTTGAGGTGTATGCGTGGGCAAATAACTTGTTTTTCCAAAGTATTCTCACTGGCTGCTCTGGGCAGTACTCAGTGGAGTAAAATTAGTACATAGGTATTTGCAGGACTAGGTCTCTTGAAGACAAGCAAATATATATTTTAAAATCAGATGAAAGCACTAAATTTGAGATTTTAGTATGATCCCGTAACACCTTGCCATGCTTCATGAACTGCTCATGCATGCTGCCAGTGGTGTGGTGAGTGAATGGCACACATCAAAAGCCATCTTTCTTTTAATGTGTATGGTCCATCTTTTCCCATCATTACTGGTGCTCCAGTACTTTAATGTCATTTAGGGACTCAGGAATTGTTGTCCTGCAGCACATATGGTACGACCACTCCATTTTCCCAGAATTTTTTTTTCCTAAAACTGTGCTTGGGACAAAAAGCTTCAGAATTGAAAGTGTGAAGATACCTCTATTGAAAAAATATAGTAATATGCCTATGGGAAGCATCTTGCTGACTCCAGTTATTTAGTAGTTGAAGGCTTAAAGACTTCAATATATGTGAAAACTATGTCAATCTTAATACGTAGAGCAAAAAAATAGCTGTAGGTCTTATTCAGACAACTCAGCTGTAGAGCTTATTTGGATCTGAGTAGATCCAGGAGTAGGTGCCCCTTGGGCTGCATCACCTGGGTGTTCATGGAGGCGATGTGGAGCCAAGGAAAAAGCAGCACCAGGTTTTTAAAATACAGGACGGTGGCAGACTCCTGAAGCCAGTAAATAAAACACCGTGAGATTTTCTGATCATGATAGCTGACCATTGCTAACGGCAAAAGTCCCTGCTCCACCCAGCTGTCCTGCTTCATGGACTGTGATGGAGGAAGGTGAAGTGACACTTCTTTGGGATTTGTTTCTGGGGTTTGGAAGTCATCACAGCCTAATTACAGTCACTAGAAATAAAGTAAAGTTTCGGAGGGAATGTGCCATTCCCACGAACATTGTTCGATGGCACATATCTGATTCATGGTAGGTGGCCTTGTGCATCCCCCAGCATCAGCTATGGACTCTCCGGGTGTGAAAACAGACAAAATTTATGAAATCTAGATTTTTCTCAGAATTTCCTTTAATAAGACTCATATTTATGGTTATGAGAATGGATTTTTGTAACCACCCAAACTCAGGCTTAAAGAGCTGTGAGATATAAACCTGTAGCCATTTCAGTTTGCCCTGTGATTAATGATTTTAGATCATTTATTTTGCAATAGGTGGCTTGATTTTGGAACGGCTCCAGCTGCTACTGGTCCTGATGTGGGTCCTGGCACACAGCTCTGTGAGGGATACACCCCGTGCTTCAACAACCCCCATTTCCCAAAGCAGGGGAAAGTGATAAATGACTTTCCCTGGGAAGAAAGCACAAACAAAAAGAGTAAATAAATCCTGACTGGTCTTTAAGAGGAGTCTACAGGCTTGCCAAAACGTGCCTCAAGAACCAGGGAAGGACACAATACTATCTACTTGTGAATCAAAGGCCGTGATTAGAAATTAAAAATTGCCTTTCAAAGGATGAAAGGGAATTGGAAATAGCACCTATTTTAATGAGAAGATATTAGCTGTGGAGGTGGATAAGGAAAGTTTTCACCAGGGAAAAAAAACCAAAACACTGGGATGGCAAAAGACAATAAGGAGTTTCTATCGAGTGTCCTGGGAAGATATCCCAGAGGCAGCAGGGGTGACCGGAGGATTAGTAATATAGAATCACAGAATGGTTTGGGTGGGAAGGAACCTTGAAGATCATCCAGTTCCACCCTCCCTGCCATGGGCAGGGACACCTCCCACCAGCCCAGGTTGCTCCAAGCCCCGTCCAACCTGGCCTTGAACACCTCCAGGGATGGGGCAGCTTCTCTGGGAAATCTGGGCCAGGGGCTCATCACCCTCAGAGTGAAAAATTTCTTCCTAATATCTCATCTAAATCTGCCCTCTTCCAGTTTGAAGCCATTCCCCCTCATCCTATCACTCCATGCCCTTGTAAAAAGTCCTTCCCCAGCTCTCCTGGAGCCCCTTTAGGGACTGGAAGGGGCTCTAAAGTCTCCCTGGAGCCTTCTCTTCTCCAGGCTGAACCACCCCAACTCTCCCAGCCTGTCCTCACAGCAGAGGGGCTCCAGTCCTCACAGCATTTTTGTGGCCGCCTCTGGACCTGCTCCAACAGTGGGTGATAAACATATGGTGCTGAACATGAGGGCCTTCCAAGAATTGCCTTTGTGCTGCATTTTGAAAAAAACAGGGTGACTTCTTGCGTCACATGAGGGTGGCAGGGAAATTTCCAACCCGTTAGCAACCATGGAGGATATTAAACACCAGCGAGCAGGGATGAACATGTCTGAACCTGCAAGGCTGGGCGATTTGTCCTGGGCAGGAGAGCTGCTTTGGTGCCCACCTGCTGGTGGCCCTCCTATGGACATCCCAGGAGGAGATGGGGAGCGTTGCCGTGCCGGAGCAGGAGATGAAGGCAGGGCAGGCAGAAGGCTCCAGGTGAGCATCGGTTGGGTTGTCTGACAATTTCTGGGTGAAAGAATGGAAAAGGTGACATCAGATGTGATAGATAAAGAATTAAAGCACAGGAGTGTAATTAATGCCAGTCAAAATGGTTTTATGGAAAATAGATCTTGTCAAAGGAATGTGATTTCATTCTTTGACGAGATAACACATTTGGTTGATAAAAGTGACTGTGTTGAGGTAATAGACTCCGCTAAAGCGGTTAGTGCAGCGCAGTCTGACACTCTGATTAACATTTATCGTGGTAAGCTATCAATAACGAGCACATTAAATGGATGGAGGGCTGGCTAACCGACAGGTCTCTGAGAGGGGCTGTCAGGAGGAAATCAGCAGCAAATGGTGATATTTCCAGTGGGATTTCTTTGCCAAAATCAGTGCTGCAGGCACCCAGGCATGGCATAAGGGGCGGAACGCCGGTTTTTAACCTCATCCCCATCGCTGCCCCACGAACACCAGTTTCTGTAGCTTTGTGTTATTCATGTAACGTAATTACCAAGTGGCTGAAAGGAAGGAGAGCATCCCAAATTTGCTGTCTTCTTCACCAACACCTGAAGAAAACAGATGGAAGATCACCGGCGAGGGGATTTTATTCAGGTCTTGCACTTAAGGTGCAAAAATGAGAGCAGAGCTCGGAAGGGATATTTAATTGGTAACTTTTTTTAAGCACCTACTTCTTGGCATCCTTCATGGGCGATGTTCTGTAAGTCTCCCGAAGACTGAACTGATGAAAGAAACTGGAGCAAGAGCATATCAAGGACAAAGCCAGAATCCAGATTTTAATGAAGCAAACATAACCTTTTACTGAGGCAAACTCACCCTGAGTTCGTCACAAACCTGATTAAAACCTATACAGCTATTCAGTGCGATGTTTAATTATAGCAGAGCCCATGAACCCCCCTCGGAGTTAAGGATTTTCAGGATTTCTAATAAAATTTCCCCTTCCTTCCTAGATTTTTGGAGGCTTATGACTTATTTATAATGAAATACACTTCAGGCTGAAGCTTGCTGATGCAAAAGGATAACATGGTTGATGCCCACCTGAGAGTGAATTATTTTGGGGGGTGTCTGAACAAAATCCCCACAGCTGTTTTTATTTTCCTTGTTTTGTTTTGTTTTAATGTGGGAGACACACAGGATAATTTTCTTATTTGTAAAACTTATACAATCACCTTTCTACTCCCTGACCCCAAAGACCTGGGATCATCAGAGAAGTTTCGAGGTTCACACCTGGGAAGCCGCGTTGAGGGCAAAAGCTCTTTTTGTTGAGAGAAATGGGGTAGGGCTATAAATGCTTCTTGTCTTTTCAGGTGTGAATGTGAATGTTTGAAGAAAATCAGGGAAAACCTCTTGCTCCCAGCCAGGA
The DNA here is from genome assembly GCF_000708025.1 of Charadrius vociferus. Lineage (NCBI taxonomy): Eukaryota > Metazoa > Chordata > Aves > Charadriiformes > Charadriidae > Charadrius > Charadrius vociferus. Next base: position 280,687 of record NW_009648046.1, read on the forward strand.
AACCTTTTAAGACCTTTTCCTGGCTGGCACTTGGGCTTAGGAACAGGCAGGAGAAGGCAGCGGTTTCGGGAGGAGGCAGGAGGAACTTCAACAAAATTATTTAAAAAATTGCATCTATGACTTTTCCCATTTCTCCTGGAGTTGCAGGATTGGGACCTTAATTCTGCCCGCTTCAAGTTTATTGGAATAAGGTCAAGACAGCAGCCACTTTTTAATTAAAAAAGGCTTGTGCATTTTGGCTTTAGCATTCTTTATTTGTTAAATGAGTCTGCTGTGATTAACATGCACACGGGGCAAAGCACTCTCTTTCCTCTCGGATCCAATAAATCTTGTGCAAAAATACATTGATTGCCTCTGCCGCCCAATTGCAGACCCCGGTTATTGCAGTGAGAATGGGTGTAATTGTGCACGTTAAGCATCGTCTCCCTGCTCACTCAGCAGAATTGGCCACAGTATAGCTGCTCCAGGTCCTTCCTCCCTTAATATTCTGATTTTATTATGTATGTGTGAAGTTATAAGCATTTCCCCCCCCGAATCCATGCAAGACAATCAAAGCAAACCGTTAAAGGAAAAGAAGTTTGATTTTTCTCATGTTGCTGTGCTCAATTCACAACAGGATGTAATAATAATAAACTATTTGAGGGGAAAAAGGCAAATCTTTCCTACCTTATGAGGAGGTGAAAGGACTGAATGCCCCATTCCTGTGCTAGCACCAACGCCTGGGAAGCTACAACTGGGAAGGGCTGGGAACAATGGTCAAATTTTGTCTCAAATTAACAGGGGAAGGAATTTCTCCTGTATAAGTAAAAAAGGCTGTAAAAGAGTTGGGGAGAATTTGAAGAGATGTTGAAGGTAATTTGTTAATGCAAGGAAGCAGTGAAATAAATCCTGGCAGTCCTGCTAAGGGCTGAGCAGTGCTCCAACGCCTGCTTTTATCCAAAACACTTTGCTTTGTGCTGTAGGATTTTTCACTCACCAGTAGATTCAGAGGGAAAAAAAAAAAAAAAGCAGCCGCCTTTCGCATATTTTTTACAGCTGTAAGCACAGAAGTGAAAAGGATCAAAAGAAATAATTTATCATCTTCTTGCATGCTTACAAAAATAAATGCACTTTCAAGTTGCAGAGACTTTTCCCAAGTTTCCCTGCATCACAGACTATTTATAAAGGCTCAGCGCTACTTACTTGCTGTGGAGGTTTGAATTTTTCACTTCAACAGCAGCTTCTATCCATGGATCTCCAAAAGCTTATGTAAATAGCAATGGGTGATGGTTCCCACTGCTGCTGCCGGAGTGCAGCATCATCTCATGCTATCTCCCTTTTAGATAGCATGAGACAGGTATAGAAATAAGATGTACCTTACTGCAAGTCATGTCTGGATACTACTATAAATAGCCTTATGTGATGCCGTCTACTGGCTCTAATGTGATGGAGGCCTAAAAATACCTGCCCTGGACTGATTTGGCATCCTGGAAATTTGCTGGTGGGAACTAGGTCTTGGGCAATTGGCCGCTGAGGGACTCCCGCATGGTAGATCTCACATGCATTTGTTCACGGATTGCTTTGAAAAGCCATTCCAGTGTATTTCTCCGATTGCAAAGTGGTCAGCTGTGGCAAAATGCATGACACAAACTGCTTACAAATAGTGGTGTGTCCCTGGAGTGGTGGGTACAGCAGTCTGGCATCACGCCTTGCACTGGAGCATCTGTGCTCCATGGGCCAGACAGACGGCGGTGTGAGAGCGAGCCTCCTAATTATCTTCAGATGAGATAATTAAATCGTGCTAAACGCATCCACGGTGTTAGTTCCTGGGTGGCAGTCACATTTGACTGCACAGGGGAATTAATTTGACTTGGTTAAAGAGAACTAAGAGAAAAAATCTCCATCTCTTGTGATGTTGGGTGTGTTGAAGTTGAGGGGATCTATACATAACATGGAACAAACCCTATTCAGCTTCCGTGAGCCCACCTTGGGACAGGAGAGGCAAGCTTCAAGGAGACAGACTGCAGAAATATGTAATCTTTAGCACTTAAATGAATATTTACTAATTCTGTGGCAGATTACTTCTTCTAATCTTGCCAAGATGAGCAGGTAACACCCAAACCTTAGGTCTGGAATTCCCAGCTATAAGCTGGAGAAGTGTTACAGCTGTGTGCAAGGCATGAGAGATGGGTACCATGAGGCTGCTGATAGCCCAAGGGAGGTTTGAACCTGCTGCCTTATTTAGGCAGCTGTTGGCTAAGAGCCTTTATTTGAGAGCATCACTGGGGAAAGGCAGAAAGCAAACCCCACATCGTCTCGTGGACCTTCGTACACACTCCTGTGTAATCCATCCTAACACAGAATTTAGCCTGGTGAAGGCGTCATCACCTTTACGACCATCCTAACACAGAATTAGGACGCCTGGTGAAGGCGTCATCACCTTTACGTGGAAAAGGAAAATTGCCTTGTGGCCGTTTCCCATTCAAATTCTCTCTTTGGACCCTCCCACTCACAGCAAATCTAGTTTTGAAAGACCCACGTCAAAGCTTTTTCTAGGTTTCAGCACAAAAGAATCTGAGAATCACAGGTTTGTGGAAGAGCATTTTCCGGCTGAAATGTTTCTTATTTTTTTATTATTAATTTTTTAATTTGAATCCTTGGAAATTTCTAAGACAATGCTATGAAAATTGCCATTTTCTTCCCAAAGCCATGTTCTACCTAAAAGATCACACAAAATATTAGCTTCCTTGGCTGTAACTGTAAGCACAAGGGTTCTTATTCCCTTCAACAGCACCCAGGGCTTTATTACGTACAATATTGGGAAAACAAAACAAAAGCAGTGAATCTCATTGAGAAATGCATAGCCCAGGCTGAAGCGTTGTCCTCCATCCATCCATCTCTCAGGTGCTCAAGCCTAGCGAGGTGCCTTTGGGCCCTTCTCCAGACTGGCCCCGCTGTTTCTCCAAGTCCCTGCAGTGGGGACCATCTCCCATGGCCCTACTCCCTGATGGCCACAACAGATATTCCATCGAATATCTTCTCTGATGGTGAAGTGCGTGGGAGCTTGCTGGGCTGTGCATCTCACAGCCGCTGTACAGCCAAAGGGTGATGAAGATCAGCCCTGAAAGCTGTAGGAAACAAAGAAACCTCTCGTAGTGGGATCCTGCCGGGATAGTTACACCCTGGTATGGAGCTGATCCAACATGCAGCCCTTTGCAGTCCACAATAACAAGATTTTCTCTTGTTTCAAAGCAACTACTAGCCAGTAACAGGTTGGAATAACCACCTAATCGGTTCCTGAACGCACAGCCTGAAGTCCCACGCAGCCTGGCGGGACTCCTGTGCTCCCAGGGCAGATGAATCAGTCCAAAATAACACAAGTAGGCTCTGGGAAGACGTTATTGTGGCCTTTCAAAGTACTTAAAGGGGGCTTATAAGAAAGATGGGGACACACTTTTTAGCAGGGCCTGTGGCGATAGGACGAGGGGTGATGGCTTTAAACTAAAAGAGGGGAGATTCAGACTAGATAGAAGGAAGGAATTGTTTATGCTGAGGGTGGTGAGACCCTGGCCCAGGTTGCCCAGAGAGGTGGGAGATGCCCCATCCCTGGAAACTGTCAAGGTCAGGTTGGATGGGGCTCTGAGCAACCTGGTCTAGTTGAAGATGTCCCTGCTCGTGGCATGGGGGATGGACTAGATGGCTTTTAGAGGTCCCTTCCCACCCAAAGCCTTCTGTGATTCTATGATTCTAAGTAGCCGTGTTTGTACCCAACGAGAGCTCTTTGCATTTACTGGAGGGTAGGCGGGGGTGGTAGGCAGCCATACCCCGACTTCTCGTGCTCTTCCCGAGGCCGCCCGTGGTCTCAGACCACCTTGGGCAGGCAGCAGCAAGTCCCTGGCAGGGACGGCCACACCGCTGCATCCCCCAGCTCCGCTCCTGTGTACTGCCGCGAGAGATGGGACTCATCACCCAACATGCCATGTAATCAGACTCATTGGCAAGTGCTATCAAACGGTAATTATTGCCATTTGCATAAATATAGGTGAGCTCATCCGCAGCAGCTGCTCCCTCCAAGCCTGGGCACAGGGTGCATGTATCTGTCATGAATTGCAATTTTGGGGGAAGAACAGGGGGAAATGGGGGCAGAGGAGGAAGCCACAGGGTTGTGTGGCATCACCCTTCGCTCGCTGAGGGAGGAGCTGTGCACTGCGTTCCTCCAAGAGCTCCCTTTGGGGCTGAGTTGCTGAGCAATGGAAAAGGATGTCTCCAACCCGTCTAACCTACTCAGGCACATTTTGGGTTCCTTCACCTCTGCCCTCTCGCGGGGTTACTCATCTGCACCCAGATGTGTTGTGCAATGCACCCAGCTGGTGAAATTCCTACAGCGTCAGGATGGGAATTTAATAAACCAGGAGTATTTCATTGCCTACTCAACCCTTAACAGGCTCTTAAATCTACACCTTTATTCAGTTTTAACCCCATTTGAATGTGCTGATGGTTTACGCCCCTGTCTGGGGCGTTCCTCAGGGATGAGGCTTTTGAGCAGAGATCGGGAAGATTTTTCTGTCTTCCTGCTGTAACTGAGAGCTTTTTCTTTTGCTGCACAGAAATGTGTTATTGGCTGTCGGTGACAGCAGAACCAAAGGTTATAGATGTATGCAATTCTTTGTTTTATTTGATTTGGAAAAGGAGAAGAGTGAGGTGAAGAAAAAAAAAAAAAAGGTAGCTGAAGTTTTCAAATGAAAAGAAAGGGAACCAGCAATTCATCGAGTTTTGACAGAGCACTCCATCACTTGCTCCTCTTCCAGGAACAAAAGCGAATTTGCAAAAAAATAAAGACAATGGGAGGTACAAACTTTTTCCAAAGGGAAACATTTCTCTATTGTTTTAACAAATGTGAAGAATGAGTGCAAACACACGCAGACATCCCGGGTGCACTTCCTCTGCCTTTTCCTCTCTGTCTTCCCAAACGAATGCGAGGGCATGGACACGTGTGCGCCCTGTCCTCCCCATCCTCCACCCCACCAGCTGTTGGTACCTAACAGTCACTTCTCCTTTCGAAATAATTACAATCTGTAGTGGTTTTGGAGAGGGCTGAGGTTATGCTGCCCATAATAATGAAGGGGAGAAAGGCAGTCGGTGGCGAAATCCTTTCCTGGTGGCACCAAGCATTTGTTATGTTATAAAATAGCAAACAAATCCAGGCTGGGCGGAGAATGGGTTGAGTGCAGCCCTGAGGAGAAGGACCTGGGGGTGTTGGTGGATGAGAAGCTCACCAGGAGCCGGCAACGTGCCCAGAAAGCCCCCCGCACCCCGGGCTGCATCCCCAGCAGCGTGGCCAGCAGGGCGAGGGGGGATTGTGCCCCTCTGCTGCGCTCTGCTCTGGGGAGACCCCACCTGGAATATTGCTCTGGAGCCCTCAACAGCAGAAGGACATGGAGCTGTTGGAACAGGGCCAGAGGAGGGCGCGGAGATGCTGTGAGGGCTGGAGAACCTCTGCTGGGAGGACAGGCTGGGAGAGTTAGGGGGGTTCGGCCTGGAGAAGAGAAGATGAAAAAGGGGAGACCTCAGAGCCCCTTCCAGTGCCTAAAGGGGCTCCAGGAGAGCTGGGGAGGGACTCCTGATCAGGGAGGGGAGCCATGGGATGAGGGGGAATGGTTTTACACTGGAAGAGGGGAGATTTAGATGAGATATGAGGAAGAAATTCTTTCCTATGAGGGTGGTTGATACAATGACACAGGTTGCCCAGAGAGGTGGTAGATGCCCCATCCCTGGAGGTGTTCAAGGCCAGGTTGGACAGGGCTTGGAGCAACCTGAGCTGGTGGGAGGTGTCCCTGCCCATGGCAAGGGGGGCGTAACTAGATGGTCTTTAAGGTCCCTTCGAACTCTAACTGTTCTATGATTCTAAAATGATACTACTGCATATACAACCTTGACCATGTATGTTTTGAGTGATTTCTTACTGCATAAATACCCGGACTAAATTAAAAAAGCAGCAAGAAGGTTTCCATAGGCTGGGCTTTTCAAAAAAACCCTGAGAATAATGATTTTTGCTTTGGCCCAATTTCTTCTTAGTCTTTCTTCTGCACCAAGTTTCAGGTGGAGGACAGCATGTTGTATGTTGCATTATCCCCTTACCAAGATGTCTATGAGAGAAATGTTATTAAAGTGTTGGGTGGAGATGATGCTCAAAGGTTTTTTTGCATTCAAGAAAGTTCTGCCGATAGCGCAGCCCAAGGCTTGGCAGCTGAGGAGGCTGTAATGCGGCGTGTAACTCCCGCAGCGTGCTGATGGATTAAAACTGATGGGCGATTGGATTCACGGGATTGGAAATTGCATCTCAGCGATCATGATGACCATCCGGCTGCTCTCTAATGAGCTCAGCCTGATTGCATTCCATGCTGGGCACGTGCTTTCTGGAAAAAAACCCAACTTCTGCAACCACCTCAGGGCAACGCTCAGGCTGAAACCCCAAATCTAGTGCTAAACTCAGCTAATTCTTGCTTTTTGAAGAGAGGCTCACGTTAGATTAATTTTACAACCAACCCAGATCTGGTTTTCAAGCAAAAGCTTTGTATTTTCCGCTGTTGATGAGAAATTCATGACTCTGTGAAGTTTTGGCATGGCAGAAGGTGAAGGCTCTCAGGGTTTTGCTCTGTTTTCCTTTGAGCTGCTGGGTTCTCTCCAAGCCCACGTCGGGAAGTGGAGGTTGGGCTGTGGGAAAAGCACGGCTGAGGCACCCTGGAGGATTTGTGCTGGAGGCCCTGATAAGCAAAAACACAGACTATTGCTCAGCTCAGCTTGCTGGGGTAGTTAGAGCTTCAAACTGCTTCGTGAGCTGTGCGCTTGGCACGGTACAGGGCATGCGAAACAAAAATCCTTAGGAGAGGCACAGCAAGGCTCAGTCTCTCTCCAGGCTATAGACACACAAATATTTTGAAAAGAATCGGAAACACTGCGGATTTTTCATAGCCTGTAACTAGGATATCCGTTCATTCCTGAAAAACATCCCAACTTACATGGCAATATAATATCCATTAATAGCTGCGCGCTCATTTAACCACCGGCATCTCTCTGTTGCCTGGTCCTCAGGGTCGGGGCTGGCTCTGCCCTCCCTCCCAGCCCTCCCCGGGCTGCAGGCTGCCATCCAGATGGACAAAATCCACGGCATAAAACATTTACAAATCATTCAGGAGCGCAAAATAAGGAGGTACCTATTTTTAATGCTTTAGGGTAATCCCAAAGTCAGAAAAAAAAATAAATCATAATTCCCATAAACAAAAGAGGCCCTACAGCAGCTCCTATGACTAAAAGGCAAAGAAAGCAGAAGTAACAGCAGCCTGGGACTCTGCTGTGCATTTCACAACATGTATTATCATACATAACAGTAATAGCAGTTGTCGTATTTTATTTATTCCGATAGCACAAGGTGCCTGTTAACTTCAGGACCCGCAGGTAGTTAAGTTACCCTTGCACGGAAGGTGCTGAGCTGTTGTAGTTTGATCCATGTTCATTTAAAAGAATAAAAAGAAGGCATTTGGAGTAAATACTACCGTTAAATTTAGCACCGTAGGCTGGGTGCTCGCCTGTGCCCACCCAAACCACCCAGCACTGCAGGGAGGGAGGGGAAAAAAGCACCAGGGAGGTGGAGGAGGGATCTGACAGACAAACTGCACAACTCATTGCCGTGGGAAAATGGCCCAAAATATATATAATGGGCCAAATTCCTGCTTCCCATGGACATCTTCCTAAAAGCCAATCAGCTGATGCTGGCAGTGGAGCTGGGATGCTGTGCACGAGCCTAACATGGAGGTGGATACATCTGGCTGATCTAGAATCACAGAATGGTTTAGGTTGGAAGGGGCCTTAAAGATCATCCAGTTCCAACCCCATGGGCAGGGACACCTCCCACCAGCCCAGGTTGCTCCAAGCCCCATATGAAATAACCAACTGCTGCTGTCAGCTGGAGCGAGCCTGGATCCGAGCGTGGAACTCAGCTATATTTTTCCAGGAAGGTGAGTTTGGGGCCCATTTCTCCCCACACGGCAGAACCCCTCACAAAGTAAAATTCAGGATTACCATAAATGTAAATATGCGGTTTCGCAAGCCGTAATGGATTAAAAATGCTTATGGAGCTTTTATGAAGGAAAAATCACTATAATCATCATAAAAATCTCTACCTTACAGATGTACTTAATGGAAATGTGTTATACACACAGGGAATGTTTACTTACTCTTTTGCTTAAAACTGCTTGTGTGATGCAGAAATATTTAATGGAAATGTATATTATACACAGAATTCATTTACTGTTTCACTTAAATAACTCCTTCCATAGAGCAGCAATTGTTAATGGAAATGTGCTGGAAAGTTGTTTATTATATAAGGTAATGTTTTCATGTTTTTCCCACAAACACTACGTGACCACCAACATTTAATAGACCTTTTTCCGCAGGGATCTTTGTAGGGCTGGTAGAAGTCATAACCTCAAACTATTTTATCGGTGACCACCTGGAAGGACAGCGTTCACCCCGGGGAGTCACAGGTCAGCGGTGCCAAACCTCAGGGATATAAAAATGAGCGAAAAGCCAATTTTTACAAGGATGAAGCATCACTTTGCTTTTGTTGCTCTTCCAGTTGCCCCAGTGCAGCACCAAATTTCAGCTTCAGTGGCTGAGGGGAGAAAGCTGGAATGCATAAAGGGCAAAAAGCCCCTGGTCTGATGGGAGCTGCTGAGACAGAGACCGGCTGGAGGAAAAGCTTTAAAATTTGGCAGTGGCTTGACTTGTATGTCACAGCCACAAGACTCCTGACAAGGGAAAGCTCCTCTCGACGCCCTCTCCGAAGACAATTCCCATTTCTCCAGCCAACGTAAGGAAAAAACGAAACCATTTGGAGTTACGTGAGTGTGTGTGACAAATCCCAGCACAGCGGCTCTAATTGATTTAACTTGGGACTGGGGATTGAATTACTTGAAAGGAATTGGAAAAGCTGTTTGGGTTTGTTTTTTTTTTCCCCATCCATAACCACTAGCTTAAATACACAGCACATGTAACAAAACAGCTCGGGCGAGCACTTGGTAGAGTGATTTAGGCGGCGCTCAGTGAAATAAAGGAGCTAAATTAAAAGTAGTCATACTTAGCAACAAAAACATGCATTACACTGTTAATACTCTTTGGAAAGGGTGCAATTTTTTAGAGGTGAGGAAGACATTAATAAGTGTAATACAAACATGCGATCATTGCTTTTTAGCGGATAATTGAGTGCAACAGCGCTTTCCTGTCTAATTTTCACGGAGCTCCATTTGTCTTTTCGCCAGCTCTCGAGTGCTTTGGGTCACGTTATTTCCATCAGTCTCAGCGTAACACAAACATTTCTTTACCATATGGACAGGTGTCTTCCTATAAAACATGATGGGTTTGGGCATGCAGCTTTTCCCCCATCCTTTCTTGCCCAGGAGCCCGCAGACACCGGGCAGGAGAAGCCATGAACGGCTTTTTCCAGCCTGAAAGGTGGTGGGAAAGGAGCCCGGTCACATTACTACAGCAATAATCCCATGTGTCCCTTGAGTTCCAGCATCTGGATCCCCATGAACCTCTCCACTTGCATTTTGGAGTTAGAAATATATGCATGAAAGGATGAGAACATGTCCTACTGGCTCTGAAACAGGGAGTAGAGGAAGGACTCAAAATGCACAATTAAAAAAGTAAAAAAAAGTTCTCATATGCTTTTTTTT
>NW_009648046.1:290844-292272 GCF_000708025.1 Charadrius vociferus
CTTTATATACTGGTGTTTTCCCTGAGCCTTATGGGTTTGCTCTTGAGTTGGATGAGTGTGTGAGGTGTGAGTCAGGCTGTGGTCCTGGTTACTGAGGCTTTTACTGGAAACTTAGTGGCCCAGCTATAAAAAAGCCAACAAGCATTTCCTCACCCCTCCTGTAAAGATGATTGATAATGACAGTAATGATATAAAAATGTAATGTTATTTTACATGAACTATCACAAAATACCTATTCACCTGGGAAACTGCTGGATAGGAGCAAGGTTATTGCCTGGTGTAGCTTTGTGTAGGAGCTGAGGATCTGGCCCACAGAAATTAGCACAAGTAATTTTCCAGTATTTTTCAAAATGCTCTTTCTGCTCGGTGCATGGAAAGTTTATCTTTTTCCCAATAAGCACAAAAATGAAGAGTATCTCTGAAAGTTTTCCACCCTTGAGTGGAAGTATGGAAAAGATAAATAGCTGCTGAGTAGTTGCTTGGCAGAATGTAATTGGAAGAAGTGCTTGGAGGAAAAGAGCTGCAATAACCAACAGGGTTGGGGGGGGACAGGACAATGATGGCCCAGGAGCTTATTTCAGCTCAGCTCCAGCCCTTTCCAGGAGAGAGGGAAAAGAAGGTGATACAGAGGTGGTAAGCAACTGAAGCAGTGAGCGGGAATAATAATATTTGGGTTTTAGGGTGAGGTGGGATTACAGCGGGCTGATGGGCAGCCCTGGTTTCCCAACTAGCAACCTGAAAATGGTGTGGTCTACTGACTGCCTTAGCGGAGAAGGCAGCTCCAAGGTCCTGGGAACAAAACTAAGCTGACCCCTGAGCAGCCTGGAAGCCATATGTTTAAAATTTGCCTTTTTATAAATACTGATTTGTGATGTGACTAGTAAGAGGGACTGGGCATCTTCTCATCTGAAAAGAAACCCAGTGTGGTTGGTGTGAGAGGTGGTGGGTGGTCAGTGAGGTGGGTTATGTGGCAGGGGAATAGTCAATGCAGTGACTGCGACTAGTTCATGGGGACTGGATGGGGCATAAGGATATCTTGAGATGTGATTTTCTGCTGTGGTGTTACAGGCTGTTCAAAAATTGTGGAGTGTCGAGAGGTTTTTTTGAACAGAAAACTAGGATGGGTTTTAGGAACCCCAGGATGGGGTAACTGATACAGATGCATGGATCAGCTGTGGGGCAAGCTGACTGGGTCAACTCTCTTGGTCTCTGCCCAAAACAGAGTTAGAGTTTTCTAATGTCACTTAAACCTGGGAACACTTGCTGGACTTTTCAGGCCCTCAGTTACAAAGCTTCCTTAGAAATCTTGAAAAACGATGCTTTCCTAAGGTGGAAACTGTGTACCGAACTCTGGATAATTGAATATTGACCTCATTTCAATAGACAAAGAGGTGATGACTGGTTGGAAATCTGTCAGCTCAACTGGTC
>NW_009648046.1:294972-309989 GCF_000708025.1 Charadrius vociferus
AGCTAAGTGACCCTGGTTTAAAAAAAAAATCCAGCCATAATCTGAGTCAAATGGCAGCAGTTCTTAGTGTGGTAGCCTCAAACAGCAGGTAGAAGGAAGGCTCCTTATTGCAACAGGGTAGTGGGAAAGGTATGGTTTGTAATGGGCAGCAAGGGAAAGGCACAGTATGGTTTGACATCTTGCAGTGTGCTGCTTTTCCAGCCCCAAGGAACAAGGGTAAACCCGTGATGGATTTCATAGACCTGACATGTAAAGTCATTAAGAGTCAACTAGATTCTTGTTGAAATCATTTTATCCTGATTTCTGTCCCAGACTGATTATTGGAAATTATCTCATTTCCCTGAGAGGGGGACTCCTGTCATGGGAAAGGTGCCTCCACAAATTGAGTTTCAATATTCAGTAAAACCAGCCTCAGATGAAATTTTTTTCCTTCAAAAGACTGGAGGAAAATGCAAAGAGGAGAGAGATGGATGAACAAATACCAGCTCAGCTGCTACAGACCTGTGAGTTTTCTGTGGTGGTACCTTGCTAATGTAAGACATGAAAAAGGTGGTGGTGTGGAGAAGAAAGGGATGTCTGAGTTGCCATCATAGGATCGTTAAGGCTAGAAAAGATGTTTAAGATCATCAAGTCCAATGGTTACCTAACTCTACCGGGCCCACTTCTAAGCCATATCCCTGAGCACCATATCTAGACAGCTTTTAAATACATCCCAGGATGGTGATTCAACCCCTTCCCTGGGCAGCCTGTTCCAGTCTTTGATAACCCTTTCAGCATAAAGCTTTTCCTAATGTCATAGGTGATTTTTGCTGCTGATGTATGGGAGAATCTGGCCCACCAACCAGGCTGGCTGATGGGGGACAGTAGGGTTGCTTGTGAGGTGACTTGCATGAACTGCATGGGCTTTAGCTGTGGGTCCCCAGAGCACCCTGCTTGTTTTTCTACCTGATTTTTGAGCCACACTGAGGGTGGGTAGAGATCACCAAGCTGATGAATCTACTCAGGTGCTATAGTCCCTCCTTGCAGGATTTGGAACCATCTGCATTCAGGTAGTCAAAACTATTGCTGCTTGATGGGTGCCAGCCCCCCAGTCCTGTATGGTTGAGATTTTCCCTGCAGGTTTGAAGTTCTATAGGGTTTTTATTCTAAAATCTTTATAAATGAGAATTTGCAGATTTGCATGTTTAAGTTTCCCATCTGCTCTTCAATGGTAAGATGTGCTTCTCTAGCACGTGGGACTTGCAAAATGAAGATGGTTCTAGCTTCTGTTCTTCTTGGAGGACTCTCTTGATGGGACTGTATTACCTGTGGTGTTATAAAACCATATGACTCATGTGAAGGCAGGTGGACCACCTAGACTTTCCATAAAACATGGGATATTTTAATTATGGAATGCATAGTTTGGAAGAGAGAATGAAACTGGGAATACAGCCTCCATAAAGCATCAAAACGGCAGTTTTTGTGGTTTCTGGAGTGTCTTGTGCCTGTGGTACCTCATGGGAGAGCTTGGCTGTTGAGGCTGTTCAGATAAGGAGTCACAGCTATGGCTCCTGGAGTAAAGGCATTGATGGTTAGGGAAATGCAATTTTGTGTTGAGATGACTTGGAACAAATTGTGTTTGTCTCATTCTAGGAAGCCAGGACAAAAATTTTAAGTTTGAGGGCTTCTGAGATGTTTTATTTGGCATGAAAAGTTTTTTTTTTTTAAAAATTCAATGTATTTCCCTGAAATGTTTTGAGTTGTGTTCAAATTGCTTCTTTAGAATTTGACTTATCTTTCCAAATCATGAATCTCAGGATGTTTCGGTAAAAGGAAAATAGCTTTCTTACCAGGCTTGTTGATCTGAGTGGGTGCCTCACTTAGTTATGCTACTGTGAGAACAAGACTGGAACAGATCAGCCAAGGTCATTACAGTAATACTGCATCCTCCTTTTGTGTGTGTCTCAAAGGTGCCAGAAAGGGACCAAGAGAGCCCTGGTGACATTGGTTTGTGCTCCAGTAGAAGCAATCTGTTCAGTTTTTCTGAAAGAAAAAGATGGATGAACTGGTTATAATCTTCCCAGGAAGGCATAACTTCTAATGGGGAGAATGCATCATAAAAATCAGAAGTATCACTAAAAGACAAAGCTTGAAGCCAGCAATTTCAGACCAGGCAGAGGGGGCATGTGTCATGCTGTGAGGGTAATTAACGCAGGGAATGTTCTTTCTAGGGTTGTGATGGGATTTGATCAAAACTGGAGCTTAAGATTTTCTTAACGTAAATCCTGTAACTGCATCCCAGACTGTGGTGCAATAGAGGAGTTGCCCAGCTCTATAATGTGTGGAATTCAGTTAAGCGATTACCAGTTTGTTTCAGCATAAAATTAACAAAGATGTCATCTTGCCAGTATGAGCAATATCAGAGAAGGAATTACAAGGGACTGAAGAGAACCTGATGTTTGCCTGATGTGAGAGTGCCATTATTTTCCCTGCACGGGGAGTGAAAAACAAACAGACAAAATAGATTGGCAAGTATAAATTTCCATTCATTACAATACTGAGATACAATTTCTCACAATTTGTGCTGTGCAGAGCTCTAGATGTTGGAATCAATTTTCCACTCAGGGAGATGCTACAGGAAAATGAACTTTTGAGTTCATAGTTGTTCATAAGTGCAAACCATGCAAACAGACTGGACCAAAGGAGAAGTTTCCTTTTAATAAATCTGGATAATTCTCTAATATCCCCTTCTCCCATCCTTGGGGATGTGTTGCTCTCTCAACGAAAGAGGCAAAAGTTATTTTTGGTTGGATGACCCAGCGGTCTTTCTCATGTCTCCACTACATGGTGCAAGTTATCCATCAGCAGGGCTGCTCTTCCCGTTTCTAATGTTGGGGAATAGCACAAAATGGGATGGTGTGAGGAATCCAGCTTCAGGTCACTTTAAAGGAGTAAAATGTCTGAAGACTATTAGGATTAATATGCTCCTGATAATTATGTAGTAAATGTTAGATTGGGGTCTTATAGGAGGGAGTTTCCTTCTGACAAAAATAAGGAGGGGAGGAAAAAGTTCAGAAAACAGGGTTTTTCAGAGGATTCCCTCTGAAATTCTAGCCTGGCTGCAAGTGGCCTTTGTACCCTGCATTGCAGAAGATATTGGTGAGAAGGTTTCTTTCTTCCCTCTAGCTTATCTGCAGCTCCCTGGGCCATTTCCACCCAGTGCTCATGACTTCACTGATCTGAGAGACCAGATCTGGATTGTTTTCTAAAGAACATTCCACCTGTAGGAAGTTTGGGGTTTATTTGAAACAAATGTCTAGCCATGGGCAAGTGCTGCAGCAATGACACCCTCTGTGTGACACAATGACATCCCAGGGGTGATGAGTTGTGCAAGGTGGAGGCTGTTTGCCTCTCCTGGAGCAATGCTGAAAAACTATGGTCCAACATAGAAGCACTGTAAGAAGTTGTGAAGCTAAGAAAGGAGCAGCAGAAGCTGGGGCTGTTGAGTTGGGTGTCTGAAGATGGAAATGGGGATGCTGGTGTGCAAGGCCATCATCAGCTGGACCCAGAAGTCCTTATATTGCCATCACCCAGCCCTGGTAGCCACTCTTCTTCATGGGCAGCAAGTCCCTCCAGCACTTTTTGGGCTGCTCTGCTAGATGGTGCTGTTGGCCTGGTTTCTGAGAGGAGTTTGCGAAGCTGGTCCTCAGCAGATGGTCCTCGGAGGAGAATTAATGCTTATTCAATTAATGTCCACTGTATCAGCTGGAGCCTGTGGAAAATATGCTGTGCTCTGGAAACTGCAAAGGGCTGCTCAGAGCACGTCTGCTGCCAAACCGCCCTCCTCACCAGCCAAACCCCTGCTCCAAGGTGGGCCAAATATCCTCCTGGATCTGCTGCTGGACTGGGAAGCTTTACCGACGTGAGTGTACGGTCTCGTGTGGTTCAAACAACTCGTGCTGCTGTGCAAGCAGCATCCTTAATCTCCTGGTATTAAAGGAACAAGCAAAAGCAAACTCGATGGGAATGTCAGGAGATTAGGACAAGATGCAACCAGTGTTGCGCAGCCATTAAAGTATTAGTTTAGCTTAATTTTAACAGTAAGCTGGGAGAGCTGAGGGAAAACTGCTTTTATGTTTTATCAGGTAGAAGTCGGCCCTGAGTTATTTCTCTGCAAATCTGGAGGAACTTTACTGCACTCAATTACGGTGTTTAATATTCATGTGAGTTTTTTCTTTGCGGAATATCCCCAAACACTTCTTGAGCCATACATGCAGTGCTGGGGAAAAGCACTCATTGCTTGGGCAGAAAAGACTAATAACTAATCTGCTTTCTGGCAGTTAAAGTGGCAGCAAAATCTCCTTGAGGGACTAAGGTAAACATTTGAAAAACGGTGAGATCTTTAGGACTGGCTGAGGCAATATTAGGACTAGAGCTACTAAACAGGCAGAAAACCAACTTCTGGACACCTGAGCCCAATATTCAGCCTGTAAGTGCCAGAAACATCCATGTTTTTGCTGCTGCTGTTTGCTCGACCATCCCGGGTCTGCTGCGGGTGAAGCATATTGTGGCTGAACCCAAACTGGACCGAATTGAAGCATTTTTCTCTTAGCCCAGCTACCATGAGGGCCAGAGTTGGGCAGACCTCTTGCATATATGGGGCACAGAAATTGTGGGTTTTACCCGAGATGCCATTTAAATTTGACACAGAGGGGAAAACTCCAGTGTTTCTTCCATGTGTGCCTTGTTCCCCTGCATGCTCCCAGTGGGACTGCTGCTCAATCAGGATTAATTAAACCTCATCCTGGTGCTGGACTCAGTGCCTCTCAGTGAGTAGTTTGGGGTACCTGGGGATGACCCCCACTTTGTGCCTCTCGGTTCAGGCTGCAGCTTTGCAGGGTTTAGCCCTGTTGGAGTGGGTTTTTCTGAACATGAGCCCAGGGTGGGAGGAATGGATGGATGGGGTCCTTTGTATCTCCTGGTGAAGCCCATCTAGCTCACCCAGCTTGTTAAATATTAATTGCCGCAGTGTTGAACCCAGCTTTCCCACATCCCAGCTGACTGCCCAGCCTGCGGAGCTGTAATGCCGCTTGCTGGCCTGATAAATATTTAATTACCGCACAAAGAGGAGCGGCTCTGCCATGTGGTGGCTGAGAGCATCAGTGCTGGGGTACGGGCAGCACCTGAGCTTCAGAGGTGGTCTCTGCTGGTGCAGGAGACAGGTTGCCTGTGGTCTCAGTTGGATGAAAACCCAGGCAACCAGGCAATGATTTCCTTGTGTTCTCCTCACAAGTGACAGGGAAGTTGGAGCTGGGGGAACAATGGTGTCTTGGAGGTGGTCCAGGCAGCGGAGGACACCATACAAGCAGTTGAGCTTTCTAGGGCCCCCTTTGCTGAGGGTGATGTGGCAGGGCAGGAAGGAGCAGGTGACTTGGACACCTTCAGCAGTGATGAAAAAGGGTTTTAAAGTCCAGGAGTGGCTGTTTTGTTAGCTGCCAAAACAGGAGGGAGCTACGGCGTAAATAGGCAGGGGCAGGCTTGCGCAGACAGACCTGTGTGTGGGCAGCATGGCCTGGGCTGCCCCAAAGTGTGCTTTGGTGAGCCTTGGAAGACCCCTAATAGCCTAAGCCAAGGTGACTGCATCCACCTAATCCGGTTGGCACCATGGCCACTTATCCTGGATGCCTGCTGCCCTACTACTTGACAGGATGAAGGGTTCTAGGGGAGTTGTCTGCAGCCCCACAAAGTTTCCATGGAGGAGCTGGAAGCTTGAACCAGCTTTACTGCACCCAACCTCATCAGTGTGGTCAACCTTCAGCTTTCTAGCTCGAGGGGAAAAAAATACCCCATTCTTCCCAGTGACACTGGGCTTGTGAGGTAACAGCAAGGAGAAATTTCAGACTATAGAAGTAGAGAATACAGAAACGCTCAAGGTATCCTAATTTTGCATGTAGGGGCGACGTGTGGAGGACCTGCTTGTTTGCCAAAGAGTAGTTGTTGTTCTTTCAAGAGCTGACTTTCCTTGGCACTTGGGAATAACTGGTCCCCAGCAGACCAACCCCAGCCACCATACAACTGAGATGTTGGTCTGCAATGTTCAATTTAACAGATGTATTTATAGCAGGCTTAGCTATATGCAGCCGATAGCGTCTTTGTATCAGATTTCCTTATATAATGGTGATGTTACAGCACCTCAGGTTTCTCCTGACAGTGAATTACAGCAAATTTCTCTCCCCCATGTTCCTGAAAAGGAATGGGAGAGCAGCAGGCTGCAAATCTCTTCACAAGAGTTGCTGGAATGGTGAAGGGAGTTACTGCTGGGGAGGGCAGCCACTTAAAAGCTGTCTCTGAATCTCAAGTGACTATTGTAACAATGCTCAGGTCCTAGCTCTGTAAATAAAATGGCTTAGTAATCTTTCTTATTTTAAAAAATATTTAAAAAAAAAAATTGGGCAGAAGTGTCTGACTTTGATAGATTGAGAGGATCCTGAAAAAATATTGGGTTTCTGGTGCGATAACTGATCTCTGAAGGCAGCTGCACCTTGAAAGCAAACCCTGTTATCTTAAGTTTCAGAATAACTCTTTTAATGTGCATGTTTCTCTGGAAGCGGCTAGTCTACGTTGAATTATTTGTGAGCTTCCTGTTGAAGGCAATCCCCTGAGTGAGTGTGTGGTGGGGCAGGTGACGGGACACCATGTATTTCCCAAGTAATCATGTGAAGTTTGGGAAATGTGCCCTGGGGGGTGTGAAAATGTATTTATTCCCTGCTCTATGGTAAATCAGACCAAAAGGTGCAGTGGGTTGGATGTCAGGCTGATGCAGGGATCACAGCCTCCTCAGTAGCAGGTAGTTTTAAGCACATTTTATTAACTGTGCACCAGTACTTCTGATATTGTGCTCTTACAATGTCAGTAATTTTGACCAATTAGTATGCTTGTTAAATTGAAACTTCTTATTTAATACAGACCTAATGTAATGAAGTCAAATTCACTTGTTAATCCACTTGCAGGTAATTGCAATGATAATAAAGTCGCTCAAGATCGCTGTTTCTGGAAATGCACCCTTCTGCACTGCCCTGGAACTGAGTGGTTTTGCTAATTTGCTCAAGTAGTGGTCACACATAGATTAGATGTAGAATCTATTTAAAAAACGTCTTCGTTCTGCATCTTTAGCATCCCCCTTTGCCAGCTTAAGACATCTGAATAAATGAAATAAGGAATTAATCTGATGCAATCTTTGTGAAAACAAGTAATTTCTTAACATGAGCCAAGTGAGTAATTTGCGATGAATAATTTATCTGACATCTTTTTCTTCTTGTGGAGCTTCAGCAAACAGATTTCTGCTTCCTTCAATTAACAGCAGAAAGCTTTTGACAAATTTGGGGTGAATGTTCTCAACAGGATGGCTTGTTTGCAAAAAAAGCCTCTCTCCAGGATCCAAAATTGCAGTTTCATAGCTTTTTTTTTTCCCCCTTTTGTGAGGAGCCATGTGCTGAGAGGGATGAGGACTGGGGAGCAGGGCAGAGCTGGTGGCTTGGTGCTGTGATGTGTCACCTGCCCTGATGTGGGAGGTAAATGGATTTTCTAATTGCCCGCTGTTTTTTGGTCTATTTTTTTTTGTTAAAGCCAAATGCTGTTTGGATTATGAAATTTTACCTGGGATGTGTGGTATCGATGTTTTGAGTTTAGAGAGGCTGTGATGATGGCTCTGGAGCAGAGCTGCCTGTTGAGTGGTTCTGCCAAGGATCCTTGAGACTGTCAGGTTATGGCTATTTTCTTGCAGGGGAGGGTGTGGGGGGGAAAGGCAGAAAAACTGTACTACTTTTTCCACTGCTATGCTCAATGGCTGTGGAGGCAAGTGAGGTGGGAGCAGCCCTGTAGTGGGCAGAGAATTCCCTCTGTGGACATAGATAGGCCACCAGGAACCAGCGTGGTGGCCAGGTCCCATTATCTCCTAGTCTTTCTCTACTTGACCAATGACTTGAGTTTGCTGAAAACGGGGTCCTTTTGTGAATGCGGTGATGCTGGGCACAGCCAGCAGGGCCATGTGGAGCCATGAGAGGTTGGGCGGGCTGTCAAGGTCTTCTCTTGCAGCCTGTGAACTTTGAGACAGGAGGGGATGCCAGAATGAGATGTGTGATGTACTCCCTCTCAGGTGAAATCATATGTCTGTGCTTGTTTTCTTCCTTTCTCTGTGTGGCATGCATCTAAGCCTAATTGCAGGGATGTGCGTACCCTCCAAACCTGCCAGGAGCAGAGGGGTGCTGCTGATGGCTGTCTTAAGCCATGAGCTTGTAGATGTTGTAATCAATGTTACAGGAGTTGCTCATTCTCATATGTGGCAGATCTTGACTAAAGACTCCCTATTTAGCACTCCCTTGGCTTCCTCGTTGGCCTCTCCCACACAAGTGTTGGACAGCAAAGAAAACTTTAATTATTAAGGCTGTTACTTGTAACACATTTCCTCCAAGCTGAAACAAGCTGTTTATAGAATAGAAAAACTTGCAGAAAGGAAAAGATTTGTCAAGTCCTGAAATACAAGACAGCATACAATCCTCAATTTGAAGATGCAAATGAAAGCATTTGAAGTCCTGTGGTTGCTGCCTTAAGATACAGCCACCACAATACCCCCAAATGATTTTGGTCTGGCTCTGCCCCAATTCTTGGTGGGGGCTGCTCCCTGGTTTATACAATAGAAAAACTTGCAGAAAGGAAAAGATTTGTCAAGTCCTGAAATACAAGACAGCGTACAACCCTCAATTTGAAGATGCAAATGAAAGCATTTGAAGTCCTGTGGTTGCTGCCTTAAGATACAGCCACCACAATACCCCCAAATGATTTTGGTCTGGCTCTGCCCCAATTCTTGGTGGGGGCTGCTCCCTGGCTCCTGACAGCCATGTCCAGAGGAGGAGGGCCATGAAGATGATGAGGGGTAGCCACCCCTGATGAATGGTAACTGTTTTAAACTGGAAGAGGGGAGATTGAGATGAGATATGAGGAAGAAATTCTTGACTGTGAGGGTGGTGATCCGCTGGTGCAGGTTTCCCAGAGAAGCTGTGGCTGCCCCATCCCTTGAGGGGTTGAAGGCCCGGTTGGATGGGGCTTGGAGCTACCTGGGCTGATGGGAGGTGTCCCTGCCCAGGGCAGGGGGGGGCGGAACTGGGTGATCTTTAAGTTCCCTTCCACTGTGGCTGCCCCATCCCTGGAGGTGTTGAAGGCCAGGTTGGATGGGGCTTGGAGCTACCTGGGCTGATGGGAGGTGTCCCTGCCCAGGGCAGGGGGGGGCGGAACTGGGTGATCTTTAAGTTCCCTTCCAACCCAAATCATTCTATGATTGTGCCTCAGCTTTGATGGCACAGGTGAAGGTTCAGCCTTGCTTCGCATCTTGACTGCACATGGTCAGTACTTGAGTGCAAGCACTTGACAAACTGTCCCATGTGTTCAACTTGCTTTTACTCATCTTTTGCTCTCCCATGTGATATTTATTGTTTCAAATAGTTTAACATCTTCTATTTTAGACATCATGGTCAAATCTAGTTGAGTTTCAGTGGATGAGGAAAATGTATGCTGGTGGTAAACTGAAACATGCCAAGGAAATTGGAAAGATATGAGCCAAGAAGACAGATGACTTTGGATGGTTTTTATTGTTAGAGCTTTGAGTCAACTGAGACCCTACCATGTAAATTTAATTTTTCTCAGCCCAAACTCTTGTTGTTGTTTTTTAAGATATTTCCTGTTATAATAAACTTGATTGGCAACTTCATATTGGGTAGATGAATTTCTTTTAGCATTGAAGTGATGAGGAGCACACTTAAACCAAACTTATTCTTACAGCCTAAATCTTGAAGAGCTTGCAGTGATTTGGGGTCATGTGACCACCCTCGTTGTTTGGGTGCCTCAAAGGAACTCTGCAGTTTCTGAAAATGAGACTCCTTTGAATTGCACCAAAAATTATAGTGCTTAAATTGCTGGATACCTTTATATCAATTAGAGATATATATATAAAGTGAGAGCCTTGTTTTCTGACACATTTTACTGAGATTTAAATAGGTGGTTATTGTCTTTTAATTATTAGATCAGTAATAGGCTATGTATCTTAATCTGTTATGCTGTGATTCCTAAAACATTACTATTCATCCCCTGGAATTGATTATATTTAACATGCATTAACTGTCTTTTTAAATCTCTGTAATATGTCTATTTTTGAAGAGCTTGCAGTCATTTGGGGTCATGTGACAACCCTCGTTGTTTGGGTGCCTCGAAGGAACTCTGCAGTTTCTGAAGATGAGACTCCTTTGAATTGCACCAAAAATGATAATGCTTAAATTTCTGGATACCTTTATATCTTATTTTAAAGTGAAAGCCTTGTTTTCTGACACATTTTACTGAGATTTAAATAGGCGGTTATTGTCTTTTAATTATTAGATCAGTAATAGGCTATGTATCTTAATCTGTTATGCTGTGATTCCTAAAACATTACTATTCATCCCCTGGAATTGATTATATTTAACATGCATTAACTGTCTTTTTAAATCTCTGTAATATGTCTATTTAGGAATCTTAACTTATGCATTTAAATTAGATTTAATAGGAGAGGATTTTGTGAAGCTGAAACTTTGTCCATTAAGAATATGTCTGAGGCTGCGGAGATGAGGTGTGCCATGGGCATCACTAATAGCAGAGCTGGATGATCTTGCAGAGCAGGGTTGGAGGCTGCAAATGTCACCGTAAAACTGGTGACTTACACCAAGGGCTAGTTCTGCCCCAAATCCCCCATTTCACCCCTCCTTATCCATGTTCCTGTAGGGATGTTGAAGGACACGGGTCTGGGGATGTGCTATGGTCAAAAAACCCACATGTTTTATTGCCTGACAGCCTGGCTACTTCTGCCACATAACAAATGTTTGTGGCAGGAACTGTCTTTAAAATCTCCTGCTGAGTAACTGCACGTATTTAGGTCTGATTATGAACCGTAAACCTGCATTTGCAGGAGGTTAATGGGAAAATGTTTCTGACTTCTTTCCAAAAGTACTTTGGGACTTGGCAAAGATGAGTCACTAAATTATTCAGGAGAAGAATTTATTTTTAGCCATGTGAGGAATGGGTCATATCACTGATGCTTTGGGGTTTTTGTTGGGTGTTTTTTTTTTTCCCCAAAGTCGGGTTATAAATAAAATTGCAGTGTATTGCAGCTCATCAGGGACTTGTCTGTGTGCTATGGGCATCTCCCTTGGGATAAACCTGTGGATTTTCCTGCTCTGCTGTTGTTCTGTGTAGGTTTTCTGTCTACCACTAACAGGTATGTTAGGAGGATGTCCTGTGGGCCAACCATGAATAAACAGCTATGCAGGCATGCCTGAACCCCACAGGCAGTGTTTTGGGAGAGGATCACCCCAGCATCGAGGCTGTCCTTCCTGTAAGGGATGGGTGTTCTTTTCCTTCTCCCATTTTTCAATACACTCATGCACTTTTCTACGTGCTCCTTTCAGCCCTGATGAACTCAGACAAGTCCTTACATTGCTGTGTGGCTTCCGTGTAGAGCCGCTGTCTTTAACAGGGGAGAAAAGCCCATGTTTGCAGGATTATTGTCTTTATGAAATGGATGGTTCCTTTCCCTTTCTTCTCTGTTGAACTTCTCTTCTAATCCCAAATTAAATGTTTTTACATTGGGTTATGGGGACCTAAGACATAGGATTGGAATATACCATTTGTGTCCACTCCTGTATCTGCCAACACTGCTGCACAAACTGCTTTGTAAATTGATTGAGCTATTCCTTAAAGCTAATTAGGTTTCTTTTCTCTGCTAGTCTTACTGGAAGGCTGAACCAGAATCCAGGTCCTTTAATATTTCAATTTGTTTTAAAATTTGAATCCTTTGTGAATTTGTACCAAGTCTACATGTTTTTCTTTTTATCAGCTCTTTCTGAGCCAAAAGCACTTGGTTTTTCCCATCCTATCATCTTTCAAATTGTAATTGTATGAATTGGTAAGGCATGTCCTGATATGTCACTCTGCTGATGACCAAGCTGAGTTTTCTAGCATGCACTGGTAGATATGTCTTCTGTATTGCTCTGATGGGTTTTTTTTGTGGGCTTGGTCCAGCCTGGATCCATCTCGCCTGCACCTGGAGGTCCAGTTTGGTCAGTGACCATTCATGAGGGTCCCACTGCTGTCTCTTACCATAGCCGGAATGCTTCCCACAAGTTAGAAATACGATGTGGATTACCTGTCTGATGTGCCTTAGGATCTCATTGAGACTTCTCACAGGTGAGCCATGTTGGTGGTCTACAGTTTTCCTGGAGGAATGTGCCCATTGGTCCATCTCCAAGAAAACTGTAGGCCACTGAGTGAGATCCTAAAATATGCTGGACAAGGTAGTAATGTCAATTCTTCTGTTACAGCTGGAATCCCTGTAGTTAAGTTTTGCACATAGTTATTAATTTGTACCTTATTTTTCCAGTTCTGTCTAATATTCTGAACCCTCTCCATATTGTTGATGCTTCCCAACTACCCATTAAAACTCATCCCTGTGCTTCTATTTTTTCCATTAAGTTCATTAAAACAAACATTCAATAGAGCAGTCACAAGCTGGCTTTCTTCCAGGTTCAGTGTTAGCCTCCATCCTTTCTTCCAGCACAGCCCATCATGACAAACTTCCAGTTTAGTCCCTCAAAGCCTGTGTTAATTACTGTTTTTGCTGTCTTACTAATGGTTTTCCCTGTGACTACATATGAGATGCTTTATTTTTTCTTAAGCCTTGAGTGGTAGGATGTGCTGTGTTGCTTTTGTCTTGGAAATAGTTCATTCTAGCAAAGAACAGTATGGGGCTGGACTGGCATAATCTCTTGGAAAAACCCACACTATATTTTCTCCTGTTTTTCAAATACTTTCATGATTTAAATTGTTCTTTCTATGCTCTGGTGAGAGGTTAGATGTGTAGATATCCAGATCATACTATCCTTCTTACTTAAATGATATTGCCTGCTTGACAATCCAATGGTGTCACCCCAGAGCTGAGTATCATACAACAGCTATTTTGGTATTTGAAGGGGATTATCCATTTCTTCCAAAAGCTCAGTTTTGGAAGTCCTATACACTGAATTTTCCTTCCTCTAGTGATGTAGTTTCTACTACAGCATGAAAGACTAGTGAGTTCAAAATTTTTCCTCTTCTCCCTCTGCAGGAGTCCTTCCCTACCCTCCTCCTGCCCTGGGTTTTGTGTCTCTTCTGATACTTACTTTGTAATGATCAGACGTAGGACTCTGCACTCCTCTGCTTCTAGCTCTGTTTGGGGTCCAGCTGGGATGGGAAGGGCCTGAGAGCAACACTGGGGTGGTGGAGGTGGGAAGGGACCTGCTGAAATACAGTTTTGCTGCAGCTGAGGCTGGTGCTTGGCCACTGCTGCCTCCTGGAGTCCTTAGGGCTTGAGCTACTGGATCTCCTGGAAAAGTAAAAAATGGAAAAAAAGGTGAAATCCCGATGATTGATTGTATGTTGCAGGAGAGAAACCCTCGAATCTGGCCCTGAAAACAACCAGTCTTCTGTATTGCTGTTTTGCATAACAAATTCTTAAATCTGAGTTGATTAAATCAGCTGAGAAATTACAATCTTTGCTGTGAGCCCCTTGTGTGTGCGTACTTGCCCCAAAGGAGTTCAGGGGGTGCTAAGCATGACCACCTCTGGGTGGGTGGGGGGCTCTGGAGTAGGGCCCTGTGCATGGCTACGGATGCAGTAAGACTGGATCCTTCCCTGCCGTGGCATTTTGATCCCATGCTGACCCGTCGCTCCAGGCTTGGGCTGTTGGATCCCCGTCGCTCCAGGCTTGGGCTGTTGGATCCCCGTCGCTCCAGGCTTGGGGGGTTGGATCCCCGTCGCTCCAGGCTTGGGCTGTTGGATCATTTTTTTTTTCCTCTTTTGAGGGGGGGAAAACTAAACTGGAAATGTGTGGGGGTTTTTTTTGAAGGCAGTAATGGTGTGGCTGTAGGAAGCTGAAGGAGCCATGTGTGCTTCAGGGAATTTCTTGTAAAGCAAAATGAAGGGCTATATTTATATGTTGGGATCTGCTGCCCTGGGAAGAGAGGGGATGAAGGGTTGCAAAACAGTAAGCAGCTCACAGGTGGACCCTGCTTTTTAGTGTCTTAATCCAGGACTAAATCACACATTTAAGAGGAGGTCTTGTGAGCAAAGTGATGACCCATCAGGACAACCCCTTAGACAAGACTGGTGGTGGTTGGGAAGGAATGCACTGAAGTTGTGAGGAATCGTTTAAAATCAGCACATAGGTGTGCTTGCACCACTGCTTCCCCTTGCAGATGAGTTTTGAGCAGGGCAAGACTTGAGGTTCAGATGTTTTCACTAATGACTGACCAAACAAGGGAGACACTGAGTTCGTACTTTCCTGGGGGTGTGCAGCCTTTCTGCTCCTTCATATTTAACTTTTTTTTGGGGGGGGAAAGCACTTGCAGGCTATGCTGTGTATCTGAACACAGTGGGAGCCCAAGGTTGTCCTGGAGGGTTTGATTCTGCAGCAGTTAAAATGCCTGGGGAACTGAGGCTGCAGCTATTAGCATCTCCTTTAGACATCAAATGTTTTAACTTAATTTTGAAATCTCTTTTTTTAGAGGGAGGGGTAGCTCACCTCTATCCCTCACAGTGGGTCTCAGAAAAACCGTACAATTTTGTTACCGGCAATGGGGCCTGGATGAAAGATTTGTCTAAAATGTGTGTGTAGGGGAAGAGTGGTTTGGTGTAAATTCCTTGGTATTTAACCATTGCCAAATAAATAGCATTTCTCAGCAGATGCTCTCGGCTATAACCATCTGCACATTCCAATTATTTTCTGTTAATATTTTTAACTATTTCCAAATACAATCAATTCCATTTTTCATTAGTTCCTCAATAGCTCCTCATTTTTCTTAATTCAATTAATTTTGACTGATCATTTTTTCATCAATCATTTGCTGTCAGTTGTAGTACTGAATGAAACCGGAGTACTACATTATAGTACTTCATTTTAAGGTCCTCCAAAAATATGTTTT
>NW_009648046.1:310014-317189 GCF_000708025.1 Charadrius vociferus
TTCCCTGTGCGTGTTTTGGCTTAAAGTGAAAACTCTGACTGTCAGCAAAGCCCCCACATTTTAGGACCCTGTAGAGACTGCTGCTCCTTATAGAAAACACTCCCCACCACCGTTGCCCTCTCCTGGCCTGAGATGTGAGAGCCACAAACCTTTCTTTCTCCATTTGTTGTCACCAGCTGAAAGTCTTGGAGCTTCATCCGAAGTATTTGGGTCCATAAATGATTATTTTTTTTTTTAAAGTCAAAAAGTGACTCCTGAAATAAAACCTACAAAATGAGTGGTTTGAAGTCAATGGGGAACAGCTCATCACCAGCTGCTTTAACCTGGGGATTAGGGGACAGCAGATGAAAAGAGCAGGTGATATACTTAATGGGAATAAAACAGAGCAGCTCTCATTCTTAATGGTGTTCATTTTAAAACATTACTGTTGCCGTCATGGGGTGTTTGTGTACAAGATGATGCTTAGGAGTCCTTGTGGGCCTGGTACATCTTTGTGTACAAGGCGATGCTCAGGAGGTCTGTATGTGCTTTTGTGTGGGTGTTTGCAAAGCCTTATTTTCAAGAAACTTATGTTATGCTATGTGAAATGGGGCAACTCCAGCCCATGATCAATAAAGCTGAAGGGTTTGTTCCCTGTGCTGAAGGGTGCTGGGAGAAAACACCTCTGTGTCCGAGCGGTGCCTGTCCCTCCCCACTGCTGCGGAGAGTTCGCTCCACGCGATTGTCTCACTTAACCTCTTTGTTTAATATTTTTAATGACTTCTTTGGTCTGTGGATATTTGTAACATTAACATAATTATCTATCTTAACATACTGTATTTGCCGCCTGCTGGGGATGAAACACTGAGACTAACACTAGTAGCTCATTAACAATAATGCTACTAGCTCATTAACAATGTTGACCCAATTACATGTTGTGTGTCCCAGAGACAAATAACTGTAATTGCAACTCAAAAGTGATTTCATAAACACTGAGATTCTTTTTGAAATGCAAAGTAGGGAGCATTATTTGAATTTTCAGTATAAATACAGGTTTAAATTAAATAGAGCCAATCATCCCACTAAACCAAAATTTCCATCCATGCAGACATCCTTAAAAAAGGCCTTTTGCGATGAATTGATCTGTTGTGCATCTTGTTCTGTGGGATCAAAACAGCTTCCATTTTTGTGCAAAAATTATACCAGTTACAGACAACAAAAGCCAGACATCTGGTAACTGGCAGCCACTCTGGCTATCAGCAGGTAGCAGTTTTCTTTTGAAACCATTTGGATTATGTGGTGCACCCATAGGAATAGGGTGATAGGAATAGGGTTATGGGGTGCACCCATAGGAATAGGAATCTGATGAAGCCTTTGATATAATCTGCTGAGATTTCTGTTTTTAAAGCTGCCTGGATGAGATGGAGCTAGAGAGATTTGCACGAGATGATGCCCATGAGCTGTATGTGCAATGCTGTGCGTGCAACCTGCTGCCATGTGATATATTATGAATGGAAGGGAATGGCTTTAAATGGGGGGAAAATGACTGTAATAGAACAGTCGTGAGACATACGGATCAGAGCTCGGGGTGACTTGTTGCCTACCCAGAGGCAGGTGTGGGACATGTTAAAGGGACACCAGGGCTGGTGGGGAGAGCCTGATTGCCATGGGGTAAGCTGGTGAAGGTGATTTCCATCTCCATGTGTGCTGATGACCAGCAGCACTGCCACTGGCTGCTATTGTACTTCATTAATGATCTCTTAGTAATTGATATTCATAGAATCACAGAATGCTTAGAGTTGGAAAGGACCTTGAAGATCACCTAGTTCCACCCCCTGCCATGGGCAGGGACACCTCCCACCAGCCCAGGTTGCTCCAAGCCCCGTCCAACCTGGCCTTGAACACCTCCAGGGATGGAGCAGCCACAGCTTCTCCGGGCAACCTGCGCCAGGGGCTCACCACCCTCACAGCAAAGAATTTCTTCCTCATATCTCATCTAAATCTCCCTTCTTCCAGTTTGAAGTCATTCCCCATCATCCTATGGCTCCTCTCCCTGATCCAGAGTCCCTCCCCAGCTCTCCTGGAGCCCCTTTAGGCACTGGAAGGGGCTCTAAGGTCTCCCCAGAGCCTTCTCTTCTCCAGGCTGAACCCCCCCAACTCTCCCAGCCTGGTTCCAGCAGGTCCATGTCCTTCTGCTGTTGGGACCCCCTGAGCTGGAGGCAGCACTGCAGGGGGTCTCTCCAGAGCAGAGCGCAGCAGAGGGGCGTAGTCCCCCCCTCGCCCTGCTCTCTATGCTGCTGGGGATGTAGCCTGGGATGCGGGGGGCTTTTTGGGCTCCTGGCACACACTGCTGGCTCATGGTGAGCTTCTCATCCACCAACACCCCCCAAGTCCTCCTCAGGGCTGCTCTCAAAGCATTCTCCGCCCAGTCTGGACTAATGCTTGTGATTGCCCTGACCCAGATGTAGGACCTTGCACTTGCCCCTGTTGAACTTCATGAGGTTGACATGGGCCCACTTCTCAACCCTGCCCAGGTCCCTCTGCTTGTCATCCCTTCCAGTGTGTCAACTGTGCCACACAGCTTGGTGTAGTAGGCAAATGTTCTGTGTTTAAGGTTACTCCCCTTTGATACAGGGATAAGCTGGACTTTTTTGGGGTTGCCTGTTCATCCTTGTGTCCTCAGTGGGTTTCCATGCTCAGTCACTCTTGCCTGGAAGTGGGATAGAGATAAACTTATCGTGCAGACAAATTTCATTGAAGGAAAACCGAAAGGATTTTATTTACTGGTCCAAAACCAGAATGTTTTTTCCTTGTATATAACAAGTGCTGTTGCAAAGCAGAAACTTTGTATTGCAGATGAGCAATTAACACTCGGGCTTGGGAGCAGCAATTTGCAGAGCTATTTGTCCACAAGCTTTTCTACTGCTGATGTGGTCCAGGACAGCTTGTGGCATCAGACTGGTTTCCTTTTTGTGGGATACCACCCTCTGTAGCTTGTGCAGTCCCTGCTGGACCAGGGCGTGGGGAATTAGTAATTACATCTTTGTACCAAAGCAAGGAGCAGGTAAGGAGGGTGGCAGATCCTTTGGAAGTGGTGAGGAACCCCTGGCTCTTTGGGAGCTCTTCAACATGGTGCCTTGTCCTTTTGTGGTCGTGCTTCTCCCTCAGCACTGCTGTTTACTGACGGAGTGAGATTTTACTTTTCAAAAACAACTTCAGTGCCTCTGCCACAATATTTAATGACGTTATCAAGATGGCTTGGAATGGATTTTTAAGCTTGAGAGGAGATGACAACCTCGTCACGCGATATGCCAGATGATGGGTAAATTGAAACTTCTCATCATTATTTATTGAAAACAGCTACTATAGCCTACTCAGAATTTTCAGCCTGACAGGGCTCACTTATTTCATAATTTAAACATTAAAAAAACAACAACGGGGGAGGCTGTCATTAAGATATCAGTGAATCGAACCATTGAATGAGATAATTGTTCAGCAAAGAGGAGTTAGCTGAATTTTTAATGCAGTGTTAGTGTGGCTTAGAGGTGAAGGTGGTTGAATTTACAGTTTTTTAGATGCAATCATATCATTAGGAAATTATGTTGTATCAAAAACACTGGCCAAGTATCTTTACTTGCCTCCAGGCCCACAGATTATCAAAAACTCTGGCCAAGTGTCTTTACTTGCCTCCAGGCCCACAGATTGAGTCCTTGGTCACCTCTGGGTTGTGTGGTGATACCCAGTATGGCTGTGGGAGCTTCCCATGGTGTTTTGGTTTCCATTGTGCTGAAGAGCTGTTTGGTTTCTTTCTTATTTCAAAGGCCTCAGGACTGAGGTTGCACACCCCAACCTCCAAATTTTACGCATTGCTCTCAGAGAGGTTCTCTTTATGCCTAAAGGAGGGCAAGCTAAGGCAGGTTTTAAGGCAAAGCCCAGCTTCAAGTTTGCTAATACTAACCATGGATGGGGTTCAAAGGAGGTATTGAGTCCCTTAGGTAGAGTTTTGGTTTTTTTTTCTCTTTCTGGGCCAAGAGCTGTAGTTGTAGCAGAGGCTTAGAAGAATCATAGAATGGTGTAGGTTGGAAAGGACCTTGAAGGAAGGTCATCTCGTTCCAACCCCCCTGCCATGGGCAGGGGCACCTCCCACCAGCCCAGGTTGCCCAAGGCCACGTCCAGCCTGGCCTTGAACACATCCAAGGATGGGGCCTCAACAGCCTCTCTGGGCAACCTGTTCCAGTGCCTCACCACCCTCAGAGTGAAAAATTTCCTCCTAATGTTTAATCTAAACCTGCCCTCTTCCAGTTTGAAGCCATTCCCCCTTGTCCTATTACAATATGACCAAGTAAAAAGACCCGCCCCAGCTCTCCTGTAGGCCCCCTTTAGGTACTGGAAGGCTGCTGTAAGGTCTCCCTGGAGCCTTCTCTTCTCCAGGCTGAACACCCCCAACTCTCTCAGCCTCTCCTCATAGGAGGGGAGAGGGGCTTCAGCCCTCGGATATCAAAGATGAGTCAAAGACGACAGAGTAGGAGCCTTTAAAATAGCATGCTCAAAGGAAACAAGCAGTTGGGTCTCCCCGGGCAGGGAAGTGCCCCTTCTGCAAGCTCATCGCTTTGCATAGCAGATGAGGAAGCTCCTCTGTTCCACTGCAGTCCTTCAGCAGCAATTTCCTGGGTGAAATATCTCCTGAGCAGAGAGAAAAATCAAGTCTTTGATGGTAGGACTCTTGGCCAGACAAGTCTACGAGCCCCTATTGACACAGTGGAGACTTATGGAGACAGCAGCCACCATGTGGCTGGAGCACTTGGGGAGCTGCAGCATCTCAGATCTCTCCTTCAAAGGGGTACATATTTTCTTATTTTTAGCTCAAGGGTACAGGGTTTTTTTGCATGTATTTAAAGATACATAGATTCTTTGATTATTTCCACCCCTGTGCTTAAGTGTCCTTGCAGACAGCTGAAGCAAGTGCTCTTGCTGTGCTTAGTGTGAGGGTCTTTGGGTCGACTGGGGAAGCAAAGGAAGATTTTTATTTTTTTTAGTTATATCCACCCCAGGAACCCCCTACATCCTTTGAAAATCATCGCTTTGGTGTCTTCACCAGTGGCTGCTGACTGCCCTGAGACTGCTTTCGCCCATTCCCTGGCTCTTCTGGGACTGGATTTACATTACTGCCAGCTGTAATTGCAGCTGCCTCTGCCCACCCAGCCCTGCTCAAACTCTCCCAGGAGAGCTTATTACAGTGAGAGTTTTGATTCTTCGTGGATCTTGGACTGAGATATGAACCTGCCCAGCCTGGAGAGGGGTTTGCTTGTGGTTTGGTTTGTTTTTTTTCCCCCTCAGGTCCTTCTGGTCTGTGAGGAGACAGGATATTCTAATATAATACTAGGCTGGAAACCCCATCGTTTAGGAAGATCTTGGGCTACCTGTTTTCTCCTTGGACCCTGTTGTACAGACACCCCAATGGGATGTGTGACCTGAAAGGGTGGCGGCTCCTCCTTTTTCTGTCTTGGGCCACATCCCTGCTGGTGCTGATGCTTTTGGATGTAGGACTGAAGAAGGAAGGGAGAGCCAAATCCAGTCTTCCTCTGAACCCTGGGCACCACCCTGGGGGTACCCGCTAGTCCCTCGGGCCATGAGTGGCCACAGTCTGGGAACTCTCTGAGAAATTGGCCATGGGCTGGGAGAAAAGATGTGCCAGGGACTGGGTTAATAACAGTGGTGTCAGCCAGGGATATTGCTTACCACAGCTTTTAATGCATGGGTATGGATGGAGCAGGATGGCTTGTGCATCCGTGGGCATCGCTTATGTCCCTGCGTGGGGCAAAAGGAGCTGGGCTCTGCTTCCCATGTGCTGAGATGGAGAAGCGCGGTGCTTGAGCAGCTCCCGTCCCACCAGGCATATGGGCTGAACAGGTTTTTCCTTCCCCCTAGGAAAGCATTGTTATTTTTTCTGACCTAGAAGGGATGCTTTAGCATGCCAAAACTGTGTTTTGAGACTGTAGCAATTCGGCACTGCTGGCAAGGAGCTGAGTTTCTCGGTGAGGCTGGCAGGGCTGAGCTAACCCGATACAGAGCGATCCGCCCCAGCGCTCGCTGCTCTTGTGATTTGAGAACAGTGAAACTCCTGTCCTGAGCTGGGTTTATTCTGTTTGCTGGCAATATTTCACAACATGACTGGTTGCAGTGTTTCCAAAAGAAAAATTTCACTGGAGAGCCTGAAAATGGGGAGTTGGGGATGTATTATCAGAGAGACCACTCCAGGGTGTACAAGAAACAAAGCAAGGGAGGGGGGGAGGTTTGGTGTTTTGTTTTGGGTTGGGTTTTTTTTTTTTCTCATGGTGGTAGGTATTTGGGTTATATTGCTACTGGCACTGTTGGGCGTTTGATGATGTTGATAGCAAAACTGTAAATTGCATTGGTAGTCATACTGGTTTTGGCTGGGATAGTTAGCTTTCTTACTAGCAAATAGGGTTTACGTGGCATCACATGCCATCCTGCCTTTTTTTTTTGGCTTAAGCACCAAGTTTTAAGCTCCAAGTGGAAAATGATACATGAGCTCGGCTGCATTACCTGTATGAGAAAGGGAGAAACCCAAAGGTGGCTGGTAGGATCTCCCTTTGCATCTTACGCCTGAGATAATATCCCATTTAACCTGCAGATCCAGGGGTTTCCCAGCAGATCTGATGGGAGGATTTAGCCTTTAGAAATATTCAGATGAGATATCTACTGCAGCGGTCCTGGGAAACTGCAAACATTGGCGGATCAATTATCTATTACAAAGGACAAGTATTTTAAACCATTGCTATTCAGCCAGTTTGCTCCATCAGCCTTTTGGCACCTGTGCTAATTCTGAGCTATTCTCAGAATAAAGTCTACGATGTTTTCATGCTCTCCCTTTGTCAATGTTGCTATGTAACCTGTGCTGCCCGAGTCAAATGGAAACGTGATAGGACCGGGGATGGCTTTACTGGTGGTATCATTTTGGTGCTGAAAAAGGGAAACAGCAGGAAAAAGATGGGGGTTTGTTTAAAAAATAAGTTTACAGCTAGATTATTTTTTTTATTGAGAATAGGAAAAAGTGTTTAACTGTCTGCACTGTGGTGGTATTATCATAAAATCACAGAATGGTTTGGGTTGGAAGAGACCTTGAAGATCACCTAGTTCCAACCCCCCTGCCATGGGCAGGGACACCTCCCACC
>NW_009648046.1:317354-332168 GCF_000708025.1 Charadrius vociferus
CCTCCTCTGGCCCCGCTCCAACAGCTCCGTCTCCTTCTGCTGGTGGGACCCCCCGAGCTGGAGGCAGCACTGCAGGGGGGTCTCCCCAGAGCAGAGCGCAGCAGAGGGGCACAATCCCCCATCGCCCTGCTGGCCACGTGCTGGGGATGCAGCCCGGGGTGCGGGGGGCTTTCTGGGCTCCAGGTGAGCTTCTCATCCACCAACACGCCTAAGTCCTCCTCAGGGCTGCTCTCCAGCCATTCTCTATCTTCTGCCTTTTGCATGTTGGGATTACATATGGCAAACCTTCCTGGAAAGCAATGGGAACGCAACTAACGGAGACTAAAAAGTTAAAGATAAGATTGTTTAAAAACCCAACCAACCGTGTCAGAAAAGGGGGCAACACTGTTCCCCTTGGGTGACTTCTGCCACTGCCTGCAGGCCAGCAGCAGGCTGGGGGCTGGTGTTCCTCTGCCAGGGTGAGCGAGGAAGGAGTGTCGATGCAATTAAAAAGGCAGCTATGGATTTACTGATTATTCCCATTGACAGGACATCGCAGCCCAGGAGATCTAATCTGTGCCACACTGAGTTGCCTCTGAGCACAAAGACCCACTGGACTTCCCCCATTTCTCCTTTGCCTTTCCAGCATGGGCATCTCTTTTATTTGTGTATTATTGGTGGTGTGTGTGAGAGCATGTAAGGAAACGAACATTGCTGATATTCCAATTATATTTTTTTTCAAAAGCTGGCTTTGGGAGAGTGGTAAGCAAGTGACCAGCAATGATCTGCATGAGTTTGTGGTACCGTGGGTGGAGATGGTGGGCAACGGTGGCGAGGGGGCTGGCTCCCAGAAAGCTGCACGCGTGAGCTGACAGCAAAATTAGCTGCCTGCCAATCACTCGGTTTTGATCGGTGCTGACATAACCAAGCGAGCTGGGAACAAAAGAGGCGTTTTCAGAGTTCATAGTTATTTCATTAGCTTTATTATAGTTATTATATTCACTTAAGACTTTTGAGCAGCCCCTGTTGCTGTGCTCCAGCAGGACGAGGCACTACTGAAGCAGGCAGAAAACCCGGTGGCAAAGATATAGTTTAGTTTTCTTTTTTCTTGGTATGACTTTTCAGTTGAACAGAGCTGAGGGTGGTGGGGTGCTGCTGGGGCAGGATCCGGTCCACAGAGCTCATGACCCCCCAAAGCTGATGTGGAGGGCAGGCTGGTACATGAGTGCCCCATAGTGAGAGCAATGGCCGTGCCCTTGCTTTGGGATAATGCAGGTGCATCTGAGCTTTATATTACATGTATACACACATGTTGTCTCTTATTTCCATTTATGTTAAATATGTATATATTATGCACCTATGAAACACCTCTGCTGGTTCCTGTTGGCTCCAGTGCTTTCTACAGACCCTAAAGATCAGTCAATTCTTTTCTTAAACCTCCCTCTGTCAGAGACCTTCTTGCCACTACAGTGTTTGGGCAAGACTTAGCTAATAATTACCTTCTGTTAGGAAAAGGATTTGGCACAAGAAATCTTCCTTGGCTTCTGCTGGCGAGCTTCTGAGAAAGGCTGCTTTAGTATCCGTCTCGGAAATTGTCACTTACCATACTGCAGGAGTCTGCGTCGGAAAATGGGGAAGGGATTGTGACTGTAGCGCCACTGGAAACTAGATTTAGAGTTTATTTTCTCTGTGGTATGAGAAGATAGCTCCAGTTAATAGCCAGAGTTGGATTATATGAACCCAGTTCCTGTGTAGCATTTCTTTTCTAGACATCGGGAGGTAATTCACCGATCTGGGTAAATAGGTATCCCACAGCCTTCCCCCACCCTTCCACAGGCATCCATCGTATCTGGGTCTGCTTAGTGATAGCTATGTGCTCTAGACCTGGCCAAAACAAGTTATTCTCTGACAGCCTGACAGTAACAATAAAAATATGGCCTTTCCAGCCTGTATCTGGGTCTGCTTAGTGATAGCTGTGTGCTCTAGACCTGGCCAAAACAAGTAACTCTGACAGCCTGACAATAACAATAAAAATATGGCCTTTCCAGCCTTGTGCAAGGTCCTTTACAATATTTTATCTTCATCCCAGTGAAGTCCACAACTTAATTTGGAAAGCTTGAAATGGTTCATCAAGCAAAGTGACAGCTCTTCAACCTTTCTGCTGGAGCCAAAGCCAGCCTCTGAGGATGGCCTGTTTAAGGGAATCGCAGGACGGCTGAGGTTGGAGGCACCTCTGGGGATTGTCCAGTCCCACCTCTGCTCAAGCAGGATCAGCTACAGCCAGCTGCCCAGGACTGTGTCCAGTTGGATTTCGAGTACCTCCAAGGATGGAGACTCCACAACCCCTCTGGGTGACCTGCTCCAGTGTTCAACTATATCCAGAGTATGCCCAGTATGTCCTTGCCTCTCTTGTACTGGAGAGCCCAGAGTAGCTCTCCAGGTGTGCCTCACCAGTGCTGCGCCAGGAGGATGCTCATGTTCATCCCGGTGTCCACCACCACCCCAGGTCTTTCTCTGCAGAGTTCACCCCCACCATGTACTGGTGCATGGGGCTGTTCCTCCCTGGGGGCAGGACATGGCATTCCTCCTTGTTGAACATCACACGGTTCCTCCTGGCCCATTTCTCCAGCCCAGGAGCTCCTGAATTGCAGCTCTGGGGCTCCACCACTGCTCTTGCCATGAGTACCCCCTTCATTCCTGGCCAAAATAACCAAACCTGTGTCTGCCCTATAGATCTAATAACCTGAAGTCTTGTTTCTTGTCTTTCTTGGCTTTTGACTCATTTGCTCATCACTTCATCAGTTTCTGGTTGCTACATAGATGGTAAAAAGTCTTATTTACTTTTGCTGTTAACTTTATTTTCACTTACTATGCAGGCTGCTGGTGAGTTTTATTAATATACTATTTGTAGTAGTGTTTAATGAATGTTTGTAAAATGGCTTAGAGATAATTTGCTGTTTCTGTTTAATTTTTAATAAGGTAGCTCTCTTCATTATGCTGTCTGCTGGAGAGGTTTTATTTAAAAATATTGAAGCTGTGACCATTGTATTTTAATTCTCTAATCCATCCAGCTGTGCCGACAGCAGTGCTGCTTTGCTGCAGATATCTCCTGTCGGACCTCAGAAATATCTTTGCTGCAAACATTTCTATGAAGGGTTTGGGTTTGGCTTTGATTTCCAATGATGGTTGCTGGAGACCATGTAAAATAGTGAAGTGTCCAAAAATGAGCAGGAAGGTTGGACCTCAGAAATATCTTTGTTACAAACATTTCTATGAAGGGTTTGGCTTTGGCTTTGGTTTCCAACGGTGGCTGCTGGAGACCATGCAAAATAGTGATGAAGTGTCCAAAAATGAGCAGGAAGGTAGTGTCTGGCACCCTTCTTTCCCATTCTCCTTTATACTTTTTCTGTGAGACCCCACCTGGAATATTGCGTCCAGCTCTGAAGCTGTCCTAAGAAGGACATGGATCTGTTGGAGTGGGGCCGGAGGAGGGCCACAAAGATGATCAGAGGGCTGGAGCACCTCTCCTAGATGGGCTGAGAGAGTTGGGGCTGTTCAGCCTGGAGAAGAGAAGGCTCTGGGGAGACCTTATAGCAGCTTTCTGGGGGCCTACAAGAAAGCTGGAGAGGGACTTTTTATAAGACCGTGTAGTGATAGGATGAGGGGGAATGGCTTCAAACTGGAAGAGGGTAAATTTAGATGAGATATTGGGAAGATGTTTTTCACTGTGAGGGTGGTGAGCCCCTGGTGCAGGTTGCCCCGAGAAGCTGTGGCTGCCCCATCCCTGGAGGTGTTCAAGGCCAGGTTGGATGGGGCTTTGAGCAACCTGGGCTAGCGGAAGGGGTTGGAACTGGATGATCTTTAAGGTCCCTTCCAACCTAAACCACTCTGATATTTCTGTTTTATTTAGTGAGAGGTTTGAAGGTTTTCTGGAGGGGGAGGGTCTGTGAGGTGATCTTCCACAAGGGAGGAGAGGACCTGATGGTGGTTCCCAGCACTGGAACATCATGGAAGGACACTGGGAGGGGAAGGTGGGAAGCACTGTGAAGATTCCTGTTTACAGATGGCTCTTTGATACCAATTTCATTACAGAAGAAGCTTCCATGTGTACAACAGTTAAGCCTAGGGTGTTGACTTACATTTTTTAAATTGTGGATGTGACCAGTGAGACCTGTACTTGGAGAGGTCGGGTTTTAAATACTCCATGTTGTCGGAGTCCTTTAAGACACTAGTGCTTTTTTCACAGAGGTCCTGGCTTGTTTTATCAAGGCATTTATTGGAATTGGTCTCTTGAGCCCTACCATGAGCCAGTGGGTGTTGGGAATCTCTCCTCCACCTTAAATCTCAGCCCATTCCTGAACTTCAGCCTGTCGCAGTCTCTTTGCGTGACACAGTGGTTCTGCCCCTATAACTAAATCTTATATGCTTTAATGATTACGCCTTTTTTAATTTATATGCAAAATTGATTCTCCCAATCAATACCCCTGTGGGCTGAGAACCCTGGGCTGCAAGTGGAGCTTGACTCTGGCTGCAGGAATTTTAATTGTTGTTCCTGATGACTATTTGAGCTTAAGATGCAATGCGGCTGGGTTTTGGGGTTTTTTTGGGCTCTTTACCAATTTCATTACAGAAAAAGCTTCCATACGTACAACAGTTAAGCCTAAGGTGTTGACTTAAATTTTTTAAATTGTGGATGTGACCAGTAAGACCTGTACTTGGAGAGGTCAGGTTTTAAATACTCCATATTGTCAAAGTCCTTTAAGACACTAGTGCTTTTCACAGAGGTCCTGGCTTGTTTTATCAAGGCATTT
Organism: Charadrius vociferus; assembly: GCF_000708025.1. Taxonomy (NCBI): domain Eukaryota; kingdom Metazoa; phylum Chordata; class Aves; order Charadriiformes; family Charadriidae; genus Charadrius; species Charadrius vociferus. The sequence continues at coordinate 322,145 of NW_009648046.1, forward strand.
ATTGGAATTGGTCTCTTGAGCCCTACCATGAGCCAGTGGGTGTTGGGAATCTCTCCTCCACCTTAAATCTCAGCCCATTCCTGAACTTCAGCCTGTCGCAGTCTCTTTGCGTGACACAGTGGTTCTGCCCCTATAACTAAATCTTATATGCTTTAATGATTACGCCTTTTTTAATTTATATGCAAAATTGATTCTCCCAATCAATACCCCTGTGGGCTGAGAACCCTGGGCTGCAAGTGGAGCTTGACTCTGGCTGCAGGAATTTTAATTGTTGTTCCTGATGACTATTTGAGCTTAAGATGCAATGCGGCTGGGTTTGGGGGTTTTTTTTGTCTTCTAAAAAAAAAAAAGGCCTGAATTTGCTTCTATATCAAAATCTATAGTAAATAGCAAAGCAATTTTCTTCTAGAGCCCCCAATAAAGTGGGATTAATCACATTTGGCTTCATCTCAAGGTTTGCTGAAAATGGTGTTTAACTTTGAAGCTCCTTCTAAACTTTTAGTAAGCTTGAGTGCAACCTCTGATATCAAGCGTCGAGGTTCACGGTTCAGCTCAGCAGGTTACAGCTGCTGCTGCTGTTAAAGATGTCTTTGCATTTTTGCTTTTGGACTGCTGTTAAAGATTTCCCTTTGGTTTTGATGTCATGCTGAAATAACACTGCAAAATGGAAACATAAATGGTCAAAGGCAAAACGTTTGTATACATCCCTGCCTGGTAGCAGGGGGATGTCGAATGGTCTGAAGGAAGGAGTTGAGCTTGGATGTCTGTCTGGTTTTAGCAGCAAACCTCCAGAGTGTGAACTTGGATAAATCATACAGTTGTTTTGATCTGTGTTTATTCCTTAAACAGGCATGAATCTGTGATTTGTCGATGTTTAATTTAGCAATAGCTCCCTTCTGAGTGATCGTGGCTGGTGCAAACCGCACCTCCCGTATTGCTAAAGACCCTTATACTGCAGCAGGATTTGTCCCAAGCAGGTCAATAGATTTTCAACTAATGCTTTTACAACAGAAAATGCTTAAGCTCGCACTGCTGTATGTAAGCATTGTTGTGTTTTCCAGTTACTGAAGCATTTTGGGAAGAGATGTAAGCTGTGCACAAATGTCCTATTCCAAAAGGTATTTCAAAGAAGCTCCCCTCATATGTTCAAAGCATCTCCCCCTCGCTGAGAAGCGAGACCTTAGTTATTTTTTCAAAAAGGTGAAAAATCAGTGCAAAAAATCTGAAACATTTTAAAAAAATTTTGTCTATTAATACATGTAATTTGGGGTTCATCCAAATAATTGAAATTTTGTTAACTCTTCACCCAGCTCAGAGGCATCAATCCTCAACCAGTTTTGGGTCGTTGACCCTTTTTGGGTCAAAACCCCTTGCCATCTGAGAGCCCTCAGTGGGGTGAGAGCAAAGGAGATGCCTTGGAGGTGGCTTGCTGGGTACAGCATGTGTGATTTTCTTTGGGACAGGTAAAGCATCCGGTGTTGGGGTTAACATCACTGCAGAGGCTGGGAAGAGCCAGCCCACAGTCAGCTGTGTAACATCATATGGCGTTCATCATGGGCAATTGTCTTCAATTTGGACTTGACCCCTTGAAGCCCTTCAGGAGGCACTTTAAGGCAAACATCTGAGACCATAAACTGAGGGAGAACAAAAACAGGCACCAGTCCCCGAAGGGTGGAGCTGTCAATGTGAAAAGCATTTTGCAGTGCTGAAGAGTCACTGTTACACGACCCTGTGTTCCAAGTAGAAAAGATGAGAAAATATCTCATGAAGATGGGGATTTATCTGTACTGAACCTCTCCTCAGAGACGGTCCCACAAAGAGGTTCCTGTTGGTGGCCACCTCAATGCACTGTGAACTCAATTTGCTGGTGGAAGCTATTTTTATTGGGCTGATTTTTGTACCAGAAAGCATTGTACCGGATCAAATATTGTTTTTATCCTGGATCAGGTTTAATTTCTTCTCCAACCAGCATAAAATGCTTCAAGCGATCCCTGGCTTTCTGCTGTTTGCTGTGAGCTGTTTGCCAGGGCACCTAGATCCAATATTAATGATTGCAGAACAGCAGCCATAATCTTTGGCCTTGGCTTCCCAGGCACTGCTCTGCTTGGAAAGTTCAGAAAGAAAAAAAAAAAAACCAAACCAAAACCCTTTCATACAGTGCTCTTCTCTCCCTGGAACTGCGTTTCAAGGGAAGTTTTAAATTATTTTTTTTTAGTTTTCAGTGTAAATTAGAAGAAAAAGCATGTCAGGATCTCCCCATCTGCAGTGAAGTAGTCGCTGCGGAGCTCCCAGTTAAGATGCTTGGGATGAGGATACAGACTTGCTGGTTTTCCTGGAGCTGATTATTAATTGCCCAGCAGGCTGTGAGTACTGGGTAAATAATAGATGTGTAAGGATAAACAGAATATCCCTTTCTTTCCTTGCTGACTGCATTGTGCAGTTTGACTAAAGAAGCTGGACTATTTAGTGACCGTCACAGCAAAGGAAGGAAGTTGTTTCCCTGCCAGGCTCTGGAAATCATCTCTTCTTTGCTTGGTCTCTCTATGGGCATCCATATTTTTTGCTGTCACTGATTCCAGTAGAAGTCGGGATCCAGAACGCATCCTGCTCAGCTATCCTGGTGTTATCAACCTGGAATTCTACTTTGTACAAAATCCTGCTGTAAAGGTTGTGTTGTTAGGTTGTTTTTTCCTCCTCTAGCCATAACCCTTGATCTATTTATTGATTGTTAGCAAGATAATAGCTTCTGCTCGGGCTGTGCTCAGAAACAGGGCTGAGGAGTATGGGTGCAATGCAGTGACTGCAGCAACAACAGTGCTAATAACAAATATTTGGTGTTTCTGGTGAAGGCAGGTTGCTGCTAGGGTGTTGGGGTGGCATAGACTGGTGAGCAGCCCCAGCTGATGGCAATGGTGTGGAGCTGCCCTGCTGTGGGCATCACTGCTGTCCTGGCAGAGGGGTTTGGGGCTGAACTTTTGTTTTCTCATCCATTGATGTAAATCATAGTTTGGGTGTGAAGAGACCTTTACAGGCCACCTAGTCCATCCCCCTGCCATGGGCAGGGACATCTCCAACTAGACCAGGTTTCTCAGAGCCCTGTCCAACCTGACCTGGAATGTTTCTAGGGATGGGGCATCTCCCACCTCTCTGGGCAACCTGGGCCAGTGTCTCACCACCCTCATTCAGCATAAGCAGTTTCTTGCTTATATCTAATCTGAATCTCCCTCCTTTTACTTTAAAACCATTATTCCTTGTCCTTTCGGTCATCCTTGTGGTCCCTGCATCCTTTTGACTCTCTAAGCCGTTGCTGCTCCTGATGTTATTAATTCGGTCTGCAGTTCGCTGAGGCAGCTCAGCAACATAACGCGATGGCTTCAGGCTGCCAGTAAAAAGCTGGTAACTCTACTGTATGATATCATGTGGTAGAATTTGCAGGAGGGATCTCAGCTCCTCTCTGGGTCCCTGGCAGCAAAAAATTCCTAGGTTCCTTTTAGCATTTATTACCTTGGTTCTCATTATTGCTGAGTTAAAGACGAGGCGGTAAGTAAAGACAAAGCAGTAAGTGTTTGCTAGGATGCTGATGAGCACATGAATGTCCTTGTGTCAGTGAGAGGCTGCCAGCCCCTGCTTGTCGGCACAGATTGGGACCAGTGATGCTCTGGGATGGCTTTGATTCCTCTGGTAGGATGGGCTCAGTCCCCATTACTGTTTGGGAAGCCCTCTCCAGCTGAGATTAAAGTTTCTTGCAGAGGGATGGCAGTAACTGCACAGGTTTGCTCAGATGAGGTCTCTCTCACCCAGGCTATGGGCAAGGTTGTAGCTTCTTTCCTCTCTTAATGGGAAACATCTTGGTTGCTTCGTTGTGAGCCTGTCAGCCTTTGCTCAGGGTTGAGCTGCGTGGCTGACTTACATTCTGCAAGTGTTTAAGGGACAGCACAGATCTGTGTCCCACCAGCTGAAAACTGGGGAGGGGAACTGGATGGTCCTGATGGCACTTTTAAAGAATACATTTTTTTAAGTCCTATTTAAGCTCTGTCAAAAGCCCTTCAAATTCTTGTTTTTGTCCCCTTACACATAGCATCTCACCTGGGAGCCCTTATGGGCTGCGGGAGGGCCAGAAAGGCTCTGCAGCACCGGCATTTTACAAGGAAATGCCCTGCCCTGGAGAGCTGGTGTGGAACTATGAGGGATGGAGGGTCCATGGCCTGGTGGAGGGTGGCATTTCAGGTTATCAGAGCATCAGGGAGGGGATGCACAGGAGACAGGACGTGGTGCTCCCACCCAACCAGCTGAGGGGGTGGTGAACCCCAAACAGCAGGGAAGGAGGGTGCAGACCTGTGAGCATATACTGCATTGTGTGCTCCTGTGCATATGTACCCGTGTATAGGTGCTTTCCTACATATGTGTGGCCCATATGAAGCCAATGGGATCCAGCCCTGTGACAATGCTGAGCAGAAGGTGATGCCTCGAGTGCGTAATGTCTCCTGAGTCCTTAACGGTGACCTGGTGTGTCCATAGGCTGTAATTTCTGTAATGTCCTAATTTGTATCTTAAATTCCTAATGAGGAAGTAAGTGGAAAGAGGGGGAAAGGTGAGTTTGATGGCTAAATTACTAGGTGCAGGTAAAGAGCTGGAAGATAACACAAAGGCTTCCTTACCATGACAGGGTTCCCCAGTCCACCCAGGGTTTGGAAATCAGCTTTGTTCCAAACCAGAAAAGAAAATCCAGAAAATTCCCATGAAGGAGGATGTTTTGGTTCACTTATAAAAAGCTGTCTTGGATAAAGCCGAACTATTTCATTTCCATTTTGACCTTTCAGAAATGTTATTCTACAATACGTGCTTGAAAATATTTGTATTAAAAACTAGCTTAACATGAAAGGTCAACATCTTTTATGGTGAAAGCGTGGGAGGAGGCTGCTGCTCCCCCATGTTGCTGCCCCTCATACCATTGCTGGTGAGGCTATGGGCACGATGGCCCATGGCAGGTTGGCACCACTGGAGAACCCTTCCCCCTCCCCTCTTGCCATGAGTTGGACAATTGTTGTCTTCACTGCTTGCCCAAAAAGGTCTTTGTCTTCTCTCAAGGTCTTAAAGCCCCTGCCAACAAATGTGCCATGTACATTGATACAAATATGGAATTACAGAATGGTTTGGGTTGGAAGGGACCTTGAAGATGATCAAGTTCCACCCCCCTGCCCTGGGCAGAGACACCTCCCACCAGCCCAGGTTGCTCCAAGCCCCGTCCAACCTGGCCTTGAACACCTCCAGGGATGGGGCAGCCACAGCTTCTCTGGGCAACCTGCACCAGGGGCTCACCACCCTCAGAGTAAGGAATATTTATTCCTAATATCTCATCTAATAAATATAAGTGTATACATAAATATAGGTGTATGTATAATATAGATGTGTGCATATGCATATATAAATACCTATATACATCCCTAGAAACACTGATGGTCAGGTTGGATGGGGCTCTGAGCAACCTGGTTTAGCTGAAGATGTCCCTGCTTATGACAGCAGGGGTTGGACTAGATGGCTTTTACAGGTCCTTTCCAACCCAAACCATTCTGTGATTCTGTACTTTAACTTGCGGCAGTGAACCCCGTCCAGCCACAGAAGGACTGTAAAGATTTTATATTTGGCAGAAAAAAAACTTACTAGGCAAACAGTAATTAGGAAGAAGGTTGAAATTCTTTGCTCTGCTTATTTAGTATGTGCCTGGAGTTTGGACCGCGTTAGGAATATTGCTTTTTCCTGACCTGTTCTGCCTGGGTGAAATGCAGAACCCTGCCCTGAAAATAAAGATCTGTTGAAATAACTGTGGCTTGAGATCGCCTACCTACCTCTGAGCCAGCGGCTTGTGATGTGCTGGAGGGAGAAAATCCGTCCTTTCTTGGGAAAAAGACCCCAACAGGCATGAAAGCCCCCAGGGAGGCATCTCCTGGGTGAGGGGCTGCAGGGGTCAAGTACCAAAGTCATGGTGCGCATCACCAGTTTGGGGGTGTTAAAGATGAAGTGCTCCAGCTGAGATGCAGGCTGAGCCACAGCGAGTTTGCAACTGAAATGAGAACATTAATACTGCTAATAATGCATAATAGTATCTAATAAGTAATTCTAATACTAATACATAATACTAATTTGGGCTTACTGAGGGTTTTCCAGCATTCTCGAGATCCTTGCAAGTCTCGCCAGAGGCAGTGAAGCACTTTGCTGGGGTTGGTAAATGCGGTGTCTTTTTTGTGCAGTGGGTGAGATGCCAGCATAAAAAGGAAAAGTTTGGGGCCAGCCGGGAGCGAGGTGCCGACAACTGCTTTTATCAGCACTGTTAGATGTCCTGAGTTAGGGAAAATCAGTGTTGGAGGTTCATGGAGCTGAGTGCTCTCTGGTTGGGGTCCAACCACCATCTCCTGCTATCATCCATCCCCCCGTGAACACAACACCGTGATATTATCGCTGTTGTTTAAAGAGGGTCTGTATCTTCCAGTGTAGAAATGTTTCAGCCTGGCTGTGATCTCTGCTCCCACGCAGCATTCCAAAGGCTGGGGGTGACCTCAAAGAATTAATAGAAGCTGCACCCTAAAAAGAGAGTGCTGGATGGGAAAAGCTGGATGCAATTAAATCGGAAAGCAGCCCCACTGCTCTCGGCAGATGAACAGCAAAGCCCTGTTTGTTTGCACGCCGATAGCCCCCGTGCAGTTTGCCGTGGCTCTGGGCTTGGAAGGAGGTACGTAACGGCTTGTGCCTGCAATATGTCATGCTGATGGTCTGTCGGTCACTCCCAAACAAGTCTTACACGCAGTTTTGTTTCCCTTCAGGGTCACTGCTCAGTATCTAGTTGCCTGGGCATATAATTGCTTTGAGGAAGGGGCTGCCACACTTAACTCGCTCGGTACTTAAAAGTTGTTCGCTTGCACTAACTTTTAGGACTTCTTGTATACTTGCAGTTTTTCATTCTTTGCAGCTCTGTATATCTGTTGAGGGTGCGCAGGAAAGCAAATTATTTGGAGATGAGGTGCCCGTATGTCTTCATCACTCTTAGTGCGGCTGCGGCAGTGATGCGTTTCTACTGGTGGTTTTCTGTGCTGTGCCGTGATCCAGCTCTGCCATAGTTTTATTCCAGTCTGTTTGTCACCGAAACCCTAGTGAGGCAGTGTGATGGTCATGGTCTTCCCAGCCTGGTCTCCAAGGTGCGAGACCGTAGATGGTGATTTCTCCTTCGCTGCCTCTGTGGATAAAGTCTCCCAATAAGGGATGTTGGTTTGGAGAGGGCAATGCAAAAAGGAACTGAGGAAAATGCATTCCTGGCCATCAGGAATAACGTAGCAGGTTCAGCGGCATCCGGTGGAGAAAAGCTGTGGTGTGGAGGTTGCAGGGTGTGAAATGGCCACGAACTGTCCTACACGTACATCCCCATGGGGAACAGCCTGCAAAAGCTGTAAGCTGCCCTTCAGGGGAAGGTGGATGTTAGACAAGTTTTGATACTGAACTGCATGTAGCAGATCCGGTAGGTGATTGGTAAGCGTATAACTTTTTGCTCCATTGCTGATGAAGCAAAGGATCAAGGTCCATTCAAGGCAAAGAATCCTGGTTCACTTTCATGTTTTTAATTGAAACCTGCCTCAGTTTCCCCAGTAGGAAGCTGGGCCGACCTTGCTTGGAGATAACACAATTACCTCTGAAGTCTCCAGATAAGCGCATTTGACTCCTTTAGAGTCTTTCTAATCTGGCAAGATGCTTATTGATGTATTCTCTACTGCTGTTTAAAAACGTCTTGCTTCCCCTTCCCCTCTTGGCAGCTCTTTTGCCCCATGCAGCCTCCCAGGAAAGCTTGTAAGTGCTTTTAATTGACTGAGAGTAGTTTGTGCAGCACTCAGATCCCCAAGCAGAGACAACAAGTTGATGAGGTTTTACTCCTGCTACAATACACTGCTGCAATGATGGCTTTTTCATTTCAAAAATCTGTTTTGTTGGAATAAAATTGATACGTTGTAAATTCTGGGGTGGGCTGAGCCATGTTGGTTGGGTTTCTGTGCTAAGTGGATTTATCTTTGCTGAAAATGAGCATTTGTGTGTTATGCTGAGAAGAGCCCAAAGCATCACCTGGTCCTGAGGTCTCCTCCTGCCCAGCGCCCTGAGGACATCCCAGCTTGTGGCGTCCCCCAAAGGTCACCTCCTTCCCTTGCTTTAGGCTTTCTAAGAAAGGGAATATCCTGGTCCCCTTCTGATGGTGAGAGCTGCCTTGTAATGGTGAGAAATGATGTAATGACGAGGAATTCCCATTCCTTATAATGGGAAATGCACGAGGACCTGCTGTCAACTCATCCCTGATGACTAAACAGAAAAGCAAATCCAAAATCATCCCAAAAAAGCCACAGAAAACAGGAAGTAAAAGCAACTGCCCCAAACTGTCAAATATTCCCACATTCTAGATAAGAAATAAACCCAACAGCACTGGAGATTCCCCGCACTGAAACCCAACAGCACTGGAGATTCCCCACACTGAGCGGGAGACACTGCTCTAACACCTTACAACGCGTTTCAAAACATCATTTGCTGCTTCATATCCTGACACTTGGATCACCTTCTTCCCAAAGCTTTCCCTGCCTCTGCTCCTGGCTGAAGTACATACATTTTCTGACTCTGATGGGATTTACATCTCTGTTTATCTGTTCTGAGTGTTAATTCCTAATGTGAAACTTTTGCTCGGTCTTGCAGAACGCGCTGATTTGGTTTGAGCAACGTGCTGGTGATGCCTTGTAAAAATATAGGGCTGGAGTACACAATCCTGACAGTTTGTTGGAAAATTGCTATTTTTTTCCTTTTTTTTTTCTCCAGCAGAAATGAATTCAGACCAATCAGGGCATGGAATTAGTGAAGCTTGACCTGCTAAATTGAATCAGACAGTTATACAGCATCAGATGTTCACTGCATTGACCTTTTTAATGAGAAATAGGTCTATTAGATCTGTTTTACTCTTGGTAAAATATTTTATGAATCTGAGTGGTGCTTTCCATCATTTAGAGTAGGTATCAACTTATAGAGGGTAGGTTACAATGTGACCAAGTAAAATTAGCTTTTTGATGGCTTGTCCAGGTGGAACATGTCTAATTTGTTAACTTGCTGACCCCTTTTCTCCCTGTGCCAAAAGCCTCAAAAAAGTAGACACCAGCGAGCAGCCTTCAGGAGGGGAAGGAAAAGGCAAAGGCGTCCGGCAGAAGCTGTTCTGGCAAATCCCTGGCAGCCTGTGCCCCACCAAAAATAAAAATAAAATGGCAAAGCCCCAGGTCTTCTCACTTTTGCAGAGTTTTGGGGTTGGTTGTTTTTTGTTTTGGTTTGGTTTTTTTGGGGGAGAGGGGAAGCCCTTTCTGCTGGAGGTGCCTGACCCCGAAACAGTGGCTGTGCTGTATTGGATGCTTCCATCCTTCATTCTCCCCCTCCTCACTTGATCTGAGTGTTTTAACCAGCTCAGATTAAGTAATTGCTTTGAATTATTGTTAACCAAGGGGCAAATTAATTCACATGTGTCTTCCCTGAGGTTTGAAGCTTGTGTGCAATGCATTCAGTGCTAAGAGCTCAGTAAACCCAACTTTCTTTAAAAGCTTTTGAAATGTTGGGCTATTTTAGAGGAATCAATGGGGATTCACTGATTTCCCCCGCAGCCTGTATGGAGAGAGGAGGGTGGAGACAGATGGTGACCTGCTCAACATGCTTTGTGGTCTGCTCCTTGACCTCTGCACGTCCTTGAGGTTAGATATTTGCATTGCGCTGCTGTGCTGTCCATCAGACACTTTGCCTAACATTAAAGGTGCTTCAAATCCGAGTCAACTGTCTAAATACAGAGGGGAGATTTAGATTAGATATTAGGAAGAAATTTTTCACTCTGAGAGGGTGGTGAGGCACTAGCCCGGGTTGTCCAGAGAAGTTGTGGAAGCTCTATCCTTGGAGGCATTCAAGGCCAGGTTGGATGGGGCTTGGAGCAACTTGGGCTGGTGGGAGGTGTCCCTGCCCATGGCAGGGGGTG
>NW_009648046.1:332468-333651 GCF_000708025.1 Charadrius vociferus
CTCTTCTTTGCCAAGATGCAGTTTCCTCTTCATTGCCTAAACCAGTTAATAGCTGTTTATTTTATAAACACAGTCAGGTATAGACTTTTCATATAATTTGACAGATGTCCCTGGATGGGGACACGATCCCTAGATCTCTTGTGACAAATAGTAGAAATTACCATTTTATAGAAAGTAAATAGTCAATATTTCATTTCATAGTTGTCATATACAATTTTCCCCATTATTTGGAGAAGATTAAATGAGAAAACTCAATTCATTATTACATTTTAAAATATGCATTGGATTTTTCTGGATTGTTATTTTAGGCTGGCTCTTCCAATGCTGTTCCTTGGCAAGAATAGGGTCAGGGTATTTTCTTGCTGGTGGTTTGGTGTTTTTTTTTTTTTGTGCATGAAAGATTAAAGACTCATTTAAGCTGTTATCATTGAAAACATGTGTTCTTGCTGATTCACACTGGGGTTCCTGTTAGAGTGTCATCTGAAATGCTGTCTCTGCTTTCAGCACATCAGGCGTCAAATATCTGTTATCGCTTTCCAGGTGCAGTGGCCAATGCACTGGATTAGAAAGATGATCCCAGGAACGTTATCTATGGAGATGGGAGGATTTCCCAGTACTTGAAGGAAGCAAAAAAGAAGCAAAACCAAAAAAGCTTGAAGGAATCAAAAACTGGACATGAAGGCAGAGGCTCTCCTTGGAGGAAAATTGCAGTTTTTGCCCAATTCTTTTCAGAAACATCCCCATCCCAGATGGCTGTGCCTCATCTGAGACCTTGTTGACTTTATGGCAGCTTTGTCATCCCAGGAGAAGTGTCTTGGGCCATGGAGCTGAGAAGGTGAGGTGAGGAAGCCCAGCTGTGCCGATCGCTATCTGGCAGGTAGACCTTTGACCATCTGTGTCTCCATGCCTGCTTCCAGCCTGCCTGTCTCCAGGAGTTAGTAGCCTAAAACAACAACAAAAAAATTTTTTTGAAAAAAGGAGTTTAGAGGAATAGAAATGAAAAAGCAGCAATTAAACCCATCCCTGTATGCTGTCACACTAATATGATGAAGTAAGAAGAATTAGAAATACCCTGTACCTTGTAATTCTGGCTTTTGCAGACATGAGTTTGGAGGTGGATCTGCACGATCCACCTATCAACTCTTCTGTTATCTCCCAGTATGAAGGAGAAGAGTATGAAGAG
>NW_009648046.1:333893-334303 GCF_000708025.1 Charadrius vociferus
ATAGGCTGCCCAGGGAGGTGGTTGAGTCACCATCCCTGGATGTGTTTAAGAGCTGTTTAGATGTGGTGTTGGGGGATATGGTGTAGGGGAGAACTCTTTAGAGTAGGGTAGATGGTTGGACGTGATGATCCCGAGAGTCTCTTCCAACCCAGACAACTCTATGATTCTGTGAGTATTTGCAGATGGTGAGAGCTGGGTCTGCTCTGTCCTCGTGTCCTGCCTGCCATCCCTGTCCCCTGCCACCAGCTCTCCTGAACCCCCCCCAAGAAATGCAGGAGGTGTGTGTGGTCTGTGTAGGCTCAGCTCGGGTCATGCAGGGGCGGTGGGAGTTGCAAACAAGCTCCAGCCCTTCCTGCTCGGCTGTGACCGGCATGCAGAGAGGCAGAAACGCAGCCAGCCGAACCCCTGCG
>NW_009648046.1:334556-338425 GCF_000708025.1 Charadrius vociferus
AACAGAAAGCTCGGGAGTTGATTTATATCGCAGTCAAATCAGGTCTGAAAAAGCTGCTAAATTCACCTATATAAATCATGACAATTTTGGGTTTGCTAAGGGCTGTAGACAAAACGGGAGCTGAGAAAACATGACACTGTGTGACTGTTAATAATTAATAACAGTTAATGAACAGCATGAGCAATGCTCTACTATTATTAAGATTATTAATAATACTGGTAATTATTTTAGTATTGTGACAGTGATCATTCATAATAATAATGATGAACGATAGATGCCTTGGAGTGCCCCCGTCAGCCTGAGGACACAGGTAAGTCCCATGGTTGGATTGGTGTAGCAAAGGGTCCGTGTTCCCCTTTGCAAGACGCTTTTACTCCGAATTTGTGGTGGGTGTCAGAATAAATGTGTGCATGCGGGTAGAGTGTCACCATCAGCTTTGCCCCCAGAGAAGTAAATCAGTGTAAGCCATTCCCAGGTTTACACCATGGTGTTTGTATGAGATTAAATACACGCTGCAGGGAACATGCTCAAATCCAAATATTCGGTGGGCTGAAATACTCATTGTTTGCTATAATTTTTATTGGTATTTTTTTCCTTCTTAGTAAATTAATTCCTCTTTAGAAGGTTATGTTTCCCCTATAACTTTTGTGTATCTTCTGCCTCTCTACAAGGTAAAACTGCTTTAGCTGTGGTTCCTATCATTTTAACAAACAGCAAATAAAATGGATGTGGATTTCCTGGGAGGGCGAAGTGTTGGGAGCAGGAATTGTGCTAAAGGTTTAAACTCCCTTGATTAAGTTTCCCTGAGAGGTTTAAGTGAGTGTGTCTGCATTCAGATTCAAGTTAATCTACAGATTTTCATAGACATGATGTTTTAAAGCTCTAAATCCATGTGAAAGACTTTTTTGAGCCTTCTGCCTTGCTGTGGCTGCCCAGTGACGATGCTGAATTTAATGCGTTGATGATACATTCAACCCAGCGCGCTGTAAATAGTCGCTAAATATTCAGCAGAGCCTCGGCTGCCTCCTTGCACTGAGGCCCAAGACAAGCTCAGATGGTGACATTTTCCTGCCTAATCCTTTTACTTCTTTTCCCATGCAAGAGATTTTCAAGGAATGCTAAATGTCATCAAAGGCTCCTCAAGCTTGCAAAACTCTTTGAAAGTTGGGTTGTTTTTTTTTTTTCAAAGGGGGAATAGGCTGTGGTGCCACCAGTCTCCGGAGAAGAGCCTGGTTTTGGTGGCATCTCTTCCTGAGGGTCCCAAAGGTTGCAAGTGTGCCTTGAAGCCCAGATGGTGCTCAATGGATGAGGACTTTCTTCTCCAGAAAACTGTGTGGGATTATAGCGTGATTAATAAAATACAGCCACTTCAGGCAAATATGTAAACTAGGCTGAAGCTAATGAAGCTGATTGCTTCTGTGTCTTGCAGGCTGGTTAGCACCAGCCTGAGTGTGAACTGTTGCTTTGGGGGAATGGCATCATGTGGAAGAGGAAAGGAGGATGATCTGGTGGTGCTGTAGCTGGGGTTTAATTCAGGTTCTTGCACTAAAGGGAGGTGATGGGTGTTTTAGCCAATTATCTCAATTTTCTACGGTGGAGGTGGCCTCTGCATCCCAGTTCCCATCTGTGAGGTGAGGCAGCAGTACTGGTTTACCTGCCAAAACTGGCATGAGAGTAAAAACATTAAAAATTAAGCACTTGGAGATGGGGACCAGAGAGATTTTTGTGGGGTTGAAAGCCACAGCAGTGTCCATGGGTACAGCAATTATGGGCAGCAGGGGTCTCCTACCCCAGCCAAAAATCAGTGTTTAATTTGTGAGGGCTTGAGAGCTGTCTGTAACAGGAGATGCCACATCTGTGCAAGGCTGTTATTGAGGTGGGGAATGGGTCTGAAGGGGAAAAGTGTTACAAGTGCAACAGTTAGTAGAAGTGAAGAACAATCTTTCTATTCCGTTTCCGTTTATAGAACAAGAGGAAATGCCTTCAAGTTGTGCTAAGGGAAGTTTAGATTGGATATTAGGAAGAATTTCTTTACTGAGAGGGTCATCAGGCATTGGAATGCGTTACCCAGGGCAGTGGTGGAGTCCCCATCTCTGGAGGTATTAAGGGTGGTGTGGAATATGGTGCTCAGGGACATGGTTTAGTGGTGAGCTTGGCAGTGTTAGGTTAGTGATTGGACTAGATGATCTTACGGGTCTTTTCCAATCCAATTCCAATGAGATAAATGCAGAAAAGTTGAGTTTTGCAGGAACTGGGAATTTAAACCAAAGAAAATACATCTGTGTTATTTGGGCTATTTCCCTTCAGTCAGTTTGAAAAACATTTTTAAAACAACTTAATCAGCTTAAATTGAAAACCAGTATTTTGTTTTAAGGATATCGTAAATAGAGGTTTTTCACTGTTTCAAAGCTTTTTTTATGAGGAACTTGCTGAAAACAGCTCTTTGCAATGACTAGTTTCGGTTATGATGGGCAAGAGTCCTTAGATCAGATGAATTTTGCTGGAAAAAAAAGGCCGTCTAGCTCTATCCCTCACATCTTGGCACAAGAACCACCTTGTCTCGTGTCTCCTGGTGAGTTGGTTTGGGGAGAAGGGCTCAGCTTTGTCCCCAGCTTCACGCTCGGGGATTGCTCCATAGTCCTCCAGTATAAACCAAAGTCAAACATTGTGCCAAATGTTTTATTCTATCCTGCGTAAACATCATTTTATTATGCAGAGAAGGAGATGACTGCATATATGAGAAGATTTTTTTATTTCTTTTTTAGGTTCATCCCAATCAAGTCTCGTTTATTATGCAGAGAAGGAGATCACTGCATATATGAGAAGATTTTTTTTTTAGGTTCATCCCAATCAAGTCTCAGTTTTTTAATTGTTTATACATGGGTGAGGTTTATTGACCATGTTTCTTAATTGTGAGCACAGATGAATGTACTGAGCATAACATTTCAACTGCCTTATATGAGTTCATAACACTTTGCAATAACCCTTGCACTATTTGTTTAGATGAACACTTGAAGGACATCTGTTGGTGCCGGAAACAATGATGCAGGTTTCTGCTTTTGGTTTTTTAATTGCTGTTTTGTCAGAGGAATAGGCATGCTTCTGTCACTTGAAATGAAAATCCTGCTAAGCGCCGACAAAAATCTGCTCTGTGTTACCCCTGTTCCTCCTTTCCCTCTCTAATTGGCGGAGCTGCAAGAACAACTGAAGGTAAAGCCTGCTAACACATATTTTGGAAATTGAGATCAATATCTCACTAAGCCATATTGCACGTCTCTCCAGGGGGTTTATTAAGCCAGTTAGTATTTGTGTTGATAACAGTGCCGTGAGTTCTGTTTGATGTCAGGTATGAAAAGGTACGTGAATAAGCGATGGTGTGAGCACTGGGCTGGCGTTTGCAGGAGAAATGTGCTTCATGTGCTACAAATCTATGAACAAGAAGCTGTGTGAGGGGCAACTAAAACACAGGACTCAATCAGATGGTCTGTGCTTAAATCACATTTTTGTCCTCAAGGTTTAAAAAAAAAAAATCAGCTAAAATTTTTGCAGGATCTGGTCTTTTGCAGCAACCGAATGCTCACTGGGGACGCCCTTTACCTGTGTGGATCAGCCCCCTTTCTGGTAGACCTGGGGGAGGTGAAGGCCACCCCATCAGCTGGTGATGGAGCTGTGAGGAGCTCCAGCAGGAGCGGCAAACCCTCCCTGCCCTGGGGCAGAGACAGAAGGGGATCTCCACGACAAGCCCAGAGGGCTACATCTGGTCACCCACACTTGGATTTCCCCTTGTGCCTAAGAAGGCCAATGGCATTCTGGGGCAGGTCAAGAAGAGCGTGGCCAGCAGGGCAAGGGGGGGGTCATCCTCCCCCTCT
>NW_009648046.1:339380-342995 GCF_000708025.1 Charadrius vociferus
CCCTGGTGATGAGGTGAGGGCCAGGCAGGAGGCTGGGGGTGCCACCGCTCCCCCGGGGAAGGATGGCTGAGGTGGCAGAGCAGACTGACACCCCAAAAAACCTTGGAATTTCAGGTCCGGTATTTTTTTGCTCCTCCTATGTGACCTCAGGCAAATCACTCAGTATCCTAGTACCTCATTTTCTCATCGGTAAAATGAAGATAATCACTCTTTCACACCTCACAAGGATATGAAGATGGATATACTGAAGTCTGTGAGGTAATTAGCTGTTGTGGCATTGGGTCATCTAGTAATTCAAATGAATCTTACAGGAGAGATTAACCATCATAACATCTGTTTCCTCTGCTCTCAACCAAGCAGGAAAACGCTTGATTTTTGCAGGGAGAACTTCTGTCCAGGGTGACCTTGGTGCAATTCTTTTTCTGGCTGAATTTTGACTCTTAATGGCTTGGAAAAAATAGGAAGGAAACCTTAATATGTTTATCCAGCTTGTTAAATGGAGAAATCGATTTGAGATAATGCAGGTGTTCTTGATGGCTTGCACTACATTTTGGTTCATTTTAATTCAAGTACCTGATGGTCTAGGACCTTGTCCTACCTGCACAGCTGTAACAGCTGGAAGTGATGTCTGGTTTGCTTTGTGGTTTTGTGTGTCCGGAACAGCCTAAAAAAAGTGATGCCTTTGCCTTGGATCCCTTTTGGAACAGCCTGAAGTGATGCCTTTGCCTTGGATCCCTTTCTACTTGGGTGGTGCATGGGGTGGGGGTCACCACTGCAGGCTCTAAGGCTGCCACAGCACAGGGACAAGTTGCCTCTGGTCCATCCCAATCTTCTTTTGCAGAGCAGGTAGCGGGGATCATCAAACACGAGATTTGGGACCAGACTATAGCAATAGGATTGAGGGGTAATGGTTTTAAGCTAAAAAAGGGGAGATTCAGACTAGCTATAAGGAAGAATTTTTTTTATTCTGAGGGTGGTGAGACACTGGCCCAGGTTGCCCAGAGAGGTGATAGATGCTCCATCCCTGGAAACATTCCAGGTCAGGTTGGACGGGGCTTTGAGCAACCTGGTCTTAGTGGAAGATGTCCCCGCTCGTGGCAGGGGGGTTGGTCTAGATGGTCCTTAAATGTTCCTTCCAACACCAACTGTTCTGTGATTCTATGAAATTCAGCTGGCTGGATCAGAAACTGTTCTGAGATGCCAAATAATTTTTGATGTTTGCCCCTGTTGTATCATCCGGCAACATTAAAATTAACATACCATTCGCTCCTGTGGACTTACCAGCAACTTCACCGCAATGCGGTTACAAGGGCTTGTGAGGTGTGTGGCACAATGTTGTCAATGGAAAACAAAATATTTAGTGTAATTTTTGATGAGTAACAGCACTGTTACTGCAGTAAATGTTTTTACCTTTAGAGACTGCAGGTTGGCTCGCCAGGTGCTATTCAGAACATTACTTTGAAAATACCTTGGTGACTTTTACCTAGCAAGCCATTTAGGAATTGGAAAACCCTGAATCATCTCTTTATTAAGTTTATGTACTGGCCCAGCACGTGTTCAGGCTGAACATCGAAAAGTTTGCCAGCCAACGAAATCAAATCAATTAAGCCCACAAGATTTATGGTGCAGGTCTTTGGGAGTTTCAGGGGCCGGAGTCGCTGGTCTTCTGCCAAGGACAGAGCAGGAAAATGCATTTTTACCGTGGCTACTTCAATGTGCAGGTTGGGGTGGTGTGTCACTGGAGCAAGCGATGTGAATTGAGCTGGGAAGTGGTGTGCTGCGGGAGAAGTCATCCCTCGGGGGTTGCATCTTTTGGGGCAGACCAGTTATATAGAGATAGATATTTGATTGAAATTACAAAGGAGGTGAAGGTATCTTGCAACGTACTGACAGGCCTGGAGTTACGGGCAGCATTGTGCATGGGTAGGTTGGGAAGTGTCCTTTGAACAACTCCGTAATTCCCAAAGCTCTGTCTCCTCCATCCATCCCCACCACCTCCGCCTGCACATGAGGCTGAGTTTTCCTAACAGCGATTGAGATGTTTTTCAGAATGTTATCCTGTATCAAATGAGTATGGAAAGTAACGTGAAAACAGCAAAATTAGAAAGGTTAGTTAACCATTTAATTATAACCAACTATGAGTAAGTCCATGCACAGTTTAACTTCTCTTTTGATGAGTCACCAAAAATGGTCAAACTTGAATGGTATTGCGGAGGACACAAAGTTACTTCATAAGAGATTTGTACACCTGTTAAATGATTAGTTTTAATGGAAAGTAGCTAGTTGAAACATGACATAAAAGCATTGAACAGGGTGAGATACACATCTTATTACCTCTGAGCATACCTACATCTCTGTTACGCTGCCTTGGGCTGACCACAGCAGGCAGGTCAGCTGGCTATGTGGGGAGAGGGAATTGCCCCCCCCCCCCCCCACGGTGGTATTTGAGGTGTTCCTGTCACTCCTTCACATCCTGATGTGGTTTGACTGCTCTCCCAAGTGTCACTTTTCAGATCTGTACTTGCTGTGCTTTCATTCCTTTAAAAAATGCATCTTAAAATAG
Source organism: Charadrius vociferus (assembly GCF_000708025.1). Taxonomy (NCBI): domain Eukaryota; kingdom Metazoa; phylum Chordata; class Aves; order Charadriiformes; family Charadriidae; genus Charadrius; species Charadrius vociferus. The sequence continues at coordinate 341,944 of NW_009648046.1, forward strand.
TTCTTGTTTCCCTTTGCAGTTTATCGATTACAATCTGGCAATTTCCAGTCCCAATCTTGACAAAACTTTTGTGATATAGGGCTGATTATTAAGAAAAACTGCTTCCTCTGTAGCTGCTACACCTCCTCGCGGAGGATCTGGATGACACTCGTGTTTCTTGCCAGCAAGAAATAATCAGAGCCCTACAGAGTGGGGATAAAGGGAAGCTTTCAGTGAGTAAATACGGGCTTGGAGGAATGAGAAAATGAAAATAATGCAGGCGCTATGTCTTGTGGGGTGTTGCTAAAGCTCCCAGTGGGCTCGATACTCTGGATGCTCTTCCTTATCCTTGCCTTTGTGCGTGTGGCACGGCACCAGCTCCATGGAGCCCTCACCCCTTTCAGTGATCGCTCTGTCGAAATCCTTTTGAAGGAATGGTTTTGCATCTCCACCGTATTGCAAATGGATCGTGAGACGAATTTAATCTGTGCAAAGGAGGTAGAGATTTATCTGAAAAATATGCAGACAATGCTCCTGGGGAAAGTGGTGCCTGAGTGATACTCTGGATGCTCTCCCTTATCCTTGCCTTTGTGCGTGCAGCATGGCACCAGCTCCATGGAGCCTTCAGTGATCACTCTGTCAAAACCCTTTTGAAGGAATGATTTCGCATCTCCGCCGTATTGCAAATGGATCGTGAGACAAATTCAATCTATGCAAAGGAGGTAGAGATTTATCTGAAAAACATGCAGGCAATGCTCCCTGGGGAAAGTGGTGCCCGAGGGAGGCACGGGGAGAAGCAAGTTGCACCAGCAACGCGAGGGCAGCAAGGAATGGGGTGCAGTAAAGTAGAGAGGGGAATCGGCAACACCAAAGCCAATTTAGAGAGCAGTGAATTTCTCTGATGAATGTCTGTGTAAAGGAAGGGAATTAAACTCATAAGCGGGGGAGTGCAAAAGCATCTCCAAATAAATAAAACAGACAGCCACGTGGACATGCAGAGCTCATGGCATTTATTGTGGAGCTTACGGGTGCTCGACTCCACACTGGGAGCCCGTAGTGGGACAAGCGGTTCA
>NW_009648046.1:343391-349957 GCF_000708025.1 Charadrius vociferus
TGAGCAGTAAGGCCATTGTGGCTGGTGAGCAAGCTGAAGGGCATCAAAGTACACCAAGGTGTAATACAAGGATGCTTAAAAGCCTCTTCACCGTTCTGGTGTGGTGGAGCACAGCCTGAGCTCCAGAGGGAATAAAAACCTTGTGGGTCGGATTTGCAGCTGGCACTGATCATTTGACACCGCCGAGTTCATTTGCACCCGTGAGCACACAAACTACCCTGTCATATTAAACCATCCCAAACCGAAAGGTACAAGGGGATGCAGGAGTAATGGGGCACCATGAAGAACAGTGCTCACTGGAGCTTAGCACGGCCGCTGCTGCAGTGGGGCGGCTTGGTATTAAGTAATCTCCTAATGTGAATCAAAGTGCAATGAAAAAAAAAAAAAAGAATAGGAACCAGTATCTTATGGGGAATATAACCCAGCATGAGCCTGCCCCAAGTTGCCCAGGGGCAACGACAAAATTTTTGGGGGGTACACAAGAGGCAAAGCATCCCTGTGGCATTTAAGTCAGAGGCAGTTGGGAGTGAGGAAATTGGTATTGCTGAAAACCAGTGTGAATTGAGTCTTGACTATTTACAGAAGAAGAGTAAGGTCACTTTCCTGGGCTTTGGGATTCAATTTGCTTGCAGAGAGGAAGGTGCCAGGAAGAAAAAGTGAAAAGCCTGCTTGTAACAGAGCAGAAAAGCCAGTAAAAGCCTTAAAAGCTGGCATTGTTCTTTGAGCTGTAATAAATAATGTCCCTCAGACTGTGAAGGAAGGGACTGAGAAAACCAGGAAAGCCTTCAGTGCGGACTTTAAATAGTATGGCTGGGTATACAGCGGAGGGTGCATATCACAAGGTAACCATTCTTTAGCTTTTGTCCAAGGCAGTGGCATTGGGGGTGGTGGGGGCCTCTGGACCTCTCTCTGCAGGGCTGAGCTCTGGTGATTACACCCATCATGTCATGTAATTCAATAAACAGTTTGGGAGCTGGGACTTCGAAGCAGCATCAATCAGTCCCAATCCAAGCCCACGCCAGCTCTGCCAACACAAGGCTGTGAAGGCTTCGAAGCCAAGCACCCCAAAATCAGAGCATGAGGGTGCCCCTGGGGACTGAATTATTAGTCTTCCTTCAGGCTTTTCTCTGAAACTCATCCCAGTCGAGCTCTTCTCCGATGTTAATTACCTGCAGTGTGCCATGATGGAGCGGGAGGTGCTTTCCTCCTTCCACAGAGAGGGGCTTTGGCAGAGGCTGCCACAGGGAGGACCTGTCTGTCCATAACCATGCCTAAAGTGGGGCTACCACAGCACTGACTGGGGCAGGAAGCCTGTCAGAGAGCCAGAAACCATCGTATCATTAAATATCACATTAAAACCTTACAGAAAAGGTAGGCAAACTGTTACTGTACCTTTTGTCCTGAATTTCCCAGTCTCCCAGCAAATCCAAGTTTTCAGATATCCTGCCCTGTGCCATCGGGTCAACCTTGTTGATCAAGGAGACGTTCAGAGGTCTGGTGAGGGTCCTTCAGATGTTATGGGCAGAAGGTCACCCTTGCTGGGGGCTGGTGCTGCAGCAGGACACGCGTGTGGGCAGCAAGCACTATGCAGATGAAACCCAGATATTATATGCGTATATATGCATTATACACACCCTCATAAATGCTCCCTGCAGACACCGATTTTGTTTTGGAGATTCCTAATGTTTGCGTAGAAGAAAGGGTCAGAGAATCACAGAATGGTTTAGGTTGGAAGGGATATCAAAGATCATTGAGTCCCAACCCCCCTGCCCTGGGCAGGGACACCTCCCCCCAGCCCAGGTTGCTCCAAGCCCCGTCCAACCTGGCCTTGAACACCTCCAGGGATGGGGCAGCCACAGCTTCTCTGGGCAGCCTGGGCCAGGGGCTCACCACCCTCACAGTGAAAAATTTCTTCCTAATATCTCATCTCAGTCTCCCCTCTTCCAGTTTGAAGCCATTCCCCCTCTCCAGCCCTCTGGAGTCCCTCTCCAGCCTTCTTCTAGGCCCCCTTTCAGTACTGGAAAGCCAATACAAGGTCTCCCTGGAGCCTTCTCTTCTCCAGGCTGAACAACCCCAACTCTCTGAGCCTGTCTTCAATAGGAGAGGTTCTCCAGCCCTCTGATCATCTTTGTGGCCCTCTGGGTTGCTCCTGGAGAAGCTGGGATGGTTCCCTGACTCTATGCTCCAGTTGGCACGAGTGCTAACACAGAACGTAATTCACTTTGCACACAACAGACACAGGGTTTTGTGGCTCTTTTTGTTTTGTTTTGATTTTTTTTTTTGTCATGCTTTTGGTGGTTGCTTTGACAGGGACTGGGTTGGGTTTGTTTTTTGTGGGGTTTTTTTTGTTCCTTTCATTCTTCCCTCCTCCCCACTCTAATAAACGGTTCACCTGGAAGGAAATCAGCTCAGGCATTATGTTTGGCACTGACAAACTTCTGATCACTTCTTACCCTTTTTCTGAGGCCAGGCCTAAGTAGCAGAGGCTCCCCAAAATTCATAATGCTATGGGGTCATTCAGTGGTGCAGCGTTAATACTGATGGCCCTGTCAGAGGAGATGTAAAACAGGCACACAAGGCCCTGGCAGCAAATTAAGTTCCCACCACAGCTCGTTTAACCAGGGCAGGGTCACAAATTGCAGCAGATGTGGGAAATCCAGCCAGAGCCATCCTGCCTCCAGCTGAAAGCTCTTTCCTGCTCCCAGCTGCATAGATGAGTTTTCCCTGGTAGTTTGTCCTTTGCTGAGGTTGTTTGCAGGATCTCCCTGGGCTTGTGGCACCCTGGATGAGAAGCCCCTGGTCCTGCTGGCTCCAGCACACCTCAGGATGGAGGTTTTAACTCAAGATGGGGCGAAGCTGTTGGATGAGCAGGTATCTCTGATGCAAATGTTAAGTGGGATCATGCTTTCTTTTGAAGTGTATATCATCATGCTGTGCTGTAAGAAATATCTTTTCCATCAGACTTACACTTGCTGGCTGTAGATTATTGTTCCTCTTGGTATAAGAGACTGCTCCTCAGACCACTGTGTTATTTATCGCTCTCATCTCCTGTGTGCTAACGGGTGCTTATTTGTGAGTTATGTGGGGATACGGAGCGGGTCTGACTCTCACTGGTGCTTCAGGTGGAGAGGAAGGAGAAAGCTTGGAGGGATCCAAGCGCGTGGGAGACGCCAAACAAGAGGCAATGACTGACTCAAGTATCCTTTCTCCTCTGACAGTCTCAAATGAATCTTTGTTTTGGGAGTGATTGAGAGATAGCTCTGTTTGGGAAATTAATAGCACTTGCTCTGAAGGACCCTTTGTCAAAGAAATGCAAAAAAAATTTATGGTTTTGAGCCAGGCCATGCAAGTATCGAATGAAGAGTGTCAATATATGGTTTTCTGTTTACAGCTTTAGTGAAAGAGGCTTTTCAGACAAGGTATGATTTGTACCAACTCCTACCCACAATTGATCTCAAAAGACCCAATTTAATGCAGGATCTGTTTATTTTAGGAGAGCATGAACAGACCTTTGAAAGGGTCAGCAGTGAAGCCAAACAGGTTTTCAATATCTTTATTGCCGAAGAAAAGGTGCTCTCTTAGTTGTTCCCTCCAAAAATGGTGAAAGGCAAATACTAGATACTTAGACTCCAATACTACTCTGTTACAGAACACGTTAGAGCTACAGGGCTTTTACAAAACTGCAATTAATATCTTTCCATCTGATTTCAAGGCTGTGGAAATTCAGGCTTATGCAAATTTTAGTAAATAACTTCACATGTTTTGCTGTAATAGCACAATTGCAGTCTTTGGCTACTGGTAGTCAAATACAAGATTTATTTTTGTTGAACAATGGCAAACGCAATGTAAAAATTGCTTAGGAGACCAATAAATAAATATTCCTCCTTTGCTGGGAGTGAAGGAAAAATTAATATCCAAGCAGAGAATGCAATTTCTCAGTGGAGGAGCCGAGTTTCCTGATAAATGCACTTGAACTTGCACACCGACTTTGGATAAATGAAGCTGCTGGTCGTGCAGAGCTTCAATAGCCCCACTTGCTCCTGCACCCTGGTAGGAGAAGAGGAGCAGCAGCCCTGTGCCCACCCCAGAGCTGCTTGGGATTGACCCCCTTGTGTGACCCTTCATAAAATCTGAGTTGCCATGTATGTCTGGGTGCAAGGATGGAGTCTCCTGCCGTCGCTCCCATGTGTCACCTCATCGCTGCGGCATAGACACCATCCAGCCTGGGAAAAACGTTGAAGTGCATTTTTTTGGCGTGTTTCCTGGATGTATCCACTAAAGCTAAAGCACCTGCGGTGACTCCTGCCAGCCCGTGTTTGGGACACAGAGGGAGTTGTGTGGCCAGATGTGGGTGTGTGGCAAAGGTCCCCTCTCTGCCACCCCGGTCCTGCCAGCGCAGGGCTGCATCTTCCAGTTGCCCTGTATAAGCAGCAGTATGTCAGCACTGGGCAGGTCTCCACATCCCAGCGCCTGCCATGGTCACCGTGTGCTGTGTTCCCTTTCCTTACCCCTGGAGAAATATCTAACCAGCCCTTTGCAAACGCAGTGAAGACAGCATGTAGCGCTCAATCACGGCTGATTAATACTCTTCCTAAAAGGCTCTTCATCTTCCCCTCACTGCTGCCTGACAAAGGGTGCCAATATTTTTCCACTGGGCTGCTGGTGCCTGCGTGGATGCTGTTTATTATCCACAGTGCTTGGCACGTACCTGCCTTTGGCCTCTCAGTCTGTGGGCATCCCCCCCTCCTTCGATTAACGCAGAATAAATATTTAGATAGTGGGATAAGAGTCTTATTCAATGTAATTAGTGTTTTGTTATGTGTCTGTTAGATGAAATATTAAAACCGTCATTGTCCTTCTTATTTACTTTTATTAAATTGTTATGAGTGACTAATGATCTTCCTTCACACGCACATCTAATCTGTGAGCAGCTATTCTGGGAGGCGGATAAGGAATATTTCTTTTGAAATAGTATGAAGTGGCTGGTTCAGGATCTTATTAGCGTATGTTGTACTCATTTTGGTACTATGGATGAGTTTTGTGGTGAAGGAGAACGTGGGGGCCAACCTCTTCTCCCCAGTAACAAGCGATAGGACAAGAGGAAGCAGCCTCAAGTTATGTCAGGGTAGGTTTAGATTGATATTAGGAAGAAGTTCTTCACCAGAAGGGTTGCCAAGCATTGGAACAGGCTGCCCAGGGCAGTGGTGGAGTCACCATCCCTGGAGGCATCTAAAAGACGGGTAGACGTGGTGCCAAGAGACACGGTTTAGTGGTGGATGTGGCAGTGTTAGGTTGGTGGTTGGACTTGATGATCTTAGAATTGTCTAGGCTGGAAGGAACCTTTATGATTCTTTATTGTAGGCCAGTAATTTCGATACTTAACCTAATTTTCAGTAAGTCTCAGTAAGAAGTTTGACTGTCCTACCAACACAAGATCTGGTTATTTTGTGCTTGAGCTTGTAGGAAGTGCAGAAGTTTGTGTGCTGAGACCTATTTCCATCTAGTCTGCAGCTCTTGTGCCATGAAGCCCTGCCAGGTTTCTCCACGGCCCATCAATGACTTAGGACATCTTCCCGTTCCCCACCTGCCTGTGGCTCCTGGGCTGATGCTTCCGCACCTCTAAGGCGCAGGAGCCTCTTTGGTGCAAGGAGCTCGGGGTTAGCGGGCTTCCCCTGGGGAGCAAGTTGCTCAAAGCATGACAAAGTCCATCATTGTATAAAAATATGAGGGGTTGCTACTGGAATCGTGGCACGCAAGGCATTGAGCAAAGCCCCGGTAATGCTCTTGTCCGTTGTGGCCGTGCATATTCTCTGTACTGTTGGCTCGTGAATGTTCTCATTGCCCTGACCACTAGAAAAATAACGTGGGTTACCACTGAGCTTTCAACAATGTTGATTTAAAAACATATTTAGTACAGTTATGTTGCCATCTTTGTACACCATAAAACTTCTGTAAAAGTTGGTTCTTGAGCAGTTCAACTTAGTCATTTTAAGTGACTCAACCACAGCAATATATTCAGGCATTAATACGAAATAGTTACTCATCAAGGACAGTTGAACAGCCGACAACCAGCTTTCCTTGAACAACGTGGAGGGTGTAAATGGCTTAGTGACTTAAGATATTTCAACGCTGTTACAAATCTACATTTGCACAGGACAAAAAAAATAATCTCGCTGGTAAAACTACTTAGCCAATTTGGTGCTAATTTCTACACTCTCTCTGCTAACAACATAATGGGGATGAACATAGCTATGAGGTTTCTTACATCTTTCTGTAATTTTTCTTTTTTTTTTTCATGACCAGGTTTTGGAGCAGAACAGCATCTTTTTTTCTCTCTAGGTCTCGTGTTTGCTGATTATGCAGCAGAAAGCTTTTTCTGGTAAATGCTGTGCCGCTTCGTGCTAATGGGGAGCGGAGTCTGTCTGAAGCTGGTCAGAGGAACGTCTAAGGGAAAGATGTTGGGGAGATTGTTCAGAGAGTCTCACAAGCCACTCATTTCAGACGTTGCGTGCTGTCATCTCAGTGAGATGAACAAGACCCACTGGAGAGATCTCGTTATCTTTCCC
>NW_009648046.1:349974-351717 GCF_000708025.1 Charadrius vociferus
CGCTGCTGAAGGGGTCTGTGGCAGAAATCTCCAAATATTGGAGCCGTCAGGGATGCGCGAGGCCGATGGCAAAGCAGAAAGTGCTTGTCCTTTTGGGGAACCTAAACCATTCGGGTTTAATCAGGTGACATGTAACAACCAGGGGCTACAAACAAACCAAATAAACCAAGTTGTGTAATTACAGCATTTTAAAACTGAAGCGTTTCAGTTTTACTTCATGTTTTTGTTTGTTTTCAAAAATGCTTCTGATTCTCACCCACTTAAATAAGGCTAAAAAAAGGATAATACCTTTTAAAAAGCCCTAAACCTCATGTTTTCTTTCAGAAGAACATTTTGTTCAACCACAAAAAAAGAAAAGAGACCGTTTTAAAGGATTTTCTATTGTTATTTTGGAGAGACCGGCAGTATTCTCATTCAGGTTAATCCCAAACTATATCTGTTCCGAAATATCTTTTTGTCTTGGCAGAGCTGCAGCAGTAATTATTCAGCCAGCTTTGTTTGCAGTATGAGTTCCAAAACCCTTTTAATTTCATTTATAACTTAATGGTTTCAGAAGATGTGTTTCACCTAGGGAATGAAGAAGAGAGGAGAGGACGGGTGTGTGCAAGCTAGAAAAATTTGGGAAGCCTACAAAAAAGGCTGTGGGGTAGAAGGAAGCGTTCAGATGTGGGAGATGGGATAAAGTGAGCTGCAATTCTGTTGGATGTAATAAGGACCTGCAGGTAGAGCAAGTGGGGAATTACTTTTAGCAGGATGCTCAGCTCCTTTCAAGATGCCTTCATACCTCTTCTCGTGTCAGTCCGTGAGTTAATTTTCTTCTGCGGGGAAATTCAGTCCTGGGGCAAGGCACAGGGACTGCTTTCCTCCCCGTGAGATAGATGCAGGGTGGTCCCAAGTCATTTATTCCTCATCCTCCGCCTGGTCTCTGCTGGCCGCGTGGGCTGTGCTGCCAAGGGAGGAGAAGCTGTGAGCATCTTGATTTCTCCCAGCCGATTATCCTGTGGCAGAAAGGGAGTAATCCATGAAGATGGCTCTATAAACACATTTTCACCAAAGTGATGTTATTACCGTAGTTTTGCCAAAAGCAATTATTTTATCGAATAAGTTCGTTGTGCTGCCAGGGGTCTGGCTATACTTTATGTGGCTTAAATGAGGTTCCTTGCTAAAGGAGACTTTCGGAGAGCTTTAATTTTATCCAGCCTCTGACTCATTAGCAGCAGCAGCATCTCTCCTTGCGATCGTGTGGCCCAGAGGATGCGAATAAAGATGTCCAGCCCTTACGAGGAGTAGAAAGGTGGCTTTTGCATCCCTGATAATAGTAAAAGAACCTTTTTTAGGGGATGTTTTCCATTTACCAGATTTGGAGCGGATGCTCTGAGTCATCTGTAGGTGGTTCACCTAAACAGGCACGGCTGGAGGGAATGATTCACCATGGCACCGGATGGCTGATGTTGGCTGGGTCCGATAAGCGGAGTGAAACACCGGAGCATTGCAGTCTCTGACATAAACCACCATCCCTGGGGTTATCTCGTAGGCAATGCATTTTCATTTTTTTCCATGATTCACACACAGTGGGATAGCCGAGGAGCCGGGTGTGAAGTGTGCCAAGAAGTTTTTCATTGTCACCTTGACCAAGTCGTCTTGGGGCTGGTGTTTTGAGACATATGCTGGACTCTGATGAAACGTGGCTTTTTTTTTTCTTGTTCCTTTCCTCAGTCAGAAATGCTGCTGCCACGCCATGGC
>NW_009648046.1:351753-358705 GCF_000708025.1 Charadrius vociferus
CTGCTGAAAATAGCCAGGAAAGGGCAGAGAGGGGCAATATGTTGTCCACGATGCTGCCCGTTTCGTCCCTGTCATACCCACCCCAAGGTTAAGGGGAGAACAGCCCTCCCAGTGCAGCCGTATCCCATGCTCGTCCATCCACGATGCCTCCCCCGTGTTTGTTAGTTCCAACTCGTTAGCGGTGAACTGATACTCAAAGGAGTCTTTACGTGTGCTGTTATCAGCTTCAAGGTGACTTGCTCGAAGCTGTAGCTCTTATCGCTGTCTCCGTTGGACGGTGGATGTGACCCAACTGTTTTATCAAGTCTCATAACGGCGGGGGGGGAGTTGGGAAGAGCCATCTTTGCCTGTGCTGTTTGCAGCAGACACGAAAATCTTTTATCTGATAACGCGACGTTGTGGAATATTAGGAACTGAATTTATCTTCAACTGGCATTGTTCAAAGCCTTGGGAAAACAGGCAGAGATGAAATTTCCTCTCTCTCGTTTGGCACAGACCCCCAGGTAAGCGAGAAGGATTATACGGTGTGTAAATGCTTGCCATGTGGTTCAGAGGGATTAGGACCACGTTCCGTTTTTGGGCCAGTGTCCCTCGGGTCTTTTTATGATGGGCTGATGGTAGCAGTTTAAATTAAATGTGGAGATAAATGATGTCCAAAGGATTTGCAGGCAGGCTGCTGTTCATTTGAGCAGGTTTGGACGCCTTAGTACATTAAATCCAAATACCTGGCCAAAGAAATGCGGATTCCTCCATAAGCCATCCTTTGTTTTTCACACTGCTGTGGAGATAAGGTGTCACCTCTGATAAACCCTGGCCAACACTCCTCCTTCCTAACCAAAGGAACAGCGCTTGGTCTGGCTTTCCCTGGGCTCACTTTTATTTTTTTTGCAGTCCGGCTTTTTAGATGACATGTCCTGGTTGAAAGCTCTATCTGCTGAATTCTTTCAAAGACTTTGCCCACCTTCTGCTGCGGTGTGCGCCACAAAAACACAGCGGGGCTTCCCGTCGCCGTTACAGAGGTCGATCTGACTTCTCTCGCGGTGCCTGTAGCTTTGCTTTGTCTATAGTCAGGTTAAGAAAAATCACTGTCACAGAGGAGTCCTCTGGCAGTGCTCGGTGGTGGCACCTTTCTTCAACCTAATACCTACTTATTACAGGTGATCCTGGGATACTGAAACCCGAATTGTTCTGCGTAGATAATGAATCGGCAGCTCTGTGCAAATAACCTGGTAGTGGCTTTGCGCAGCCTGCCCGAGGCTGGGTTGTGTACCTCCTCTCTCCTGCGGTGTTTAACGCAAACGTGTGGGAGCTGATAGAGAAAAGTCTTCCTTTAGGAAAAAAAAAAAAAGGACTTTAATCCAAAACTTGGCCAGACTTGGTTTCTGGCACATATCTGTCATTTCAGTTAATTAAGTGGTTACATGGAGAGTGGTTCGGAGAACTACTGTGCCCCCTGTATGATTAATGGAACTAAGTGGTTTGAATCATTTTACGGGCCCACATTGATAGGGCAGCGAGGAGCCTATTTCATGCTCATAAATCAGATATCTAAAATAGATGATGCAAATACCCTCATCAGAGCTTTACGCAATAAGAGGATGATTTCTGCCTTCTGAAATTCAACACTCCAAATAAAATGCGCTTTTGAACCTGCTGCAGCGGAAGATACTGGGACACGTGAGCTGGGACTGGGTAGATCTTTATGGCTGGATAAATAAGTCACATTACCGGTGCTGCAAACTCCATCCTGAGGTTACTTTCTTGGCTATGTGGTTGCTGTTAGGAGCCTGTTCCTGAGCCTTCTTGGCTTCAATGGCAAGAAGGCTCTCCCTTATTTTGACACTACATGAGTCCCTTTCTAATTTTATCCACAGTTTTTGCACCAGCATTTTTTTTTTTTTACCTGACCGAGCTCTTCTCATCCCTGGTAATTAGATAGGATGCAAAACCCTTTCAGCTTTTGCCATCGCTAGGCTCAACAAGTGACACTTTTAGAGTTTCCTTTTGTGTGATAAAGTAGGTTTTTGCCTCCTTTTTTGAGCCTGGGAAGCCTTCTCTGCACCTGCGCAGGTTTGAATCAATCTCTGGTGGTGACGGGGGACCTGAGCTGTGTGTGCAGCCCAGAGGAGGTCTCCCTCATGCCTTGTTCAGCGAAAGGCATTAACGCTTCCCTGTCTCAGGGGGAGATAGGTAGTGAATCCCAGAATTGCACTGGCCTTTTTGAAGGCTTCGGTGAATTAATTGGGACTGCAATATCGCTAAGAGAAACAAAGCAACAGTGAAATGAATCAAGCTGGCGCAGCAAGTGGGACCTTAGTTACAAACCGCGCTCGTTCTTCTGCATTACTGAGTTCGTTTTCTGATCTCGGCTTCAAGCGCAGTGGTTGAGGACTGACAGCTGCCACCTCAAAAGCTGTTGCAGCTTTGAGGAGCTGTGATTGCACCCTGTTAGCGTGGGTGCATGGCGATGGTGCAGTCAAATGGCTGCAAACTGCAGGAGCGCGGCCAGTTACGCATGCTATGGAGGGTGAGGAGGGGACCAGTTGGAGTTGGGAACACAGACCTGCTCCAGAGGTTGGGAATAGCTGAGAAATGAATGTATTGATGCCCTCTGGCATGGGTGCAGCGAAGCCAGGAGCCCCCCAGCACAGTCCTGCCCGCAGCAGCTGCGCTGGGCAACGCTGGCGGCGTCCCACGGGCAGGAAGGGGGATTTTCACTGTGCGCTTATGAATTGTAACGGCAGCAAAAGCGACCCCTCCTCCCTGCCGTGGGGGTGACCATGCACACCGTTTCTGCAGGCAGACCGTGACTTTCCTGCGCTGGGCAGCTGGGCTTGTTGACAGGTTATAATCAATTCTATCAAACCTTTTAAGTGACTTAATTCCCCAAAGCAGCGCGACTTCAGTTCATAATCAATTCTTCTAACCCAATAATCAGAGGGCAAATTATTAGAAAGTGACAGCAAGGGATGTAGCTGGAGGGGGGAAAGGATTCTGCCTCTTGCACTGCCCTCTCGGGAGGGGATAAGGCTCAGCAGCCCTCCTCGCTCACACCGCATACGTTATTGCACAGCAATTGGGGGAAAGTGCTGGTAGAAATTACTCCAGTCCTGAGGAAGCCTCATTTCATTGCGAACAGTAAAAACGCATTGATATGACGTTAAAAAAAAAAAAAAAAGGTATTGCAGATGGGAGGGATGGGCTGTGGTGCCCCAAACTTCTCCTGCCACTGGGAATGGGTCAAGGGCAGGTTCCCAGCAGGCAGCAGCAGTTCTGCCACAAAGGGGTGTCTGTCAACACAGACCCACCAACCGCTGAGAAACGCTCAAATCCTTTTGTTCTGAGGTCCGCATAGATCATGCTGATACACCAAACACAAGTTTTATGTCAATCTCCATTTAACTGAGCAAGGCTGGCTCATAAAGTTACACTTCAGATCAGAAATTTTCCTATTTCAGGGCTGTGGACCTTGCCGTTAAGGGTGATGGGAGAAGTCCGGAGTTTGATAGGGTATAGTTCCAAAATCAGTTTTGTTCACAATAATCTTAGTTTTACTGCAACTCTTCCTTGTCTCCTGCTTGTGAAACCTGTATCACTAGGAAATGTTTCTACAAATTTAGTAAATGCTTCACCCGGCTTAGGGCAAACATGGAACTACTTGACACTTTTTGCGCTTCAACACAGAAAATCACTGGAATTTAAAACATGAAGGAATAAGCAGCCTTTCAAGCACAAAGAAAATCTTCTCCACATCTATCTTTTTCCACCGGTTTTAATTTCGGATACAACCTGCTGTGACCAAGTTGGATTTTTAACATCAGAAAGAAATGTTCTGTCTGAAATGGTGGAGACTGTTCAAAACAAGAGATCTTTCATGTGACTGGCAGAAATCCCTCGCCCTGGCTGCTGTTTGCTCAGACCTAGGGTCAGATCAGCTTGTTATTTGGAGAAGTCCAAGGTCCTCATCTATTCCTGTGCCTTTACTGTGAGTAGCTGCCACATCCCAGGTGTGGGGAGGTCAGAAATTCCTTGCCTGAGCTTCTGCTGTGCTCATTTATTAACCTGTTGCTCATGTAATCTGCTGATATGTCTCAAATCTGTTAGATAAATATGGGTGTTGGGCAGTTTACTCCATACTATGCTTTCCAATTAGCGTTAATGGGAATTGTACATCCAGAAAATCCACAGGTCATGAAAGTTCTGACCATCTAAGTTTGTTCCTGCATCCTGTACATCTTTATTTTATTCTTTTTTTTTTTTTTTTTTAATAGAAGTGCTGATATACTGTGGTTTTGGAGGTTAGTTTTTGATGACAGAAGTAAATATAACTCTAGCACATTGGAGCATTGACTCAACTTGCTATGTCAAGGACTGGCTTGACTCATGGTCCCTCATTTTGTCTTTTGCACTTAATTATAACTTGAGGTCATACAAGGGCCTGAAACCATAGCTATCCTGCAGTCCTTATGAGATGTACAGCTATATAATTGGACCCGTGTTGAGGATGGTGTCCTGGTTTGAGGTAAAAGGTATAATTGGACCCGTGTTGAGGATGGAAACGCTGAGCCACAGCTGTGCTACAGCCTCTGGATGTGGGCAAAGCAACCTGCTGGGCTGGGAGCCCTGCGCTGCAAGTGCCCTTCTGCAGCTCCATCCCTTTGAAAACAGAGCTGTGCACCCTTGCGCGCCTCTCCCAATATCAACTTCAGCTGTTTGATGGCAGCCAGACTCTAGGGCAAGTGGGAACCAAGCCGCTGAGTGTCTTAAAGGTCATAAAACCACCTGCAGCCAGCCGGGACACTAATCGTGGCATCTCCAGAGGGTTGGGTTGCTGCTGCTTGCTGGACCTCCATGCTCGTGACGACTGCCGCAGCACAGCTGAGCCCTCGTGTGCAGCTCAGAGACGGAACTAAACATCTCATGGCCTCGCTCAGACAACTGATTTGCTCCCCATCCCCATGAGGACCACACTATATAAACGAAAACCTTCTAACCAAGATCTTCAGTGGTGGCTCACGGGTGTCATTAACCACAACTGCTTGTTTTTGCTGGACCCCGAATGCCGCTTGGCACTACAAAACAAGACCACTTGGGGTTTTTACCTCTTGCTTGACCCAGGAACAGCCAGCGTGCAGAATTGATGTCAAACCATTCATTACTGAAAGAAAACATCAATTAGAATCAGCCATGCTGCATTCATTACTGTTTCTAAAATTAGTATAAATGATTGATCAAGGTTATGCATAACGAGCAACAGCAATACCTGAATTGTGAAGCGTGTGGAAATAATAAAAGTGACAAGCAGGAATAGCTTTCCTCTGGGAGAAAATATTAGGCTCACAGCAATAATTTGCCACCTTCCCTTGTTTGAATACAGATTTGATTTTTACACCAAAATACTATTAAGAGCCATAGGGAAATGATGTTTCTATTTTTGCCTGGTATGACAAAAATAAAGGTGCTAACTTTCTTTATAAGGTCCTGTTCTGGTCATATAACAGGACTGGGCTCAGAAAAAGTACTGTGAATGTACTGGGCTTTACTCAGTAATGAAAAAAGTGTCTATGCAGCTATGCATGAAAATTATTTCAAATAAATCTGCAGATGGTAAAGTGATGCTCCTGTATCAGCAGAAGTAGTTCTCCTCTGGAGTATCTACTGTTGGAAAACTCAAAGGTTTAGCTTAAGACCTTGAGTTTTCTCTGCTCTTTTGTTTTTATAACTGGGGAGAGGGGTATTTGCTACTTGGACAAAACAAAGCTTGTTTTGACTTCTGCTTGGGAACCTGTATGGAGACAATTGGAGGCAAGGAGTTACCTTTGCTGGTTTTCCATTACTTTTGATTTCCAGGGGATGGGGGAAGTGTGGTGGGCTCAAAGGAGCAGTCAGGGAGGGTCAGGAGTTCATGACTGTGAGGAGAGGCTGAGGGCTGTTTTAACATGGTGAAGAGGGAGTCAAGGGTGATCCTGCGGCAGCCCACCAGCACTTGAAGGGCAGTTATGAAACTGATGGAGACAAACTCTTCTCGGTAGTGTCAGATATAAAACAAAGGCCACAAATTGTGATGGGAACTTCAGCTCAGGTATTGAAAAAAGCTCTGGAGCTGCCAAAATAGGAAAGACATGGACCTGTTGGAGGGGGCCAGAGGAGGGCGACAAAGAGGATCAGAGGGATGAAGCACCTCTCCTATGATGACAGGCTGAGAGAGTTGGGGGTGTTCAGCCTGGAGAAGAGAAGGCTCCGGGGAGACCTTATTGCGGCCTTCCGGTATCTGAAGGGGGCCTACAAGAAGTCTGGAGAGGGATTTTTACAAGGGCATGTAGTGGTAGGACGAGGGGGAATGGCTTCAAACTGGAAGAGGGGAGATTTAGATGAGATATGAGGAAGAAATTTTTCAGTCTGAGCGGGTGGTGAGCCCCTGGCGCAGGTTGCCCAGAGAAGCTGTGGCTGCCCCATCCCTGGAGGTATTCAAGGCCAGGTTGGATGGGGCCTGGAGCAACCTGGTCTAGTGGGAGGTGTCCTTGCCCATGATCTTCAAGGTCCTTTCCAACCTAAACCATTCTACGATGAAGAGGGTGACACAGACCCAAAGAGGTGGCATCTCTGTCCTTGGAGGTTTTCAGGACTCGGCTTGGCAAATCTATAACTGATGGCCTCACTACTGCTAAGAACCCTGCGAGGAGTGGGAGCTGGGACCAGAGACCTCTAGAGTTCCCTTCCAACTGCTATTTCTGTAATCCTTGGATTTGCACATTGCTGTGATGTGCTGGAATCCAGCAGCCCCCAGATGGAGGAATTGTAGCTAAGAAGAAACGTTGATCATTCTTGGCTCACATCAGGGAAAAGCAATGACTTAGGGATGTCAGAGCACTGCAACAAAAATAAAAAAGGCATTCCAAACGAGACGCAGAATTCAAGCATAATTCAAATTCATAAGCAAATTAAAGTATAA
>NW_009648046.1:358732-359550 GCF_000708025.1 Charadrius vociferus
GATGATCCATCCTGGGGTGAGGATTCTGGAGCATAACGTTTCCCAAGGGATTTCACTCCTACGGCATCGCAGGTGCTGCAGATGCAGCTCTGCCAGGGATGCTCACACCCAGCGATGAATAAAACACACAGTGAGTGCTGGAGCTGTGCATTGCCTCTGATGCCTCGGGTCGCGCCGCCTCTTTGTGGAAACCTCCCTGGAGCAGACGGCAGCAAAACCGCTGCTGTTCGTTTGTGGCTCTTCGCTGCAACTCTGCCCCAGGACACCTTGGGAGCTCTGCCCTCTCTGGCTGATCTCGTGTGCAGCTGGGGAAAGCTGTGCATATGTTTGACAGCTCTTGTCCGAGTTTTGTGGGGAAAAAGCAAAATGAAGTTCTGTGTCTCCTGCCATATGACCTGCCTCTCTGCCTCCCACCTTGCCTCCCACTGGCAGAGGGAAGAGGCAAAAGGTGGAGGAAAGAGGGGATTTTTCATGTGTATATTTGTGTATGATAGAATGGTTAGAGTTGGAAGGAACCTTACAGATCATCTAGTTCCACCGCCCTGCCATGGGCAGGGACACCTCCCACCAGCCCAGGTTGCTCCAAGCCCTGTCCAACCTGGCCTTGAACACCTCCAGGGATGGGGCAGCCACAGCTTCTCGGAGCAACCTGTTCCAGTGCCTCACCCTCACAGTCAACAATTTCTTCCTAATGTCCCATCTGAATCTCCCCTCTTTCAGTGTAAAACTGTTCCCCCTCGTCCTATGGCTCTCCACCCTGATCCAGAGTCCCTCCCCAGCTCTCCTGGAGCCCCTTTAGGCACTGGAAGGGGCTCTGA
>NW_009648046.1:359641-361574 GCF_000708025.1 Charadrius vociferus
AGCTGGAGGCAGCACTGCAGGGGGGTCTCCCCAGAGCAGAGCGCAGCAGAGGGGCACAATCCCCCCTCGCCCTGCTGGCCACACTGCTGGGGATGCAGCCTGGGGTGCTTCTCATCCCCTGACACCCCCAAGTCCTTCTCTTCAGGGCTGCTCTCTAGCCATTCTCCACCCAGCCTGGATTTGTGCTGGGGATTGCCCCGTCCCACATCCAGGCAAGTCAGTGAATGTTGTGGTTTTTTTGCAAGAGGCTGAAGCGCAGGGTCTTCACGGCTCTCTGCCTGAGGCCACGCACACACACTCATTCCCAAACACCGGCTTTCTCGGCCCCAGTGAGCAGTACCTGGATGTAGCCACTGGGTTCCCCCAGCATCCTGTGAGGGTACCACCCATTGCGCCTTCTGAAGCATCTGTTTTCTACTCATTCAAAGGCTTGCTGAGTGAAACTCCTCTCCATCATTAACACCGTAGCCTGTTCTCAGCATTCAGTTTAATTGTAAGCCCTTCAATTAAAAAAAAAAACAAACAACAAACCACCAAAAAAACAAACACAAACCCAAAACAACCACCACAACCATTGAATTATAACAGCTACACTTTAATCAGAGCAATGATTTCCCATCTAATTGCATCGCTTCACAACAAATATTCACGGACTGGAACCAAATACCAGAAAAAATACTTTAAAGTCCCTGGAACAGACTTGAAGTTGTTTCATTTCATTTGATGAGAATAATGGGTTTGTTTGCTTATAATAAAATTTATGATAGTCTTAAATATTCTCATTATATCCTTACCTTTAAGTGCAGCACAGGTTTTGTAAATGTCATTGTTACTTAGCAACCTTGACTAGTTTTTGAAACACTTCTTGATTTTGGGAGTATAAAGAAGATATAAACATGAATGGTATTTTTTTCATAAACAAAGAGCAAAGCACGTATTTCTCAATTCAGGCGACTAATTTTAGATTAGAGGGAAACAACAATCACAACCGTGGAAAAAACTCTCCAGGAAAGAGATCACAGAAATGAGCATTTTCAGCTTGTGAATCTGAAATGAACTGTAGCTGCGGGATTGACTGGGCAGGGACAGTTGGTTATATTTAAAATTGCGATATCCATCAGGCAAAATGACATCTCCTTTTAGTTGCGTGGCTGCATATATCACAGCAGGCAGCCTTATCAGGTCAGGAGGAAAAGGACGTGTGTGATGCTGATGTGCGTTACACAGAACAGGAATCTGAGTTGTATAAATTCGAGTGTTCTGTCAAATAATGGGTCCAAGAGTAACTATATTGGCCTTTGTGGAGGCTGTAAAAAGAAAAGGGTGAGTTAATATTAACACTGGGTGAGATAATTTTAAAGGGCATTCCCTTGGTATGTTGATTTCTATATCTTTATATATATGTATATATAAAAGTATTCAGAGTTTCCAGCAGAGAATTTTCTTCATGTCAGTATAGAAAACCTGTCTCAGTATAGTCATCAACCAGATGGTTGGGGCAATTCTCTTTGATGTACGAGACCTCGCGATAAGAACTTGACCTGGATAAAGGTATAACAGAGATTCATCTTTATAGCTGTGTCCCATCACTCCATTCTTTGGAGGCAGAAAAAAACCCCAAAACCAAACAAAACCCCCTAAACTCAAAGCCTTAGCTTTTTGCTGAAGAGGATACATTGATTTCCTATCGAAATCATCACAATTTGATGATAATTGTCATAATTATGTCTATGATTCTATGATAATTTAGAAAATCCCACTGCCTGTGTCTGTTCATCTGTCCACCCTAATAGCTTTTGCTCCTGTTTGGTGGGAACGCCGGGATGAAGGAGAAGAGTCCAAGCGTGTCCGTAGGAGGAAGGTGACTGCCATCAGCCTTCAGCCCTTATCCGCAACCAGAGCGAGTGTGAAGCAGCAAGCTGCTCAGAATGAA
>NW_009648047.1:0-843 GCF_000708025.1 Charadrius vociferus
GTGCTCTGTGTGGCAAAGCAAAGCGCTCCTTTACCTCAGTGACCCCAATTTTTGATGTATCCACTCCCCAACAAATACGACTCAGGATTTAAGGTGATCCCTACTTTTTTTTTCCTAATTCTGGTCAACTCACACACCTTGAACGTTCAACTTTGTGTCCGGTTTATTGTTCTTGGTGTGAGCTTTCGCCCATCCCATACTGAATGGTGTCTTTCTGGCCAGACTTAGTAATAATTGCCACTCCTGAGTTCTCCAAACTGGAGATCTGTTTCCTGCCCAGTTCAGGGTTTCCCACTGACAGAGCCGTTGGGTGTCACCACCCACACAGCACAGAAGCCTACATAGATGATTTTGGTCCATTCTGTGCTGCTCAAAGAACTGCTCCGAATTCTCCCACTTGTGCACTGCCCTCACCTCCTTCTATTACTTGTTTGCCAGTGCTGATGTTTAATGCCGCGGCCTTATAGTGCCATTTACCGTTTATCCTTTTTGCTGAGTGAACCAACCGTTTTCTGTTGGTGTTCCCTCAGTGAGGGGTGGTGCATCTAAAAGGTGGTTGTAACGCTAATTGATCTGCATTTATAGGCAACTGTCATTTGGAAAATGTTGTATGTCCTTTGGTTAACTTCATTTCCTGCACAATTCCTGTCCTTAGGCATACCGTTTTGTGACCCTTTTCTCCACTGGCGCCCTCCGAGGCCAAGCTGCATCAGAGGGGTGAGCGAGGGTCCCCGCCAGGCTTAGCAGGGCCGGGGCCAGCGAGCACACCCTGCGGGATGCCAGGCGCTCATTTCCCCAGCAGAGAGCAGTGGGGGACCTGCAGCCGCCCCGCCGCCTCCGGGC
>NW_009648047.1:1261-3558 GCF_000708025.1 Charadrius vociferus
CAGCCGGGCTGGCTGGTGCCACCCCAGTGGCCCTGACCGTGGGGCCGGGAGCTGGTGGGGCTGTGGGGAGGAGGGTGTTCCACGGTTTGGGTGTCTCCTGATGGCCTGGGGGGTTGGGGATAAGGAGCCACGTCAACACAGATGGGGCTGGGCTGGGGTTTCCCAGGAGCTGTGGGGAGGAGAGTGGCTCTTCTGGCAGTCAGTCCCTCCTCTGCAGCAGGCTGGTGGGAAGGGTTTGGGGAAGGCAGCTCTGGGTCAGCTTCACCTTTGAGTGCGGGGTTGCCTGCTGCCTTGGGGGGGGATGAATGGCTGGAGTTGAAGGCAGTGCTCGCCAGCAGGAGTTGGATTGGAGGCTGCTGATTAACACAAAGCCAGGTGTCATGTGAGCTGCTCTGGAGGGGGCTCATAAATGCCCCTTTTTTTTTTTTCTGGGCAGGTCACTGAAGCAACCTCTCAGCAGTGAGGAAAGTTTGAACATGCTGATTGAGTGCTGCCGGTATGTTTTGTCCTTTCCTTCTGTGGAGGAGATGGAAATACAAGGGGAGACGAAGGCAAAAGCTCAGCACGTGCAGGTACCCACCAGCCCATCCCTGCCCACCCCTGGGTTGGTATCCCAGTGTGCCTTGCAGCCCCCGTGATGCCAAACTTCGTCCCCTTCTGCTTTCAGGCTAAGCTCAACTGTGGAAGATCTGGGCCGGATCGTGACAGCCCTTCTCGAGGCAGAGGTGACCACCGCCTGCTCCAACGCCGCGGTCGATGTGAGTAGCCCTCAGGCGAAGGGAAAGCATTGGCCTGTCAAGAGCTGGGGCAGAGAGCTGGGTCAGTGCTCAGTGGGGCTGAGGGTTGTGCGGAGCTACAGGGGAGCCTGCAGGCAAGCAGGGAGATGGAGAGGGCCTCGTGGAGAGAAAGGCACCCATCATGAGGCAGACGCACCCTCCACCAGGTCCTGCATTGCTGGCTCAGCTCGCCCAAAGGGTGGGAGCGGGAGAGGGTCCTGCGGGTCTGCACCCACGCGCTGGACATTCCTGAGGAGCCGTTCAGGCTCAAGGTGAGTCAGCACCCCCGCGTGCCACGTGCCCCCTCCCTGCTTGCCACAGCCCCCAAAGGGAGCCCTGCGTGTCCGGGCGATGAGTTTTTGGTCTGCAGGGTGACAGGGCAAACCCCTCTGCATGATCACTGCTCGGGGCAGCATGGGCGCTGGGGCTGTCAGTGATCCTGTTCCTGGCCCTTATCCCCGCAGAGACATCGCATCTGGAAGCACTTGGGCTGCAAACAGGCAGCTCTTTCCGGCGCGCAGGCTCTCCCTCCACCTCTGTTCTCCGGTCCTGGGGTGGCAGCAGGTGCCGGAGGCCATTTGCCACTGCTGCTGGACACAGCGTGCCATCTGCTGGGAAGCGAGCTCTGCCCCGAGCAGACGTGGCCGGCGTGGGGCCCTTCCCTGGCACCAGGAGAGGAGCGAGAGGTGACACGCGGGGATTTTTGGACAGAGAAAAAGTCCTGCCTCCCTACTTTCCCTTAGGTCTGGGACTGCCCTGGAGATGCTGAAGAGGATCCACCGCATCACCAGAAGCCACCACCTGGAGAAGGGCCAAGTGCTGCACGTGTGGCCATGGCGGTCCTCAGTGAGGGCCATGGCCGGAGCCCAGACAGCACTGTGGGCTACGCTTTGGCCACGTCCCAGGGCGGCTGGGCTGGGGCCGGCCTCGGGAAGGCGGCTGCAGGGAGTGGGGGGTTTGAGGGCAGGAGAAGGGCCGGGGAGCCGGTGCTGGCGGGGGTGGCTTTGCTGTCACACCTACCCCAGCGTTACCACCAAATGCATTAACCTTAAAAAACTGCGCACTGACAGTAACACGGAAAACTCCAAGCTGTTTTCCAGGCTGTGCTGAGACCCTCACAGAGGTGCTCCTTGGCACCCCTGTTACCGACAGACATGAGAGAGCACAGAGGAAAAGCAGCTGGCCGTGAGTGAGGCCGGCGAGGAGTCGGGACGGGGCTCCCTGTCCCCCCGCTCTCCCCTCCTTGGCCCCACCGGCACCTCCCACCCCTCCAAATTGACAGCAGGAGCTTTGTACCGCGGCTAAATAATATTCCAAAGAGTCAGGGGAATCACACGGCTGGTTTTGCTGCGAGCAGCCACCAACAGGGTGTAGGTACAGGGTCCAGCGGACTCTGCGCTGTGGCAAAGCGAAGGCTGAGGGCAGCCGTGGAGCGAGGGACCCGGGAGGACCAGGACCCCAGTGGCTGCGAGGGGGCTGACAGCCGGTCCCGGGTCACCCCTGCGTCTCTGATGTACTTTT
>NW_009648047.1:8145-8728 GCF_000708025.1 Charadrius vociferus
TTTGCGCCCCATCGGGCAACAAAATTGCCGATTCCTTCCTCAAAATGCTGAGCAAACTGTCAAGGTTCACTCCGAGTAGGACAGCCAGCAGCAGAAGAGCTGCTACCGTGGGCCAAGACCACTGTTGGAATGTTGTGTAGAAGGCGGGAGGCCAGCAACTGGCGTGATGAGGTCAGCCTGAGTGGTAAGCCCAGCCTGGGCTAGCACTGGCCATTTCTGACCAGCACGGGTGGATCTGCCGTCCAAATAAACCCCTCTGGCACCATCAGCAGCGCTGGGGGGCAGGGGGAGAACTAGCCGCGCAATGGGGAGAAGGTAAGTGGCAACCAACTACGCACCCGCTCCTCAGCCCCGTTTCCCCAGGATTTGTGGTTATTCTGCCTGCTGGGCCCGAATTCACAGCCCAATTCAGATTTTAGGGCTATCCTGCAGCCCAAAGCCAAAGTCCCCGTCGATTCTGCCCAAAAAATATATAAAAAACCTGCTCAAAGGTAAAAATCATCGAGACTGTCTTTTAGCCTTCCTCGCTGCACTCATCATTGCACACTACTCCCCGTTCTCCCGCAATTTCCCTTCCTTTCGG
>NW_009648048.1:0-53245 GCF_000708025.1 Charadrius vociferus
ATTCTATGATTCTATGATTTAAAACTGAGATGGAATTAGCAGGGTTTACACTGAATGATTTGCAAACTGGTATTGCAGTATAGTTATTTCTTTATTAGTATTATTTGAGAGAAATCAAAATGCAGCCCAATGTCCTCAGAGATCACTTCTTTCCTCAACACTATTAAACATTCTTACTATCTATTTGGACAATTATATCAACTCTTTTTTGGTACTGCTTTGTAAAATAGGGGGTGGCACAAATTTGAAGGCTAAATTACTATCACAAATCTATATGGCTCTTCTGAGTAAAGGGTCAGGATTCAAGAGCTGACATGAGAGAGCAGTCAAATAGAAAACGAAAGCCTTATGGAACGAGGCTGAACAACAACGTTCTATTTACTGAAGAACTGGCTTGAAGAAACATCTGATTTCGACATTGTCTCTCTCTAGAGACCCAAAGGGAGAACCGATAGCTGGAAAGAGGAAGATGTGCTTTTAATGTGGCAAAGACACAGAACTACTAACTGGAAACTGAATTTAGGGGTGAAAAAGCACTAAACTTGAAAACATACATAGTTTCCTACCAGTAAGGGTAATTAAAGCTTAGGAGGAAGATGTTGAAGTCCAGATCATCTGGAGCACTTGAAGTGAGATTTGATATCTTTCCAAAACATATATCTAGTACAGTTTTTAGGAGAAATTCTACTGCGTGAATAGTCATACTTCCTAGTTTCAGAATCCGTGAATCTATAACTTCTCCCTTGATTTCCTCTTCACAAGTTCTGAGGACACAGAACTGCCTAGAACATTCCATCATGCTCAATACATGCCTGAAGATGTGTGTAAGTTGCTCAGAAGGGTCAAGCTGCTTTTCTGATCCCAATGCAATACTGGGCAGATGCATTCTTTCCTGTCCTTATAACTATTTTCCCCAGAAGAATTTGTGAGCCACAAGACATCTGCCACCCTCAGAGACGGGACACCAGTCAGTTTATGCCAGTAGAGGGGAAACCTCTCAAGTGCATCACATAATATGTTACTCCTACACGCAGAAGGAAAACTGCCAGGTTTAGCAACAAAACCGTTCTTGATTCTCAGTTTCTGATCAGACTGGTTGGAAAGATTCATTTTTCCACAAATGAAGGTCCTCAGCTGCTCGTTCAGGTAGTTTTCCTCACCTGCTGTGAGTGCCAGGCAGGAGCAGAGGACTTGTGCAGAGCAGTTGGATGAGCTGAGAGTAGGAAGTGCAACTAAATCTGGTGGTCTCGGTATAAAGGTAGCTGGATGAAATCTAACAGCCTAATGTTATACAATAATAGAATAGACCACATTATAGTAATACACTTTCTAATAAGTATAGCAATATATATGATTATACGGAACACAATACATACACTATAATAATAAATAATAATATACACAAACTCAACGTAGATTCTCTGTTCCCTCTGGCCTTAAACTATATAAAATCACTTCTAGCTCAGAACTGATTAAAGGGCTGAAGTACAAGTCAAGATTTAATTGATATACTGTACAAATAGCCTTTGACTATGGTCCCTGCATACAGTAATTTACATAAAAACAGGCTAAGGTTTGGCAGAAAAGAAAATACATTTAGATTTTGTTTGTTTGCTATTTTAATAATAAAGATATGACTCAGATAGCTGTTTAGTTTGACACGTGACACAGGAGAAATTACTTTTTAAAGTGATACTGCAATGTATGATTGCACTACAAAACAAAGCAGGCTTTTGTATTCCAGCAGCGGATTTCTGACCATGGAAAAAGTTGAGCTCTGAGTGAAGACTGGTTAACTAAATTAAAACTGAGATCTTTTTAAACATACTGCAGCATATTCACAGTGTTTGGGAGACAGATGGAGATGGTAAAACCACATTTTTGTGCAAGTATGCAATAACGTATCTGGGACTCATACCATTTTATGACACGAATCACCATACCACATTGAAGACAGTGTAGTGAAGCAGACTGTCAGGATTCCCATTGCACAAATATTTTTCAGAGCTTTTTATCGCTTCTGTTTTTAACTGCACCTGCTTTCCGTTTAGTATGCAAGCTCCTACCCTGGATGCAGCTCGTTTTACAGATTGACGTAAATCTATTAAGTGCTTTTCAAAGCAAGATACACAGAAAAGTGTAGACCAGCCAATACCCAAGGCACAATCTGTCTTTCTGATGTGTTTATAGGCAGCAAAGAAATCTCAATTAAAATCAGAGCAAAATCTTTGTTTAATTTAGCATTGGTTCCTTTCACTGATTTTCAACCGATCAGTTTAAGGATAATGACTGGGCAGAGATTATACCTACCTGCCTACCGTGTAACTCAGTACTGCGTTACAAACGTAATTGCCCTTTTTGACATTAAGGGGATTTTCTTAGCCCCTCTGAGATAATAGCTCTGGTTTCCTGAACCTGCTGTAACTACTGTTATTTCACACCTCTTCATTGCTTTTCCCTGTCTGTTTTAACTCGTTGGCCCATGCTTGTTTTGCACCTAAGGAAATCCTACAGGCTAGGGACTTGTGAGCAGATTAAAACAATTCAGAAATAGTGCCTTCAGAACAAAGCATTATTTGTTCACTTCCTCAAAAGTAACAATGATGTAAAGCAAATAATGAAAACAATGAACTGCTGTTAATCGTCACTCTAAAAGTGGTATTTTTATTTTTTTTTTCTCTCTGCAAAGTTCTCCATGACCTTTTGAAGCCCTCACTGGTGGGAAAAATCACCTCCTACCTGTGTTTCTCTGCCTGTTGTCCAAATGACAATTCCTGGACAATATATGTCTATTCATTTAACCCTAATCTTAGAGCCTAATTAAGAGCCTGGGGTCCACTGTTGTTCCAAATCTTACTTTTGAATTTTAATGCAGTTTATAAAAGTGAAGAAACAATCAAAAGGAAAATTCTAAACAAAAATAAGAACTTTCCTTTGTTTTCAGTTCCTTCTTCTACTGTCCTTCTCAAGCTAACTCTGTGGTAAATATTCATTATAAACAGAAATATAAGTATGTACCTTAATCAGAAATAGGTACAAATTCTGCCCAGCTTGTCACACTGCCTGCTTCCAAAAATTTCTCACTTCCTCCAGTCTGGCCCTAAAAACTGTGATTTTCAACTGTGCTATAACCAAGTTGTTACTCACCAGGTCATTCACAAGTTATGCAGCCATGAAAATCATACTGAAGTTGAATTATTGTCCAACAGACACCAATCTTGTTCTAGCATGTCTAAAGCAGATAGTCCCATTTTTTTTCCGTGTTTAGTTGGTAAGAAGTGTAAAAATAAACTGCACGCATCAAAGAGTTTTCAAACAGCTGAGAAAAAATGGCAAGCTAGTAGGTGTATAGTAATTGTACTCAAGTCATTTAAATAGGAAATATGAGATAGTCCTTGAGCATGTTTTTGTTGACTTCTGCATCCATCCTCAGCCCCTCTCTCTGAAGGAGCTCCTGCCTCCATTCACTAGCGAGGTTCTGTCCCATCATTCCCAACTGACTCCCATTTACAGCTTTGGGTACCAGACTGCCTCACTCTTCTTTCTCCATAAGGTCTCCAGTCAGTTCTAAACAAAATTGATCACTAGACTCTAATGTCATCATGTGACTCTTCAGAAAGATTATGCTTCATATAGATTTTCTTTTCAAAAAAGGCTCATGTACCTATGAGGGTTTCATTTTGTTTTAACCTAAGTCACCAATGGTTTCCCTTTGTAGTCAATGAACTATGGGCAACTCTGGAGAAAGACTCCTCTCTTATTAAAATCCTTTTCTAGTTTCACCCTTACTTTATCTGGAGGTATGTCTCTCATCTTGATGTTTCCAAAGTGCCTAAACCTAGCAAGCAGGCAGGCTATAAGACGCATCCTAATGCTTAGCATTTTTTACATGTCAGTGTAAGTGGGCTGATGGCTGGGAATGCACTTTGAGGCACCACTCTCACACAAGAAGCCTCTTCACCTGCTTAATGGCTACAGATCTTGCTACAGGGTCTAAGTATCGCACCACCTGTGTCCCCGGTAGGTCTCACACAAAGGAATCTGCTGTGTTGAGAGGAATATGCTGAAATGAAATAAGCTAATATCAAGATGCAATTCTCCATCTTCAAAAATTGATACCCAAACCAGGTTTGTTAGACAAAGAAGTTTCACATACCAACACCTTAAGAAAATTGCTACAGAAACACCTATTTGGGGAAACTTTCTTATTAAGAAGTTTTGAGCCCTGTCACTTGCATCATCAAGTGGTAGATTTTTACAGGAATATCAGGTGTCACTAACACAATTAATTTTACTGACAAACTTTCACATTGAATATGAAAAGAGATTTGTTGACAAATTTATTTTTCTCAAGCCATAGAAACAGTAAAGCAGTGGTTAGATTCCTGGCTCAGGATTTTTATAAATCACAATGCTTCCCAACTATTCAGTGAAGGACTGGTATCAGGCTGGTCACAGCATAATCACCACACAGTCACGCTGCTGCCCCAAGATTTTCTTTCACTGGCCATATTTCTATTCCACTGCTTGTCATTCCAACCCAATTCACTTTTTACTCACTGGTCAACTTCAGCTGCATCTGAGAGATGTCCCGTAGTCCTAAAACAGTAAATCCTTCCCAGTTTCATAAAAGTGCTCATCCAGAAGGGTGAGGAAGATACTGTTAGTGCCCTTACTGAAGAGCAAATGCCCACATCGGGTCAACCAAAAAACCCTACAAATGAATGAAGTTGTGAATGTCTGGAATACGTGAAAGTTTCAGACAGAGAATCTACCCCTTACATGACCTTGCAAAATCCAAACATGAGACACAAAGTCATTAGGACTCAGCCTTCATTAGCTCTGCTGCTCACAGAACTGCTCTCAGACCAGCACACTATGACCTTTTCTCCATTTTCCTCACTTTTTTCTAAACAGGTTTTCTTGAAATTAGCATTACTGTACTAGTAACTGCAAAGCATTGCATCATTTTGGTAAGACACAGCTACACCATCCTAGAATTTTCCAGCTACACATCTGATATTTATAGAAATACTCTGGTTTTCTGCATCATTAACATTATTGATAAAGTTACCAACTCCAGGGACTGAAGTCTGTATCTTTTTTAGGATTCCTTTTATTTCTAATGTTCCTTGAACTCATTTGTATTATCGTTGCATTGCTGGCCACATATTTCCTTCACAACTATTCAATTAAATATGGAATTCTTATTTTATAAATTTAATTGCTATTAATCTGTCCTCTGCATCCTTTCCTGATTTTTATACAGTGATTGTTTATAAGTTCTTGCCATCCTGTCATCACTGAGGCTGAACCAGAAATATATTAAACTAAAGTTACCGGTTTTCTGTAGAAAGCTGTTTTCATCATTTACCTACAACCTCTTCTTTTCAAAGTGATATTTGAACATACATTTTCTTTCAAAAATCTCTCACACCAATGAAGTTTTGTCATATTATTCCTTGCCATTTGGACACTTGAAACCTTTCAAAACATCAGGAATATATGCAAATACATATCCTTTACTTACTGAAACCTTCTCATGTTTGCACATACTGACTGTGCTCAGGCTGTTGTCACTGGTCTTGTAGAAGCCCATTCTGTGGACATCTGTACCTTTATATAGATAACTTCTGAACAGGTTTATGTCATATGGCATGGCACAGAGCAAATGAGACATCCATTTTTAAAGATCTCCACAGAGAGAGATCAAAACTCTCATCAGCCACATCAAAAGTTGTCAAAAGATAAGCCAGAGCACCTTGTTGATTAATAATTCTTTCTTTGGTTATAGAAGAAAGAATATTTAGAATAGCTGGGCTGTTTTTATGATTTTCTTTTTTCTGAAGGGAAGAGTTTGTTAAGTGATTCAAAAAAATCTGTTTTGCTCAACCCATTTATACATTATTTTTTTTAAAAATTAAATAGTGAGGTGACAGCATTTCATTTAAAGTTATTCAGGGCAATAAAATCTAAAGCTTACTGCAAAGAATTGATGAAAGATCTCATTATATTCAATTACTAGAGAAAGAAATGGCAGAAAAAAAATTGAGGGTTGATTAATGCAAAATAATGCACATGAAAATAATTAAAGTTAAGTATTGATAAACATTAAAATACAGCACGTAAATAGCTCTAAATTAGTTATTATCATTCAAGAAAGATCCCCTGGATTTTTTATAAACGCCAATCCAAAAACATCAAATCAAGCAAGTGGGAGGAATGGTAGATAGTACTAGGAAAAAACCTGACACTAAACTATAAAATAACAGAATATCCATTTCATTAGTGTACTTCTTCTTGTCTACTGAGATGAGGCTATTGTGTGCCGTTCTGGCCATCCCATCCCAACAAAAAACCAAAGGGGTAAGCCAAGGGAGACACAGAAGGATGTGGAAAGGATAATCAGAGGTATTTTACACGGATAATCACAGCTACCTCCGCTTCTGTACAAGAAAAGGAGGGGGGCTTAGAAAAGAAACAAATTCAGAGCAATGTAAGAGTGAGGACTGATGTAAGATTATCCATTGCTTTTATCCATGCATGAAGATTAGGGCACTTATAAAGCGTTAAGCAGCTGCCTTGAAACAAACAAGAGGAAGGAGGCTTTGGGGTTTTTGTTTTTACACACAGTGCATAATTGAACTGTCAAACCCGTTGCCACCTGATGTTTTTCTGAGGCCAAAAACTTAACAAAGGTTCAAAAAAGCATTTGACAAATTCAGGGAAGAGAAGAAAAATCTACCACAGGGTATAAGGCAAGATGGTCTGGATACAGCCTTGTCAAGGTTCAATTTTTGACTGCTGGAAGTGGAAAGAACACAACAGAGAAAAGATTACTCTGGATTTGTGCTTTTTCATTTATGCTTTCTTAAGTGACCATAACTCAGCATCCTCAGAATCCGCTACGCTGACTGCTGTTACATTAAAAAAAAATAGATAAAAATTTTAAAAATGCCACTAAACCCTTCTCTTTCCCCCCCTTTTTAAGAACAAACAAAGAAACAAAAAAACCAAAACAAACCCCACACCCCAACACACTGCCTGGGTATTATCTGCTTTTCAATTTGAATTAAAGCAGGAAAATATTTTTTTTTTATTTGACTCTACTCCACATATGAATTAAACCTCAAAAATCCCATTGTCATTTTGTTGAAATAAGTGAAACAGAGATAAAATAATCTGGCTAATCCACAAACCAATTCCTTGAAAGAGTCAAAATAAATAATTCTTTTAAAAAAATAATAAATAATGAATAATAAATAATAATAATAATAATAAATAATCTCCTTGCTTTCAGTCTTATGTTTATAACCTAAATATTGTCCTTTTCTTTCCTTATATTTATGGCTGAAAAAAAGACACTAGTATGTATGATGGAAACACATAGCAACAACTTGTACATCCTTTTTTTCTTCATTATGATGTAATTCTTTGCATGAAAAACAATTATTTTAGATACACTTTCCATTCCTACTTTTATATAGAACCACATGGAATTTTGTTTTCAGACCATGAAGTTTCAGTTGCTTCACTGGGTCAAATACACAGCCTTTATCGATGAGATGATTGGCCAAATTCGTAATCACACATACAGCTCTTAAACGAAATGCCAGATGTGTAGGAGGGTCTGGTGGTCCCTCTGAGGCAAAGGGGTTTGTACAGCCAAATGTGGAATACCATAGCCAACTTCTTGCTACATATTACAGAGCTGTTGGTATGAAACCAGAAGCAATACTGTAGGATTCAAATTTTTCTGCATGAATTTTATCACCTGCACCCAAATCACTGCTTCTGATCCCTCACTGGTGAAAATCCTACACCCTAGCAAGAGGAAGCAGCAAGACAAGCCTATAAAATTGCTGATGAATACAGACTCACCAAACAAGTTGTAAATATTTCTTTAAACTACAGCCATGTCTCAATAGTATGCTCAGGTTAATCGTCAGTGTACAATCCCCGATCAGGTTAATGTCTCCGGTTAATGTGAAAGGCAAAACAAAGGGCTGGCTCTGGCAATAAGGCTGTGCTTTTTATATTGATTCCTTTGTGTGTGAGAGAGATCACCAAGGGATTGCTTTCACAGACTAAATATGTCTCTGGCATATCTAAAAAGGTCTTAATCGACTCAGAATGGGAGTATCAAGCCTTAAAGCGCAGGTGAGGCAGTGAAGTAGCTATACCACCTTGAAGCAGCTGGGGAGCTAAGCCAAGGCAAAAGATGCTTGTTGGTCTGGCATGCCAATGGGAGACCCACTCGTCCCAACACAAATTTAAAGATATTTGAGGAATTTTGTGCTCTTTGTGTTACTATCCATTTCACAGCTTCACAGCAAAAAGAACTATACTGTATATCAGCAAGTACATAAAATTTCAATCAGTTGAGAAATAGTGGAGTTTCATTTTCAATTAACAATGCCATTTTGGTGTACGTCTCCACCCTCAAACCTTTACTTTGAGGGAAAGCTTCAGGGTCATGTTCGTTAAACTTAAAATGAATGATTTAAACTATGCAAGTACTGCTGCTCAATTGGCCAATATCGTGGTTAAGAAAAACTTGTCTGTAAAAAGTCAAAAATCACTGTCCACAAGCTATGAAAACTCCCTTGAGTACACTTGTGTTTTAATGTATTTATAACTCTTTTATTTATGACACTTTGATTTGATAAGTAAGCTTAGGAAAAAAAAGCTGTGAAGAGGTAAAGCACTGACATTTTAGGCCTTCACAGAATCTCTGATTTTTTTTTCCTTGATTATGAAAAATTGTGTGTGAAATTGCCAGAGACGTTGCATGCTGGGAAAAACAGAACCCAGTACAACTGAAATAGTGCTCAAATAATTTCCTTATCACAGTTTTAAAATAATTACTACAGTAATTATTTGTTACTGCAAGTATCTTTGCAGAATGTGCCAGTATAAATTATTGACTTTCACAGGTCTAAAAAATGTCTCTTTTAGAGATGGAGCTGTGCTGCTGCTCACCATCATAGTAAGGGAAATATTTTGCCTGTTGAGGTTCTTTGAAAAAGGACAAAAAGACTGACATGTACCCCACCCCACCATCAATAATACAGCTTATTTCGAAACAAAAGTAAGATTACAAAACCATGGAGTGTGAAATGGTACGTAAATAGAGATTTCATATTATACTCTACCACAGAAGAAATTCAGATGGCTAATAAAAACCATGCAAAATAAATGCCACATACAGAATCACAGAATCACAGAATGGTCAGGGTTGGAAGGGACCTGTGGAGATCATCTAGTCCAACCCCCCCGGCCAGAGCAGGGTCACCTACAACAGATTGCACAGGACAGCGTCCAGGCAGCTTTTGAATGTCTCCAGAGTGGGAGACTCCACAACCTCTCTGGGCAGCCTGTGCCAGTGCTCCACTACCCTCAAGGTAAAGAAGTTCCTCCTCATGTTAAGATGGAACTTCCTATGTTCAAGCTTGTGCCCATTACACCTAATCCTATCACTGGGCACCACTGAAAAAAGACTGTTCCCATCCTGCTGGCATCCTCCCTTTAAGTATTTGTAAGTATTAATAAGATCCCCCCTCAATCTTCTTTTCTCTAGACTAAAGAGACCCAAGTCCCTCAGCCTTTCCTCATATAAGAGATGTTCCAATCCCCTAATCATCATACGTACATATACTTCTTATAAACCAGTCAAAACTGTGTTTTGACAAAAAAAAATTGTTACTGTATGCTATATATACTACAATAGAGGCAGCACAACATGGCATAAGATATCATTAGCAACTTTGGTCTGTAGTATACATGAGTTACTATATATACTGTAAATGTATGTTTGAAGTAAAACAATTTCTTTTGAAACACTAGCTAGAGAAAGACCTTCAAGGGATTAAACTCTACTGGAAGATGATTTAATTGTTCCCACTGAAACAAACTGGTATTGAAGTTTGTTTTCAATTCCCCCTCAATCTCAATTTTTTCATACATAATTCTGGTACAAATAGTACCATTCTGGTACAAAGACCAGGCAGTTGTGTATGAAATTAGTAACTTTTTATTTCACTGAAAGGCTCTTTTTCCTCAGTAATTTTCCAGCCTCAGTTAGGAAGACTGAAGAGCTGGTGCTGGAAGCTGGATCAGTGAGAACACTTATTCTTCTTAAATGATTGGTTAAGAAAGTTATATCAATGGTACAGAGCAAGGTGAGATAAAAGGGTTGAAGTTAACTACTCAATAAGAGATTTAGGCACCTACAAGAAATCTGGAAGACATTTTAGCCTGAATTCACAACAACAACATAAAAACCTGCTGCCTTATCACATTAATTCCTAATAAAGAAATCTGATTTGATCTGATAAACACCCTAAGAAAATACTGAGGTATACTGGCTGATAAACACGAGTGATTGTCCATGAACTGAACTGCATTAAATGACCACATGTTTATTCCCAGCCCTTGAGCAATGTCAATATGCCTCAATTTAAAGGAGATACAAGTGGTTAGGAAAATGTATGCAAATAGGTTGAACAGCAGCTCTTAAAGTGGTAATTGGTTCAATTTCTGGTCATCTGACTGCACAGTTGTAAACAATCTTTTTAAAGCTGTCATGTCACTGCAGCTGCAACCTGCCCTCTACATAATAGCTCCCTATTACAGAGCACTTGCACATAAAATGAATGATCAGTATCTGCTTCCCTCCTCGTCCCAAGGGATGCTAACCATGTCAAATAAAAATGCTCTGCTTAAAGGGATGAAAATGGTTATCAGAAAAAGATTTAGCATGTGTTAGGCAGCACAAAACTCCTGAAGACAGTATAGCCCCTCACTATATGGAAACAATAGCTTGGTCAGAAATTATATTAGTAAGACTGGATGTAAATCAGAATGATATAGCCATATCTGATAAGAATGATGTAGCATTTCATTGCTCATTAATAGTGAAGAAAGTTTCACAGCATTTAATAGCTATGAACCTTTTAAATTCAGCAGAGCTTGAAAAGCTTCTAAGCTTTTTGCCCCCCATATTGGCCATTTTAAACATCTCCCCTTCTAGTTCATTGACCCTGCATCCCGTTCTGAGGCACTGAGACATAACATCAGCCTTCGGTTCCTCACCCAGACTTAGGTCCATGGCAGTCTGGGGTCAGAAATACTTGGCAGTCAGATACCTACAGATTTTATCGCATCTGTGTTGGCCACAGAGGTGAATCTGCAAAACACATGTCCTCTTCTTACACATCCCTACTGTTTGTACTTTCCATATAGCTAACACTGGATAACTTGCATTATGTTGACGTCACTTCCAAATTTGATTTTTATCCTAAAACCTCAACTTGGGGGAGCACATTTTTTTATTTTTACTACATTGTCCAAAAAAAAAAAAAAAGACCAGGCAGTTGTGTTTCAAAACTCTGAGGTATTAACCCTATTTACTTAATCATGGGGTTTTTGATCTGTCGTATTTCGATTATACTCAAATTTTCATAGCAAAAGTAAACATCAAAATAAAATGGGGCACAATATCTAGCTAGTAATTGGATATAAGAACCCCCCAAAACCCAAAGTTTTTCATATAACCCATAAAAGATCTTGCAAAGTCAGTTGCGAAATAAATCTTATCCACCAGTCAGCAACGCCCCGACGGCAGCTCCCACGCAGACCTCAAGCCATTTGCAAAATGGAAGCAGCAGACAGTAAAATGAAGCAGCTTGGCTTTAAAAGCATGTCAGTCGGCGAACCGCCGAAGGCTGCAGACATGGGGGGTTCAATCATTCACTGAAATGCCTTTTGGAGGGATCCCAATGCACCACCAAAGGCTGAGCCGCGTGCAGCTTTGAAATGTGTTAACATGTGGAGCAGCCAGTGTAAATAGCGGTACTTAGACTCTACCTCTGACTTGGAGGGGAAATCTTCAACAGTAAAATTTTTTTATACTATTATTGGGCAAGGTCAAAAGTGAAAATTAAGAAATCACATTTAAATCAGAAGTCCTTGTTCATTAAAACTTTGCTCCAGTTAATAAACATTCTTTTTTTTTTTCTCAGTCCTATTCTACATTTTTCTTTTTTTCTATTATTACATTCTCGAGGCATTGTTTTTAAAATTCAGCCTCATTAAAACTTATGGATAAAGTGTAAAACACATTCTTCCATCTTACTGACACAATCAGTGTAATTTCCAAGACCAATATTTCACTTAAACTTCACAAACTTCATAAGCAATGTGAAAACTCATTTGAATAGTTTATTACATCCTTGATTTGGTATAAATAAAACTGTTAGAATCTACTGCTTTCATCCCTGTCATGCAATTCTAGTATTCACTGCTGCAATAAATTAGGTCTTAAAACCAACAAAACATCATAAAACAAATTCAAGATACGCTGTAAGTAGGGAACAAAAAAGAAATTTTCTAGTGCAAGCTTTTTGAGTATAAACCCCTTGACACATGTTGTAACCAGCCAGTTAATAATTGCTTTGTAAATTGTTATAAATCTGAAATGAAGCAGAGGGGATAAAACTAACAAACAAGTCATAAAGTACAATTGTTACTTGTTTGGAGTGATTATTGCTGCTGCCAAGCAAGTTCACAATCTTGTAACAAAGATCCTGTTTTTATATTTCCTCCAGTGTAGCTATTATACTTGTGCTGAAAAATACATACAAACCTTATCAATAAATAATGCGTCACACAAAATATATGCTTGCGCAGGTGCTGAATATTTACAACAGCACATGCCACAAATTTTAACACTACTCTCATCACACACTGCTCGCTCTCCCTTACGCACCCAGAACACATTTCTCAGGCTGGACAGAATATGCAATGGATGTTAAAAATCCAGGGGGAATGGGAACGGGTACCACCATCACTGCATCACGCTATAACGCAGGAGCTCTTCCAAAATGAAGAGGACATACAAAGATAACTTCAAACAGGAACCTCTTACAGAAACAAATTCAAGTCTGGCAAAGTCACGAACAACTGGAAATAGGGTTATCCAAAGGACAGAGAGCGGCAGTCTTTGTAATTGGCCCTGTTACCATTTTTATCTATAACACGCCAGACTTTTCAGGAACATGTTACTTAACTATAAATTTTCTTTCAGTGCTACGGCTTGGCAGATCTTCACCATTAACTTGCAGCCATATTGTCATTCCACGTTATGTTGCCAGCATTACGACACTGACCTAATTTTTTCCTTGTACTATATGTTCAACACAAAGTCAGAAATCATGAAAAAAATGCTTTCTTGTCTCATGGTTATTTCCCGGAATTTGAAATAGTATTTTATTACCAGTGTTCCCAAACTGGAAGCAAATAAGGGGATGGAAAGGGAGAATCAGAAAGACAGGGTCAACTTGTTCAAAATGTAGCTCATTTTTGGGCACTCATTTGGTGCCAATAAACTTTATTATTTAAAACAATTATCTAGCTGTTTATTTTTAGCGATTTTAAGTTACTTATTTTGTATTCTTAAAAAAATGTTTAGTTACTCTCAAAAATTTGAACATTTTAAATACTGTACTTCAATATTGTGCTTGTAATGTATTCTCCTTTTGCCCCAACAAGAAGCCCCCACCAAATAAAATGTTTAAGTTCTGCCATGCAAATACGTGTATGCCTCACCTGCACATCTCTTATCTTGGCTTCATATTATTCATAATAAAAAGGGATTCATTGCATCCTTCCGTTATTATCGAGAGATATGAACAGATATTGCACTTCATTTATTTATCACAAATAGAAACAGCTCCCGTTATATTTTTTTTAAGGAATCCAAGTTCTGAACATTTTAGAGTGCTAACTAGTCTCAGGATAGACTTCAGATGATAACTCGTGTAATTCAAGTACTACACAAAGCAACCTTTACTTAGTATTTAGTATGCATATGCTTAAATTCTAGGACAAATTTTAAGTATGAAAATGTAATGGAGTATCATATAAATGTGGAGAAAATAAATTTCAGGGAGTTTGATGGAAAATCAATAGACAAAAATGTATCTGTTTTAGGAAGTGATATAGTATAGGAGTATAGTATTAATCAAACTGAAAAGTTCCCAGCTTTAGAATACATTTCTGTCCTCTCTTAGCTGATGGAGGATTGCTAAACTGTGGTCTGA
Source organism: Charadrius vociferus (assembly GCF_000708025.1). Classification (NCBI taxonomy): domain Eukaryota; kingdom Metazoa; phylum Chordata; class Aves; order Charadriiformes; family Charadriidae; genus Charadrius; species Charadrius vociferus. The sequence goes on from NW_009648048.1 coordinate 14,103, forward strand.
GTCATGATGAGCTGCCTGAACAGAAATGTCTGAAGAATGTTTTACTCAAGTTGTTTGTTCCACAAGAAATTCATTAACTTCATTAGCAAGTTACTTAGACAAATAATTGCACTCACAAAAATGTTTTTACAGACTTAAATATTCAAAAATCTTGAAAGTATACTCCCATACTAATGACTAATATCTGCAACCAAAAAAAAAAAAAAAATCCACCCTTCCCTCCAAAAACCAAGAAAGGAAAGCAAAAAACAATGAGAAATGGAAATAATAAAACATCTAGAAAATATATCAGGCAATCAGCTGTGACAATTAATGGCCTGTTTGGCAGCTCTCTGAGACGAAAAAATGAAAGATGAATGTTCAATAGAACTTTTTTTTTTTCCTTAGCTGAAGGTACTTAAAGAAAGCACAAATTCAATGCAGCAAAACCATATCCAGTCACAGAAGAATGCTATAAGCCACTTACAGGAACGAGGAATTTTTTTATTTCTTCCAAGGCATGACTCATACGAGAATACGCCTCCCCAGGTGGAGCAAACACTTCAATTAATACGTGAAGCTCATCACTCAAGTGCGCGTATTTGGCTTCTCCACTTTTCCTTAGTTCTTCCTCCTATGAAAAAAGGGTGGGGTTTTTGTTTTTAGAACGCGGAATGTACTAATTTTGTATTGATTTAGCATTTACAGAGAACATGACGAAAGGACATAATATAAGCAGACTCCTAAATCCTTCGAGAAATAAAAGTCTACTACAAGCCACTTAAAGATTTAAAAATCCATTTTGAGTGTTTGAATGATAAAACCAGCATAATTATCTTCTACAACAGATTTTAATCAGCACAGTGAAAAAATGCTAAATAATCCAGAAGTGAGTACTGAAATATTAAATCCATAATGGAAAAGCTGCATTAATCTGTCTGAATCCTAGCTGTTCAGAAAAAAAAATAAAATAAAGATCCATTTAACCATTTTGAAGCACTTTAACAAATGCTATTGTTTATTAAAGTCCTTAAGTTATTTAATGAATATCTGCAGGCTATGAATTTTGGTATTGCTAAAGGAAAGTATGCCCTAGTATTTCCACTTGAGACACGAGGTCTGAGTTTCAGTCCCAGTTCTGATATACAGTACCTATGCAATCTAGTGTACATTGATTAAGATGGTGATTCACCTCACCTAGATTTATCTTGACAATCTTTGGGTTCCAGTTTTCCAGCTATAAAATAACCCTAATAATCTGTATGTTAGAGTAATGTTCTGAAATGTCAATCCACTTTCTTATACACAGCTTTGAGATAGTGAATGTAAATTATAATACACATCCATAGTAGTTACCGCTGCATAAAAAGCAAAGATATAAAATAGTCTTAATGGCATTGGCTATGACAACATAATGAAAAATTTATGTCATTACTACACAAGACAGCAATAAGTAATGCTGAAGAAATGATGAGCTGAAAACTCAGTCTTCAAAAATATTTTGAGAAATGTAATTTTGAAGATAATATGTATGAATATCTGCATTTTATAGATAGAAAAGATAATCACAAAAAGAAGTAAACTAATTTGCTTAAAATTGGCTAAGAGGTTATAGCTTTTTAGTATATACTAAAAAAATACTTTATGAACACTTAGATATCTAAGATACAAAAATTATAAGAATAGATGATAATTCTTACTTACTTAGCTTATTTAATTCTGCATTAACTTCACTTATTTTAGCCTTGCCTAATTTACACCATTGCTTGACACCAAAAATATTTGCACAACGCTATGTTTCAATCAATACGTGTACAGTTCTTTTTATCTACAGTAGAAGATCGATCCCCAGGAACTTCCTGATTTTTCACAGAATGCACAATGGTTACATCCTTTAGCTCCAGAGCCCTGGATCTGACTCCACGATAGGTCAACATTTTGCAGATGATGATAAAATCACAACTCAAGAAATGTGATCCGTGATTTTATTCTAAAAAGTTGAAAATTGACATAATTGTTTTCAACTAAAAACTAAAGATTAAGATAAGCAGCACAGATGGTAGAGTATTTTTATCTCCACAGTTAAAGTATCTTTGGCATTTTAGTTTATCACTGAAATCTCATTGAAATGTCCATAAGAACCAGAGCATAATATAACAGTCTATCATGAGATGTTACAGTACTTCTCAGTTTTCTGGAAAAAAAACATTTGATTGCAGCTTCTGGAATAATTTGACATAAAGTATTTCAACAGAATTAAGTTTTAATAGTTATAAAGAAACATCCTAGTAATTGCTGAAAGTTTCTTTTGTATTACTTTTTTAAGATTCTTAAAAAACAACACCAGAAAGCCCCAAAAGTTGTCTTTCAGGAGAAGATTACCAACAAACTGTAAAAAATATAAATTGAATCTTCTTTTGAAATGTAGAAAAAATAAAAAAATAATGTTTGGCTTATTATTTTGATGAGGATTTTGCACAGCTAAGACATTAGCAACATGGTTTTATAGCACAGACCTGTCTTACAGAAAGTTATGTATATGCTTGTATGCTGGTAACAACAGTAATGACGTTTCTATTTTTTTTTCTCAGGAAACTTGGGAATTCCTAAAACACGTCGGTTTATTACTTTCCTCCTAGGTTCAGCACATACTTTCTGACACTACTCAGTAGTCATTTCTACAATTGTTAGAAACAGCAGGCTAGGGCCATGTTCCTCAGCGTTTCTTTCTGAGGATATCCAATGATGCTTTGTCTTGTGGAAAACATGGGGTTAAAGACTAAATTTTCACACAGTAACTCTTCCCACAACAGGGTAAAATGTCAGAAAAATAGTTCTTTTATTACAAGAGTGTGTGTTGATAGAGAGAAACCTAAATCACTCCAGGAAAAATATGGAAGAGTAAGAACTCATAGACCTTGTGAGCACTGTATCAAGCTTTGCTTCCCAAAGCCAGTGAATACGACTGAGTATTTTAGGACTGAATGTAGCCTTACATTTAATTGTATGTCAGGTATCAGGCATCCAACAAGCAAAACAACAAACATAACTCACACTGTTGAGGAGACACTCGTGGATATGGAAGGTTACACCTAATACAGCTTTCTGAGCGCAGTACGGATGAACGGGCTCTCCCAGGAGCACGTGAAGTTAGACAACACCTTTGTACATCTTCATTAGCGAGTAGCACAGCCCAATTGCACAGCAAAATGGTCAGTGCTGAGGACCCGACATCCACACTGTTTGTGTTTAGGATGACAGCACGACCCCTTCTCTAGCACTTCAGCAGGTTTTGCTTCCTGCTAGTTGGAGCCTGGTTGCACAAGGCTGAGTTCCCATTAGAAGTCAGAGAGCCTTCCTGCAGCCCAACTTTGGTTTAGTTTCGTAGGGGAGGACTCCAGTTTACACCCGTGATCTCTGCTCACTGTAAGTAATGGCCCAGTCATTGGGAATGATCAGGAGTCTCTCCTCTAAACTGCGCTTCTGATTCAAACTGAAACATAAATAAACACCCCATGTAGGACTGGTAAGGAGAGATAATGAGACTTTCCAGCATCTGTTACGTGAAGGCAAAATGAGTGAGATTATCATAAATCTATTTTACATGGTGTTATTTAACAGGTCAGCTGGATGCTGCTGGCCTTGCAAGATGCTGCACCCTTAAATGTCTCTAATGCACCAGTGCAATTACCTGTGGACTTCGGCTGCTTCTCATATAATTCTGCCTTAACCACCTGTGAGGTCCAGCTATTCCCCATGGTGCTGTCTGTAACTGCTGTCAGATTCTCACAGCTTTTTAAGTTCTATGATTTCCCACGTCATTTCCAGCAGTTTTCCAGATCCTGTTCAGCTTGCACAGCCTTGGTCAGGGACTACTCAGCAGCCCAGTCCTTCGCCCACAGCCCTAGCACGGGAATTGTAACTGCTTAAGCCTACTCGTGTAGACATGAACTGAATCACAGTGAAAGACAATGTGCATTGAAAGCCGGATGGATTCGCTGTAAAGAACTGCCCTGAAAACAATCAAAATGCAGTTAAGTCTTAGGCACTGGATCTTTGGAAAAAACAAACAAACCTGGGACCTGATCAATTCTGATTTGTAAAATGAATGGAATAGATTCCCCAGGCTTCTGCATCAGTGATGGCAATCTCTCTTAGTACTGGCCCTCAGGTTAATAATATGTTTCTTATTTACTGCATGGTGATGATGTTTAACTCCACTGTGGATTAAGCACAGCAGAAGAAACACACACCACCCTCCAGAGACAATTGCCCCCTTGTCCTGATCCTCTTCCACTCCCTTCTGCATGCCAATTCCCTTCATCTCTCAAGACTGACAGTACTGTATTCCATACCCAAACCCAGCTCCTCTCAGACTATGTGCTTCGGGCCTCCTTCATCCTCATCTGCTGCCTTACAGCATCTGTCACACAGTGCTGAAGCCCACCCGCCCTTAACCTGATGCATGGCTCTATAACCCACTCCCTCATAAAAGATAACAGATATTCTGAAACACCTGCTGTGTTTTATTATTTCCAGTTGACCAAAGCAGGGAAAATGAATTATAAAACTCTATAGCAGAAATTTCAGGAGTACTGACCTCTGCAAAAGTGAAGCCTGTGAGTGATAAGAACATAAAGGCCAAGAAAAATGACAAATTATTTCTGGAGGAGAAAGCATCCTTACCATTTTAAGGATGTGTGCTGACGGAGAACTGATTTCCCCTGGCCAAAATGCTTGACTATTATTGCAAGGAACTTGAAAGAACAAATAGAGTTTGCATAGCAAACAATATTACACAATCCAGATTGATGAATAAAAAATGTCCTCATAAAATTGAAATAACAGGATATCCAAGAATAATAGAAGAGAAACCTGCAGCAGGAGTTGGTGTAGATCTCAGAGATAAATCTCATCAATGCAATACATAGAACTTCCTATAAAGTAACAAATACAGCTATGAAAAGAAACAATAGATACTTGAAGAACAATATGAGAATTGCAGTGGATTTCATATCTTGCAAGAAGTTGCAAATAAAAGCACAGCACAGAGACTAAGCAAAGATGATAATCACAGCGCTATTGCTACAGAGCCATTATTCATAAGATCAATGGACAATTCTACGAAGAAAATTAATGAGCATGCAGTTTGACAAATGCAAACCTATTAATTTTTAATCTGGACATAAATGCAAAAATGAAGATGTTGTCTGCAACACTGATTATAGTAAAAGTAACAAGTGAATTGTATGGTAACAAGTAAATCAGAATAATTTCTTGGTGGTATCTGTTTTGGGGTTAAAAAGCTTTCAAGTCCTAGGTCCCATCAGTGGAGAAACAGAGAAGAAACAAAAAAAAAAAGAGGAACAATTTGAGAATGGATGAGGTGGAATGGGACAGTTCTCATCAGAGTACAGAGCAAAGCTGAAAGAGCTTTAGCCATCCCTCGACTCTTTAAAACCAGGTACACGAGTGGGTGTACACCACCTGCAGCCAGCCACAGAGACCCCATAGTGAAACACAGGCAGGTAGATAAAACACTGCTTACAACAGAGGAAATTTTTGAAGATACAGGTGACAACAATTATTTTTCTGTACTTGATGTATCATTAAAATTCTCGTAGTTACTTTGGTGACATGGAGCAGAGATTTGTGTACATTCAGTACTGCCTTGGGCAACCAGGCCCTTCAATTCAAGGGTGTGTTATTTCCTGATGCTTTTCATAATGAAATATAACAACATCTTAGCAGCAAAGAGGTACTAAGCTGTACCTAGATCACATTTTTGTTTAGTCAGGTGTGAAGGAAAACAAAGACAAATCAGTAGAAGAATGTGATGATAACACAACAATTGAATCACTATCGAAAGAGTTCAAATACCTGGGTGAATTTTAAATGAACAAAAAATATTAATTCTGTGAAAGAAAATAAAAGTTTAGGAGAAAGGTTAATACATTGAAGTGGTATGTGTCACAACTGAGGCTACAGCCAGTGACCACCGTGAACATTAACTAGTGATCTATGTGTAAATTACCTGCCAGAAAACTGATAAAGCAGAGATAGAGTTCACAAATCTAGAAATGTTCCTACACTTGTATAAATCTAAGCAAAAACTAAATCAGCATAGGTAAGGATCACCTGGTCATTAGACAACCGCTGCTAGAACTAAACAAGCCAAAGATGTTTAATGAATATAACCAATAAATTGCAAGTTTGCAAAGCTAATGCAGGAAATTAAAGGTCCTCAAGAAATGCACAATTACAAGTTGATTCCTAAGAAGATTATGTGCGTCTTAAAACTTATGATCACAACTAGGGACGACTGCATTCTGGGTGCCTTCAGATTCAGCAATTCAGTGCTGATTGACAAAAAACTCAACATGAGCCAGCAATGTGTGATCACAGCCCAGAAGGCCAACTGTATCCTTGGCTGCATCAGAAGTGTGGCCAGCAGGTCAAGGGAGGTGATTCTGCCCCTCTACTCCACTCTCGTGAGACCCCACCTGGAGTACTGCATCCAGCTCTGGAGTCCTCAACATAAGAAAGACATGGACCTGCTGGAGTGTGTCCAGAGGAGAGCCATGAGGCTGGAGCCTCTCTCTGAGAGAGAGGGCTGGAGCACCTCTCCTATGAGAAAAGGCTGAAAGAGTTGGGGCTGTTCATCCTGGAGAAGAGAAGGCTCCAGGGAGATCTGATTGCCGCCTTCCAGTACCTAAAGGGGGCCTACAGGAGACCTGGGGAAGGACTTTTTACTAGGGCATGTAGTGACAGGACGAGGGGGAATGGCTATAAACTGGAAAAGGGCAGGTTTAGATTAAATATTAGGAAGAAATTTTTCACTTTGAGGGTTGTAAGGCACTGGAACAGGTTGCCCAGAGAGGCTGGTGAGGCCCCATCCCAGGAGGGGTTCAAGGACCGGCTGGACGTGGCCTTGGGCAACCTGGTCTAGTGAGAGGTGTCCCTGCCTATGGTAGGGGGGTTGGAACTCGATGATCTTCAAGGTCCTTTCCAACCTAAACCATTCTATCATTCTACGATTCTAAGATGACTATGCCTTAATTAATGACAGCACGAAATGTCATGTCTTTATTTATGACAGGCTAATTACCATTTTGTTGCAACTAAGTTACTTAGTAGGTTGTTTGAATTCCCACCAAGCTGTTAAACTCTTACTACGGGCAAAAGCACATCTTAAATGAAGTCTTTTTTTTTTTTTTTTTTTCTTAATAAAGCTGTAAAAGTCTAATGAAAGAATTATTAGTAGTCTAGTTCCATACTAACACTTGCAGCTCAAATTACACACAGGTAAAATGACATACACACAAACTTTCAAGTATCTGACCCTTTCCCTGGTGTTATGCTCACCCTTCCACTGCCCTGGGGGGGCCTAAGGTGAATGGCTTCAGCTAGCAGGGGGGGCATTGCTGTGAATTGACAGCACCTTGAGTCCTTCGCTGCAGGACGTATAATACCGATGGTGATAATTCGTTCCTCCTCTCTGCAGGAAGCACTTGGAGTAATTTATAGGTTTGTGAAGATGCTACATAAATTACTCTTTCTCCATTGTTTTGCAAGTCCATTCCCCATCCTAATTCACTATATATGGTAAGTTTTACATATGCTGCGTACTTTTTCTTTGCTCTTTTTGTTACTCATAGAGACTTATGTGACTCAAAAAGTGATTTAGACCAGGCTGGATGGGGCTTTGAGTAACCTGGTCTAGTAGGAGGTGTCCCTGCCCATGGCAGGGGGGCTAGAACTAGATGACCTTTAAGGTCCCTTCCAACCCAAACCATTCTATGATTCTGTGATTTTACACAGCTCCCGAGGTTGCATTCCTTTAATGACCAGTAACTGACCTTGAGGCCAAGTCCCTGTTTACAGCCCTGGAGCCTTCCTCATCATCCTGTGCCTTTGCTTTCAAAACCTCCACCTCAGTCCAACCCCTGTACTCCCCTATGCTGTAGTTTTATTCTAGGGCCATAGCAGCACCCTCTACACAGAATAACGACTTGCTATCACTATTAGTTACAAATATAGTATGAATCTAGACAAAAGCTGAAACAACATAGGTAAGAATCACTTGGCCATTAGGCAGCTGCTGCTAGAAGTAAGCAAGCTCCAAGGGAGCCGGGGGCAGAGGACGCCTGGTGGATCCCAAGCCCTGAGCTGCTGCCTCAGCACAAAGCCTGCAGCCTGTGAGAAGTGACGGCAACACCACCTTTGCTGAAATACAGGGCTACAAGTGTCAGTGGAAAGAAAACATAAATTATTGCCTTTGCTGAACAGCTCTGAAAAACACTCCTGGGATACAAAGGTGGCTTCTTTTTCACGTATAAATGCCTAATTTTCAACCTAAATGCACACCTGGATGACGTCTGCTGCTTTCAATGCACTCCCTAGTTCAATCAGAAGACTTCAACGCTAGACCATACACGTGACTATCTCTGGGTTTAAAAACAATCATTTGGGCTCTGCCACAGTGTGATCTGTGACTGCTAGAGCTACTGCTGAGGATGAGTCTCAGCACAAAGTGACCAACACTAATTAGCACAGATCACATTCCCAAACCTCACCATCACTTTAGGAAGGGCTCCTCACTATGATACATGGTTTTGTTTAACTACAGCAGGCTGCGGACAGTAAAGTGCCAAATCAACACATTCAAAAGGACAAATACTGTTATTTAGTGATTTTAAAAAAATAAGACTAGAGAGATTTTATAATGCCTGATGACATTATAAGAACTTTAAGAGCTTACTGTGTCAAAAATAAAGCAGCAAGCCTGTGCCACAAGGCTTCTTACCCACACGAAAAAAAGATCCTTTGAGAAAATCAGACATAGCTTTGTTTACACTGGTCGGAGGAAAATGTACTTTCTTTTCCTCAGCTATCATTCTTACTTTCCAGAAATCACTTTAATAGTTCTATTACATCTTTCTAGCTCTATTTATTTCATTCTGTTTAGAGCCAAGTTATCTTGGTTTTATTAATTTTAATTCCTTTTGTTTAGAGACAGAGAAGGTGAACAGTCACCTTAAAGTAATATGAATTTTAGAGACACTAGAAAACTCTACTAATGTTTTAGGATATTCAACAAGCTAACTGATGGTAAGTTATCAGATATCTTGAAAAGAAGGTTAACTGTATTTACGCTAACAATTCTATACACTGACAATAGTAGGATATTTATTTACAATTCTTATTATTCAGGAAACATTTATCTTGATATCTGTGAAGTATAAACAGTGTTCTCAAAAGCTGTGTTTAACCAAAAATAATATTTGCCATTTAAAATATATAAACAGGAAAGTTTAAATCAAATATCCATATGTGCTTTTTTTTTTTTTTTCTCTGTCATGAAGTTTATTATTATTATTGGTCCTATGAGAATGCAGCTTTTTCTCCAAGGAACAAACAGATAGAATATTTGTATCATAAAATCTGCAAAGGTCATTCTGTCTTTTAAGTATAGGGACTTGTATGAAAAGAAATGTTTTGAAGTTCTCAAGGTTCTGACTGAATTCTTTTGCACTATCAAACTGAAATATGTCACCTCCAGTTGTATAGCAGTCAAGTACTTTAAAGAGTTTGGTTTTGGTCACCTGAAGGAAATATTAGAAAGAATATTTCTACCATAAAGAAAATTCTGAAGGGAAAAATCCACGCCTAAGCTATTTTATGTATAAGCAGAATGAAAAACTTGTATTTCCAAAGAGTCAATCAGCAGAGGGCTAATATGTGCACTTACCCTTGAATATGAAGGAAACTAAAGCATCACTTTGGGAATTAATTTATTTGTATATTTAAACCCAATTTCACAATGAAAGTTCCAAGTGCACACTTAAAGGAACTACTTGCTTAACTGCCCATTTAATGAAGGGTGCTGCCCCAAACGCTGGCCTAGAGAATAAACCCACTGATCCACATAGGCATTACTTCAGTACCTAATTGCTATTGTTGGTGCCTACATAAAGATTTCCAAGCTTTTACCGATCTAACTACTCACTTAACTTATAGCTGCGAAAGAACTTAACCACCTAGGATTTAGGCATGATTTCGATCCTAAACACCAGATTGTGGCCATCTAAATTCCTGTTCAGTTGCTTCCTGTCCCTGAAATCTATAGATGCCAGGTTGTCCACTGCAATACTCCTCAGGCATGGAATCATCCGACCAGCAGTGCCACATTAGGGTGAAAGAGATCTGATAGTTATTTCAGTCTTAAGCTTCTTTGGGATTCATAAATTATCAAGGGACTAAAAAAGATAGATGTTCTGAAAACACTCCTACTGAATCAAATAGCGGTGCTGCTGCCCTTTTCCGTAATGAGGAAGCAGTTGGAGCGCTCATCAAGTTACGCATTACAAAAGTTCGGAAATAGGTGTTCATTTTCAGGAAGTTGCTAGATGAATCCCACAAGAATCATTTGGGGACGTGTTCTGTTAAACTATTCATAACTGATCCAGAAAATGAGCTGAAGAGTAATAAAAATTCTCCAGTGATAAAAACCAGCTCTATCTGTGCACACTATGAAGGACTACATAACATTATTTCAGGAGAAAGATCTTGGGGGCATTACGTTCAGTTCTACAGAAAGAATTCACTCAGTGTCCAATAGCAATTAAAAGGACATCCTCTATTAGGTATTTTTAAGAAAGGAAATCATCAAACAGGATTACGCCAGTGCAAAACCTGTACTGTTCCCCCACCTTCAATACTGAAGATCATTCTGGGTCTCGATTTATAAAAGTATTAGAACCAAAAAAAGATCAAGATGAAAAGAATGATTATGAGTATGGAAATAATTCCGTATGACGAGACGAACATGAAAGTCTTGGCAATCTTATGTTCCTGCAGTTCAGGATGTCCTTAAACAAGTAATTCTTGGAAGACCTCTTTCTTACCCAAGCTTTCAGTCATGCAACTTGCAGGAGCCACAGGCTGAGCCCGTTCTTACGTTGTTCTGTCTCATTTGGAAACATGAACACATCTGGTGGGGCATGGTGTGTTGTATACATGCAGAGATGCAGAATAAAACAACATGCAAGTCTGATATGTTTTTGTCCTATGATATTTGTAATTGCTTGGTGATGTGTTAGATATATCTTTTTTATTAAACAATGCCTATAACATAGATGCGTACACTTAAGGCAGTTATGTGTCAAATATGGAACTCATTTCTAATAATGTTTCTCCCTAGGCTATACATTTTGTTTAAAAGATCCTGTTACTAATTAGTATTCAAATGAGCTCAATGTAGTATTACAAGTGCTTCATCTAGAAAGCAAGGCAACACTTCAGCCACTCTGATTGCTCATTATAATCAGAGCTGAGAAAGTGCAGAAGAGAGAGATTTACAGTCACTTTCAGCTGCAAATTCAGGAATCATGACTGCTGCAAGATGTGCGGAGAACCGACTGCTGCCTTCCCCTCCTCCCCTCCCGCAGTGGCAGCCCCCCACGACCCTCCCACGCAGCGGGAATTTTTGAAGGATAATGTGTTGCATCTCTGACCAATCCTTGAAGTTCAACTGGGAAATCCGTGCCAGTGCAAGGTTTAAAAGCTGAAACTGATCATGCCATTTAACTCCTCGTTGCTTTTTCTAGCGAGTACCCACCGTTGAGCAGGTTTCATGTTTAACGCTTTGTACCTTGAAATGCAACAGTACTGTAATGCAGAAAAGATCCTTTCCTAAACAATTGGGATGAGGGGAGGGATTTCTTCCTGGTGGTCGTATTGGCCTAGGCAGGGGAACAGGGTGGTTTGGCTTCCAGCAGTTTAAAGACCTGGCTGATAAGCTGTATTACAAAGTTCATTTTCTTGCAACTGGGATGATTGCCAACAATTATTTCCTAACGGCTGTCCCTTGATTAATCACAGCATTGCAACCGAAAGTAGCAAATGGATTCAAGGACCCTACTGCCAAATATAGAAAGAGACAACTATTTTCTATATCCCCTTGATTCTCATGCAGTGATGCGGAAACCACATCAGTGGAGGGAAGCCACATTGGCGGAGGCAAACTGAACTCTGGGGAAGGAAAGAGGAAAAGGAAGTTCATAAATAATTGGCAAACACTGTAGCTCTAATGGCATTTACACAGACTAAAATGTTTCACTATCTGAAATGACTTAAAAAATGCAGTATCTTCTGAAAAAGTACTTCAAATAACAGATAAATCATATGCCTGAAAACCCAACCAGTGCGTCAAACTGTTTTTCACAAACACCCTTTTTCTGAGCTATAATTTTAATGTCCCGCAAATGATACATTTCCTTTCACATGTGACAGCCCCACATGACTTTGCAGGTTTTGCTTGCTTTTCCTTTCCTTTTAAGGTTAGGGTTTGCATAATGACAAAGAACACAATCACACATTTCAATGGCAAAATTACTTTTTCCTCTATCCAGAAAAATCTAACTACTTGCATCATATTCATTTAGACAAACAAATTTTACTGACACTGCAAGTGCTTGGATGATTTCTCACAAAGTGTCAGAAGTAGTTAACAGATGAGTATGTTATAGCAATATTACATATATCATGATTTTATGTCTGACAGATATACTGAACGCAAATAAAATTACTTGCAAAAAGATTCTCGGTCATCTCAGCTATGATGGTGATTTGCTCTGCCAAGATGAAAGAACACATTTTCTAATCTTCTCATAATGGAAAACTGTAAGGATATTAGTCCAATATAAGCTGTAAATGAGTCTGACTGAAAACCTTGAATTTTTTAATGACTAGTGATTATGGCAATTCTAATAGCAGTTTACGAGAAGGCTCATTTTCATGAGGTGTGCAGAGTACTCGAACCATGGACAATTCAGGTAACATCCAGCTCCTTGACTGTGCAGTCTAGACCTGACCTGAATTCTGAACCACAAGACAGTGACTTAAGAAGCTACCACTCCTAAAGGAAAAGTAAAGGAAGTCAAAAATGAGTGCTGAAAAGTTTGTTTATCTTAAGATAACTTGGCTGGGGGGCCGGGGGCGATCATGGTAGCTTTTGGTTGGGGTAGCTTAGTCTGTGACTCCAACAGAAACTCCAGTGTTCCTCACTGCAAATTTTTAGAACAATTATCGACCCAAGAAGAACAAATAGGTATCCTCACTGGAAGGCAGACTGACTCCTTTAGCAAGGTACACAAAATCCTAGTATCATAGAGAAAGTAGCCTGGAGGATGGCAAGGGCTTTCCTCGGGGAAGTCCAGCACTCAAAATTTCATGTCGTTCTTTGTACTGCCCCAAAGGAAACATCAGGTATGCATTCACTTCAGGGGAGCTTACCCCTGGCTGAAGAGGTCACTGGTACTAAACTGGCCTGGCCAAGATGTCAGCAACTAAGTGCAGACAGGGCATTTCTTCTAAAATCTCACAGCATGTGGCTCCTGCTCCCCTCCCCAGAACTTCCCGTCTCCCACGAGTGTTCTTATGGGGTCCAAACCAGAATGGGCTATCACAAACACATGAAATCAACGTAAAATTGCAGGAGTAAAATAATTTAAAAATTCAGTTTAAAGCAGATCACTGTACTCCAGAAAAGGTTAAGTACCAGCAATCTTCAGAGAGTCAGCTAATTTTACTGCACTAAAAATTAATATTCATTTGCACTTAAGTTTTATCATCCAGATCATCCTTGGCAATTTAGAGCACTCCTCCACCCCCCTTTACGCTCTCGGATTTATGCAAGAAGACATAACCTTGTACACAGGCTTTGAGTGTTGCAAAATTTTCATTATACAGTAGCCGTATCTCAGATAATCATAAAATACGCAGATTACATTAATCAATTATAGTCAATTCTGCTTAATGTCACCATCAGTTTACCATAAATTTTCCTTCTATTAAAAGCATTTTCCCGGGAAACATTGTAACCTGTCTCTGGCTGAAAATGAAGCGTTGCATTTGTTTTCCAGTTCTTTAGCGCTTGAACACCTGTGGTCTCCCTTGTTGCTCATTTTCAATACCAGTACAAATGAACATAAAATAAAATTGGATAGCAGGCCTGTTTATGGCAGACTTTCTCCATAGCTTTGAGACAAAAGATGAAGGTATTTTTATTGTTGTATGAGCATCCTCAAATGTTCCGACTGATATTAAATGATGAAAAAACCCATGTTTTCTTTCCTTTCCTTTCCTCCCTTCCCTCCTAAATTGAAAAGAGGGTAAAATAAAAAATAAATTCTAAATCAGGAATACGTGCACCACAGAAACTCAGCAGAGCTTTGGCTCCCAACAGACTTAGCTCCCTGTGCTACATTTTCCATCTGAATGGTGGTTTTCTTTTTCATTGAAAGTGTTGAAAGAACAAATGCCTCAAGTACTTTGAGGACATAATGACACTGCCCAAGCTGTGCTCAAACCCAAATCTTTTTCTGAGCTTCTGGACCTCAGACAAAGGTCCCAGTCTGAAAAGATAGTTACAGGACAGCTGGACAATTATTTGAGTTCCCTAAGTAGAATTCATTTGCCTTGACTTAGGTGTCCAGAAACTAGATATTTAAACCCAAAACTAGTCATGCGGAGCTCTCAATGGAGAGACCCTTTCACAGGGTGACTCATCTCAAGCCGAGGGCGGTGTTCAAGATGATTTGGGAGTTTGGGTGAATAAATCAGTTTAAGAAGAAGAATGCTAGACAAATTCAAAGACTGCTAGGCATCATTTTTGAAACTGGCTGAAGGATTATAGACATCATTTTAACTATTCTGGAAAAAGGTAATAGAACCAGCATGAATCTGAAACATTGTATATATCAATTTTCTCCTTCAAACACATATTTAAGCGTTACCTGTTTTTACTGAGCAAGCCGGATGAAAATTGCACTATTTTACAAATGACCTAGATGTTCCACTGCTGGTGCCACAGAGAGCAAACAAGGAGGTGGAAGCCTAAGCAATCAGGCAAGCGCTGGTTGAGATGTTAGTATTACCAGCTTCAAACTTATTTTTTCTGCTGCACGGTGGAATTTTTATTCCACTCAGAAACAGCCAGTGATTGCAAAAGCAACACTCAGGAACAGATCCTGGTATGATTTAAGAGGGACGATATATCTAATTATGAGAAACTCCATTTGTTTTGTTTTCATTTTACATAAGTTACAAAGGGGATTGACAGTGATGGAGTTTCCCAGCAGAAAAGCCATACGGTGTTCGGGCTTTAACCTTTCTCCTGGGACATGTGGGAATGCTGCTGCGCAACAACATCTGATTAATTAAACCCCTCTCCGCTGTGGTTTACCAGTTATACACTTTCACCACCAGTAAATCCATCACGCAAGGACAGGTTCTGCCCCTCTGCAGTCTGTGCTATCACGTTATATTATTGCAAGACCTGAGATGCACTAAGCAGTCTGGAAAAGCGCTTGAGATGCCTCTCTGGTAACCAGAGCATGATGTCTTTTCCATTAACAGCACTCCTCGACTCCTGCCATGACTGGGGACTGCTGCCCACCTTGGTCACTCACCTCTAGGTCTTGCATTGTCCCTCCCTGGGTCCTTGCCACCTACCCCTGGGGCTGTGCCTCCTCCAGTGCCAGACTGCACATGTGTTTCCTTGGCATGTCCTTCCTCCATACCCTAACAGAGAGCACTCCACCAGCTGGGGACATACATGTAACATGACTAACAGAAAGGAAAGATGCTTACCTGCCTTCCTTTCCTTCCTCCTCTTTTTCCTTCCTTCCTTCCTTTCTTCCTTCCTTCCTTCCTTCCTTCCACCCTTCCGTCCTTCCTTCCCTCCCTTTGCTTGCCTTCCTTCCTTCCTTTTGCCTGCCTTCCTTTCTTACCTTTGCCTGCTTGCCTTCCTTCCTTCCTTCCCTTTGCCTGCCTGCCTTCCTTTCCTTCCTTCCTTCGCCTGCCTTCCTTCCTTTCCTTTCTTCCTTCCTTCCATCCTTCCTTCCTCCCTTTGTAGGGGAAATGTTTGTTTCTTTTTTTTTTTTTTTTCTCCCCCCAAATAAATGTTGCTATTAGCACACTATTTCACAGTAGGTCTGAATCCTATTCTGCCAGAGGTTGTTTCCATGCTAGAAATGTTCATCGGCAAAGAAATCCTCTTGTTGACCGTTTCTTGCTGCTGCTGTTTTGGCAGACTGCGTTCACCACTGCCTGCCTTCGCCAGTGCTGCCTGCCCCTGCCTTCCCCTGCTGCCAGCACCACGTGGGCAGCCAGGCTGGTAAGCACCCAGTGAGAAAGGGTCAAGGGGTGACAAAGGCACAAGGAGTGACAGAGCATCTCTACCCCTGGGGCATGGGGGGCCCTGAGAGTCCACTTCCCACAACTCCTCTAATCCCCTCTCATGCTGGTTTCCAATCTTTCTGCCACCGTCTCCTCAGACACATGGAGGGTGACAAATGAAACGAACCATCATGTTCGCCATAGAGACAGGAGACCTGTTTCTTCTGTGTCTGTGGAAATGCAGATCAGACACCGTAGCAGCCTGCTGTGCAGGAAGAGAAATTAAATGCCACTTTCAGGTGGATAGTACGGAAAATAAATGTAACTAACCATCTGCATATAATGCAGCAATGATCCTGGACTATTTAAATGACAGCTTCAGACTGTCGTCTGAATTAAAATCCCAAAACTGTTGGTTTTGTGCTTAGTTCTGTACTAAGGAATTGGTCTTCTTCCATTCCTACAGTGCAAATACATTTGACTAAGTGTTGTTAGCACCTTCTATCACACACTTTGGAAGAAGAATAAAATAGACTTTCCTAACCAAGGTTCCCCCCAGCTTTCCATTGCACAGGAAACAGAAAAGGCTATTTTTTTTTCCTTTTTCAGATGATGCAGGTATCAAGAGATCAGTGGCTGAAGAGATGTTCGCAGCTATAGGAATGCAATGGGTTTACCTGCAAAGTTCAGAAAGAGTCCTTCCCTAAGTCAGCACATGTGATTGAAATACTTCTAACTTTGAGGAAGTTCAGTGTGCTTTCTTCTTGCTTACTTTATGAAGCCATACTAGTAATAACGATATAGAAAGATTTAAGAGGTTAAGAAACTCTGACTATAGAGTATATATTTTACTAAATGAATTTAGAGCCAGATGATGTTATTGCTACTCAATATATTGCATGCTAGTGCATAACATGTTTCTGAGAAAAAAATAATAATTTAAAAAAATTGATGCTGAGTTGGAAACACTCCCAGCAGGTTGGAGAGGAGGAACAGATGGGCTGCGTGCCAGACCTGGCCAGTCCAACACAAGTTCAACAGCTAGGGCTTCCTGAGGTTCTGTTGAGCCAAAGGAAGCCTTTGGAGTACAGGTTGATGTGATGGGTTGGTTTAGCTTTAAGTTTTATTTTGATTTGTGAGCATACAGGACTTAGGGGGATGCGTTGCTATAAAGTGCTATGCACTAATCTTAAATTTGAAGGATTTTCCTTTACCTTATAGCGTTCCCCCCTCTGATACACAAAATAGACTACTATAAACCACAAATATTGTCCAAAAAACTGAAAGAATGGTTTTAGTCATCATTTACTTCCAGGCCAGAGCATAAAGGGTCAGTGCAGAAATAACGTCCAAGATGAAATAAATCATCACATTTGCCAGTACATGAGGCCTGCGACTGCTGACCAGTTTTGCAATCTATCCATGCCATAACTTGTGAGCCAGTCACCCACTGTTTCTATCACTTTTTGAATCTAAGCACAGCATGCAAGTGCTTTAATTCAGACTTGGTCTTCCGCACTGGAAAATCAAAATATTCTGGTTTTGGATTTGAAAACCTGCATCCCCTAGCTTTACAACACTTTTTTGTCAACATTATGGAATTTGAATGATCAATGAATGGTTTATGCACAGCAGTCTCCTTTAGCGTTCCCAGTATAATTCATTACAATGCTCATCTAAATAGTGTGGGGGTTTCTTGCTTATTTTCAGTAGACTGCTTTGTATTTTATTTCTCTGATTTCCATTCATTCCTACTACCCAGATGGGTCAAACATATTTGCAAACATACACTTTGGGGAATCCTTTTAGCTCCTTCCCGAGCATGTTCATAGAGAAACAAGTGACTTAGAAACCGAATCCTTGTGTTCCCTGCGCACAGAAATTTAGCTTTCATTTTCAGGGGAAAAAGAGAGAGAGGGCTAGAAGGAAAGGGTACATAAAACAGTATGCAGTAATGAAGGCAGAAAATAACACCTTTCGGGTGTTTTGGTACATTTTTTACTTAGGTTTGTATAGGTTACCTGAAGGCCTGTAAGATCTTAATTGCTGATATTCTGCTACTAGCGGATTGGCAAAGGGATGTGACTGTGCTCTGTGTAATGGACAATGGCGGTTTTAGAGGACAGCACCAGATTTTCTCCCATCTTTTTTTGTCTTTTGAGGAGATAACTGCAGCTACTTCACTGTTGTTCGATATGAGAATTAACTCTGTTTTGCTTCGGTTTCTGACAAATCAGAACTAGTAAGACATTGATCAGGCACAGCCATCAGGTTGCATGACGCTGTTTTGCTGACAGTCAGCTGTTATCATGCAGAGAGCTCAGGGTCCACAAAAGCAGCATGGCAGAACCTCTGTGACAGCCTCCAAGAGCTAGCTGGAGACCAAAACGCTGATGGATATACACATGCAATCAGTAGTACGGCCAACAAAACCTGGTAGAAGCTACAAGAGCTGTTCAACAAAATACAGTCTGTGCTGGATACAGCTTACACTTGCCACAGCCCATAACTTTCACCAATGGCTATCAGATCTGGTGGGCATGCTCGACATCACTTATTCAGGCTACATGAGGGAACACGTAATTATGACATTGACTAATGAGAGGTTAAAACCAGCAGACATCCAAGACTCCTGAATGGAAAGTGAAACAATCCAGTGTGTATTTTTCCTGCAAACCAGCAGTGAATGCAGGACATCGTACACATTTGGCTGCAGCTAGAGGTCTATTTGCCTCCCAGAAAAAGAAGAACAGTACCAAGAGACAAAGTAGACATCTGAATAGGTTCATAGGATGAAGCCAAGAAAAAGGCCTTGTTTGGAGGTGGGGTCTTCAAAGGAAAGCTTGTGTTTCTGAATAAGAAACCTGCCTGGGTGCTCTTTCCTATTATGCTCAGGTAAAGGGCGTGTGGCACAAATTTTTTGTGAACAAACTGCAGAAATGCTACTTATTTCTTCCTCTAAAAGAAAAAGAGGGAGGCCCAGTATTACCCAACCAAGGAGCACCAGTAAAAGGTCTAGAAGTATTAGGAGAGTTCTTCTCATTGGTGTTGGTGCTAGGCTAGACATTAGAAGATGAGTTTAGGAAATAGCCATGGAATATTGATAGTTACAGTCTCACTTCATAAATTTGACTCTCTCATGACTCTAAAAAGTTTTTAAGACCATGAAGAGTTATTTTCTATTTGAATAAGCTTTCCTGCCCTTTGTAGTCTAGCATAATTCCACTGAATGTGATGCCATGGATCTTCATAAATCTGTAACTACGTTTGACAGCTGTACTCATACATTTGCCTTTGTGCTTTCCATCTGAAAAATCATGTTTTAAGCTCCTGTGTCATTAATGTTGTCATTACTTGAAAATGAAAGGCGAGGACACGATGAGCTATGTTGTATGCCCAAGGTCTCAAAGGACGGTTAGGGCTTCTGAAGGCACCTGAAATTACTAGGAGTAAACAGAGACTTCTTTTCAGAGTAACCAGGAGGCACAACATGTCCTCCCAGGAGTCACCTTTTCACTCAGCTAAAGAGAACAGGTTTAGATGGTGTGCCCTGCCCGCAGTCTGAGATGAACATACGTGCATCAGCTGAAAGCCAGGAGCTGCACAGCTACAATAAGCAGAGCAGGGACCCCACACTGTTGATTGGGAGGCAGATGCATTAGCTCAGGCTCAGCACAGTGCTGATGTTTTCCATTCAGAACTCATTTCCACTGACTCTGAGGAGCTGGCATGCTGCTTTTCGAAAGAACAAATCCCCACAGCCACAGTCGGTCTTGCTCTCTTTTATTTTGTCTCTCTCATGGTACAATTAGAACAGCCCTTCTTTCAGAGTGACCCAAAATAAGCAGAAAGAATCCTTTCCCCCCTTACTTTACAAAGCTCCTCAAGCATGTCCTTCTTCCAGTTCACGGGTACAAGACTCTTCTAAAAAAGCACAACTGAGAGTTTGTTCGCCAAAGTCAAAGCACATCCATACTTCCCAAAGGCCACTACTCTTTTCATTCAGGGAGGTACTTATTCCTCCAAAGACAGCACAGCATCTAAATCTCAACTGGATAGAAGTTGTGAAACCCCACATCTGACATGATGTCAGTGTGCCCACTGTTGCCTCCTGCCTGGCTTTAGGCACAGTACCGCAACCCATCCATTCGTATACTGAGAACAGAAAAATACATAAAAGATTAGGTTATCTTCATTTTCTGTTGGACGCCTGTCCTACCTTCTCCATTAATTATATATAAAATGCAGGCGCCCAAATTAAGTGCTTGCAATCCCCTTGCTGTGATCAGATGGCTACTTTTCAAAAAATAAACCATGATGTGTTCCTTAAAGCACACACTCGTAAAACGGACTTACACTGTCGCTACCGATTTAGCCTGACTGGGAGAAAAGAGTGAGATTAAAGAGTGAGAGGAAAGTGGCTCCATTAGAACCATGCAGGCAATTCGCAACGTCTACTCCGTGGCCGTGAATTGGATCCGAATTAGTAAAAACATTTAAGATAGTGAGTGATAAAACAGTTACACTTCAGGTTCTACCACAGCTTGAATTGCTTTCATTTTGAATGCATCACTTGTGCTAAGGTTTAATTAAATGAAAAAAAGATTTGTAAACCGAAAAGATCTAAGTACAGAAGCAACAGAGAGAAATCACAAAGGCCAGAAGCAAAATGTGCTATATCCTCTGCATTATTCACCAACACAGCAGCCGCAGGGGTTGGGGTCACAATGCTTAATGTATTAAGGCTCTCCTGGCCAGTCCCTGAAAGCATCTGCATTCTCTGTCACAGGACTGAAAGGACTTATGCAATGCTTTACTAGACTTACGTAGGTAAGATGAACACACTTTTTTTTCTCACCCAAATCCCTCTTTAGGCACTGCATCTCTGAAAGCATATCTACAAAACGAACATAACACAAAAGTAAAACTGCAAGTGGTCTCAGAAAATACAAATGTCAACGCTCAAGTCTGGAAAATACATAATATTTTACTAGATATATTGAATTAATAAATCCATAGCTTAGAAATACTGGAACTCCCACCAGCATTATACATTATTAAATCTAATATTTTCTATTTCATTGTGAATTTCTAAATATCTATTACTGTGCTCTATGTAAATTATACTGTATTGAAAAATAAGCATTTTTATTTAGATCCTCGCTTGTATTTTTGGTGGCACAACCACTTAGTCTTTTCCTTATATTCTTGGACAATCTTGTATGCGTTAGTATAATCTGGCTTGATGTTTCTAAACCAAACAATAAATGAAATGAGTTGTTCACTGGACTCTTTGTAGTGAAGTTTGTTTGCTGCAAAGCAAGACATATTAAACAAAAATCATTCCGTGAAAATAGCTACTGCAGCCAATGCAGCATGGATGAGCTTAGTATTCAAGCTGGAATAGGTACAAAGATAAATGACTAGGATGTTCACAAGTATTTGGACTCTATTTTAGAAGAGGAAATTAAAATAGCTTGCGCTTTTTGTTAAGCCAAAGCCAAGACTTAGAAGGGGCATATGTTCTCTCTAAAAGAAAAGAAAAAAAAAAAAAAAGAAAAAGTGGTTAACATTGAGGAAGGAGAATAAAATTGAAGGACTACATTTCTAACTACCAGAGACTATTTTTGTCTGGAGACAGTCTTCAGAAGCCAGTAATGGCAACAAAACTCTTACAATGAGTTTTATCAGGTCATTAAAATGGCCATGTAATATGATTACAGACAGAACAGGATCAGCCAGGACCCTTCTAGAGCAAGGAAGTGCCATCTTCTGACACAGAGTTGTTATGCTCAGACTTAACTTCATCCTTCTTTGGGTTAGCACTTCAGCATTAAACATATGCTGAAGCTTCACTGATTTCCTGGAACATTCACAATCTCTGTTGCCTACCAAGACAGTCAGTCAGGGAGTATTTGGAGCTTCAGGCTAATGTATGAGATAGCTGCTGTATCCTTTTTCGTAGAAGCAGTGCATTGCCAGATTACTATTACTGACATGTGAACTGCTTAAATATGAAATGCTTTTGTTAGGAAAAAAATAAAGGTCAGACGTACTGATTTGTTTTGCATTTTTCCAAAATATCTCTTTTTTTTTTTTTTCCTCCTGTATTTGTATTTTGTCCAAAATACAAGAAATATATATATTGCTAAATTTGTTTTTTACCATGCAAAATGGATGGTACTGCCGCAATAGTAGGACACACACAATGGAGTTAAGTGGAGGATAAGAAACTCTAGTAGGACCTTATGACTGATGCATATAATTTTTAAATTTAGTTTTAATAGCAAAATTAAATTTAAAGCAAATTCTCTCTAAGTATTTCACCAAAGCATACTTAACTTGCACACACTGACACAGCTATAATTAATTTGCACTGTGTTCATTACACGAGCACCAAGTGCCTGGGTTCCTTTGGTCACCCTCTCCTCCTCCTGTAACTGAATCCTTCCCACCCGGGAGTTTTACTGGGGCAAATTTCCAGTGACACCAAGCTTGATGCCTGCTGTTTGAGAGCCCGTGCAGACCAACCTCGTGGGACATCCAGAGTAAAACTGACCTCACCATAAGGGACGGACACTGCTCAGCTCACGGTCAGCGTACTCCTGAGTGGCACACCCCATCCTGCACCACAGCATGGTGGTTTACTCCGTGTATCCCTGTCAGTGATTAGAGGTGTGCTGTGATTTAAAGCATGCCCCAATGACCAAACCACTGTGTACACAGCTTAGTCTCACATCTGACTCCCAATCCATCTGTAAAGCCTGTGCACTGAACACAAAGTGGACATAATAGGCATTTCAACCGATTATGCACATGCTGATTAGTGCTCTGCTGAACTGCAATTTTGCACCAATTATTTTGCTACTGAATTTTTCAAATGGCCATCGTGGTTTTCTGTGTTTCTAGTTAAGCAAAGATGACAGCTTTCTCCCATTAAAGAATGACTCTTAAATTTAGAAGATCACAATAATTACTATATTATCAGGAGGAACTATGATACTCCTATTTTATGTAGGACACCAGTATGTATGAAATAAAAATTAATTAAGCAACTATGAGCCCAATTCTGTAAACTTGAAACTTTTTTGAGGTTATTGTCCTTCATAACTGTTTAGACCAACAAAACTCCTTGGCAAGGAATAAGGATTTACACTATGATGGCTAACTAAAACCAGAGTATTTGCTTCTTTTGCAGAATGGAGCAGTGACAAGGTTATGATTAGACGTATGTTGGATACACTTCTTTATTTCCAAACAAAACAACAGAAAATCATCTGATTTTCAAGCGTATTCTATCAGGATATCCCAATGTTATGCTGTTATATGGATATGAGTTACATTATACACTTTATATTTTCATTGTATTTTTACATATATAAAGATAACCATAGTGAGAAAATAAAGAGAATGAAAACCAGAATATGGTTTGCATAATACTACTTTGTTCATCTAGAGGAGTTATATATTACATTACATATAATATAACAGCATGTATTTCATCTTAATTTAGCATTGTAAAGAATGATTCAAAAAACCTAGACTCCTTATGGGGTGAAAACTCAGTCTTAAAACTGAGGCTATGTTAGTTTTAGAAAAGAAATAATCCAAGCATTTAATTTTGCTACTTGTTTTAGTTAATCTTTCTCTAATCAACAGGCTGAGAAAATAGGCATGGGCTGCCAGCAGTTGAAATTGCCAGGAACAAAAAGACTCAAGTGCCTCTAAGTTTCATTTTGATTTCCATGACAAGATCAGAAAAATACGGCAGGAATTTTAAAACACTGAATTTGAACAGAGTACACTTTCTCCTACTTTAATTTTGCTTATTTGATCACTTTTAACTATGAAAGTAATTCTGTACTTACGATAAGTTCCTGCCTAGCTTGTTTCCTCAGCTGATGGTGAAATATATTCTATTCATAATATTATTTTGTATTACATTTAATAAAATACATTCCATTATATTTACACATGGATGTGTTCTATTTTCCTTATTTCCTTATGTGTTCTAATGAATTTTATCTGAAAAAAAAAGTGCTACTCTTTTGGTTGCTTGCCTTCACTTCACTTCATTTATTACAGAGGTGAATGTGCTAAAAAAATTTTGTAGGTGTTTGCTGCCTTTTTTATTCAGAATCCACAATTTTCCAGACCTAGAGTGTAGGACAAAGACCTAAGAGCACGTGTACTCTAAGCTCAGCTGTGACATGAACTCCTTTTGTGGTCCTGCACTAGTCGTCTAGCGAGGGGTGATGGATTTAGTCAACCTGAACATTGCACGCACCATAAGCTGCTTCAGTAATAGGAAGAAATCCAAGAAGTACTCCATCTCCGAGACGACTTCTGAGAGCTGATTTTCTTCCCTATTTTCCATCCCAAAAAGGAAATGCTTTGATGCCACCTTCCAGCAACAGCAAACTGCAACTCCTCTGGTTTTGATACAGCAGAGCATCACCCTGGGGAACACTCCCTCCCAGCCAAGGGGATCCTGCAGAGCTGCCCGCTCAGGGGCTAGGACAGCTCTCCGTCTCCTGACCAAGAACGTACGAGATGAGGAGTTTGCTAATGTTGTTTTTCCTCATTGGTTTTCATTAGCTTTCTCTTCCCAAAGGGATAATACTAATGGTGTGGAAGGAAAACGAGGGGTATGGAGGGTAATTTTATATCTGTGTATTTATGAAGAAAAAATTAAGTATTTCATTAAAATCAAAGCTAAACATTTTCCTTGCATTTGCCATTTTAAGGTTTCCTTCTTCAGGAATACTCTACCATTCTCTCTACCTGGTTCTGTAACACTGGCAGGAACCAGTCCAAAAAAACTGTTCTTCTTTGAAAAAAATAAATTGGATCCAAAGTTTTCAAGTTTGCAGTACTGCAAGGAGATGTAATTGGCCATTTATATTTCACTGTTTTTAACAAAGGGTTCTTTCACCTTGGAGCAATAATTCTGTAACTTCCTAGTAAACCAGTAAACTGAAAAATACCCAAGAAAATATTGCATTTTTATAGAGAATGACACTTTTATGAAATATCTGTGCACTACTTTATATCTGTGCACTACTTTAGAATACAGGCATTGAGCTCAATTTCAGCAACAAAAAACAAGTCAGTAGGGTGCTATAACTGAAGCCTCTGCAAAAATCTTTTTTTTATCAGCATATTTTTAAAAATGTCAGACAAAAGACCAGGAAAAAAAAAAAACAAAAACAGGAGAAGATTTTAAAGTAGACTACTTAATTCGACTATTAATTACATTTAATAGTATAAACAATTTAGTGGGAAAAGAAGCATTAATATCTCCTCTTAATTTTGAAAATTAACACTGCTTTCAGCTAGAGGCAGTGCTAAAATAAATGCAATGACAATTTATGATTTTATGGTTCTATGACAGTACTTGAAAAAAAAAAACTGTGAAAGAATAATAGCAACATGGCTGGGAACACTCACTATTTATCCTTTGCTATTCTGGTTCTCGGAGCTCTCATTTGTATTAAGTGCATTGGGTGCTGCGCTACGAATGGCCTCATGAATGTGGACCCTAATAAATATGTACAATGTTAAATGGACAAGCATCCCTTGGAATTCCATAGGATGACTTGCATTTATAAAGTACATAAAATCACCTCCAACAAAAAGAAAAAAAAAACAGGGGAACATTCCCAGGTACTTTGTTACTGAGGTTCAGCAATCCCTCAGTAACCGAAATAGAGATGAAAAACAAAACTGGCCGTAGGGGTCACCATATGGCACAAATTTAACCCTGTCCAATTCCATCTTTCTGTCCACAACTTTCTGTCAGGGCGATTACTTTCTCTCAAATATCACTAGTTTTCTATATTTGGTGTAAAAATTCATAATGCTGCAAAAAAGCATGCAGGTGATGATAATGTGTGGAAGATTAAGAGAGATGACAGGCTACCATCCTTAGGGGAAAGAAAATTGCTGCCGCACAGTCTGTTTTTTCTTGAAAGGTAATGGGAAAATTTTCTGCTTGTACATGGAGAAATAAAACATAGATACTCCTTAAAAGCACACACTACCTAAGAAAATACCACGTAGCACATAATGCTTACACATTTCATCTTTAAGCTACGCAAAAGGAATCGGAGCACTGCTCCAGGTGAGACTGCCTCTGGTAAGGACCCACCTCCATCTCAGCAGAGCTTTCAGGTTTGGTTGGAGATGTTCCAAGAACTGTCCGTGGGGTGAGAGCGAGCAAGAAGACTGGCCAACAGCAGACTAGGAAAGCACCAGAAATACAGAGTGACAAGGAATAACTGGTAGCATTTTTCATCACAGAATTATTTTTTATATAGTGAGGCATTGAAGAGGGGCTACCACACTGAGCGCTTTCCAAAAGACTACAATTATTCTTTAGGTTGTGCTCATTAAGTAGATGCATGCTTGCTTCTTTTAAAAAGCATTTCCTACAAAATATTTTAATAGCAAAAGTGTATGTGGTTTGTTTAAGAAAGTCTGCATTTACTAATGAAAACATGCAGTTTCCCCACATCAGTGTAGAAATTGGGTAGTACTGGGTACGGCCTGGCTATGGGGCCCTTTTTTCCAGAGGTTATTAGGAAAAAAGGTTATCATTGACAACTTATTTGAAAGGTAAAAACAGTTCACAGAGCTGCTGAGCGCAGCCAGTCATCTGCACCAAAAATTAATGAACCAGAAGAATCCTAAATGGGTTGGTTATTGATCCTGTAACAATTATTCATGCATTCAATTATAACTTTTTCTTGGACCTTCTGAACCCACAGGGAGCTGAGTTTTGCCTGGGGCCAGGCAGAGACACCAGCACAGCCCACAGAGCCCACTGGCTCCAGCTGGAGGTCTGGGAATGGAGGCGCTGCCTGCTTTGAGGAGGCAGAAGGAGCAGCCTGCGACTGCAGGGGATGGACAACTGCCCACTCAAACAACCCTGTATGTTATCTTTGCTCCTGCGTTAAGCCCTAGCGTCCTTTGGGGAGAAAAACTGGAAGGGTTGGTTAGGAAAATAAGCATCAGCATGACCACAGTATTATCCACTACAGCATCAATCCTCTGTGGACTTTAAAAATACTCCATAGACCGTTTCTGCCCTTCATCCTCCATTCTTCTTCTCATCTGAATGCAACTGAATTGAGCCTTGGGGTCACGACAGGTAAGTGCCACTGAGGGGAAGTCCCATGGACTTAGCATGGCTGCTGTGTCCCACAGGGCTGGATATCTCAAAACCCTCCCCGTGAAATGGATGTGAAAGGAAGCTGCCCCAGTCCAGCTCCTCTCCTCTCCTCTCCTCTCCTCTCCTCTCCTCTCCTCTCCTCTCCCTTTTTTTCCTTTTTACCTTAGATCCTAGAGAATATGTGTACCATGGAAACAAGTTCCTTGGGCCAAGGAACTCCAAGATGACAACAAGGCACGTTGTTAACACTTCATTGGATGACCTGATGAAGTGCAGACTTGGCTGATGTAGGTCTGGATCTAGTCAATGCCACACTGGCAAACCTGGACTGCATACAAACAGGAAAAGTCTCCATGTGACAGCATGCTGGGTGGTCTTGCGGGCTCAGGGCTCTGCCACCTGAGACCTCATTTCACGATGCTGTTTTCCAGAGGATAAATGCCATTAAATTTTTGTTGAGAAGTTTTTCTTTGTTTTGAGAAGTGAATGGATCCATACTTGAAAGGTTTTGAAATTAATGTTCCCCTTTTTCTTAAAGGCAAAACCCAGTTACCTTCTAAGCACTTAGGAAAGTCTGATATGTTAACTGCTGAGAAGGTCATAGCAATTCAAATACTTAAAGGATAAAAAACCTCTTCTTAAATGGATAACCTTTCTTAAGTGGTTTCTTAAATTGCCTGAAATTTATCTGATCAGTAGAAGTGCAAGGAAAACGGAAACAACATACCAAGCTGCACAAGCAATAATTAATGAAATCCAACATGCAGCAATTTTCAACACAAATACTATGTTCCTGGGTTCAGTGAGAGCAGGCTGGACAAAGTAAAGCCTCCTTTAGACACCATAGGGCTTAACACCTTACAGTTTTCTAGGAGCATTCTAAAGAAAAGGAAAATATTACTAGCCTTGTCTGAAGTAAAATTAAAAAAAATAAAATTTGACCTTATTGCTCATATTAAGTTGCATACACAAGTATGTTAAAATGGCAGCAATGGCACAGATCTTGGTTTGAAAGGTCTCTAACTTATGGGCGTGAAGTAGAGCTGTGTAAATAACCTGCAATGAGTATTTAATTTACTGAATTTTGACCTTTGCTTTTTCCTGCCAAAGTACCTAGCAGCAGTCTTTTTGATGTCAATGTCTTTTACATGAGATTAGCCAGTGAATTTCCCTAGTGTTTATTGACCACAATGTTATTTCAATTCCCTGAGTGGATGAGCATTTTAGGCACAGGGAATTAGCGAAAGTGGACTACCAAGAGCATTTCTGGACATGATTCTAAAATTTTCTAGCAAAACTTGATTGTTCAAATACTAAAGAAGCTACTAGAAAAGGGAAGAATACAGGAGACTGATTAACTCATCCTGTGCCTGCCCCTCTGGCTCACTTTTTAAGTATCCAGCCTACCTTCCCCCAGCACCCTGCCTTCTACCCTGCTTCTCCAAATCCACGCGCTCTCAGGGAGACATCAAAACTCTGAGTTCCCCTTGTCACTGCTGGAGTGCCATCAGCTTTCTGGAAGTTAAGTGAACATGTTCCACAGTCATTAATTCTTCTTGGTTTATTTTTAAAACTTATGTTCTAACTAGTTACTTTTAAAAGGTAAACACCTCTTTTTATATCACACAAGCATTCTTATCATACTCATTTCTAGGATCACGAAGCACTATTTCTCATGCCCCACACTTTCTTTTTGTTCTTAATGAATCCAAAATTGACTCGAAGGTCAAATGTGAAACATTACAGAAAATCTAAGGGAAATGATAGAACAAGCACAGCATTGCAATGGACAAGTCAATGAGCATGTTGGATGATCTGTGGGATGGAAGGAGATGATGGGACTAAAGTCCACCTGGCAGATTTGCATTAGAAGAAAATCGATGAGCACAACAAAGAAAACAAAGAATGGGATCTTATGACCTAAGCATGCCTGTGGTTTGCAAGGAGTTTTCTCTGAAGTTATCCCTTTATTACAACACGTTTCAAAGCACCAGAAAAGGAGGGTCAGGAGAGCGTGCCTGAGTCTTTCCTACAGCCTTCCACCATGATTACAAAGATGCTGCATGTCAAATCGCTTCCGATATAAACACTGGATATTGTGGCATGAAACTTTTCATCAGACAGAAATACATCTCAGTATATACCAACAGACATGAAAAATCTATTTCCCTACCTCTTGTTTAGAGAGAATGGTAAAAATCAGTAAGGATGATTACTCAGATGAATACCCAGACTTACTGGAAAAATACAACGGTTTTATCCATATCACCCAGACTGGAAAGATAATATAATATCTGATGTATACTTGAGGAGAAGAATTGTTCAAAACTAAAGCAAGAAAAAAAATGAGTAATTCACAAGAATAGTTTATCAGCTACACTCCCAAGCAAGTGTCATGAAGATTTTCCTGACTACAGCACTACTGGGTATTCTTTGATAGCTCTTTCCCAATATTCTGTTTAGGAAAAAATAAATGAATTAAGCATTTTATAAGAACTTATAGGTTTCTAGAATGAATGTGTGTGGCCAGGAACCAGTGCATGCTTTCTGTCTGTCGAGAAACCAAAACTCAAAATATGGAAAAGCTCATCAGTGGGACAGGTCCAGATGAGAAGACAACACTTCCGACAGGTCTGTGATGTTTATTTGTGTATTCTGTTTTTTTGAAATGGTGCCTCATACTGACTGAATTACGTGACTTCAAGCCATCATCTGCCACTCCATCTTTCCAGGATTTTGTGAATTTCCCAGTGTGATTTTTATAGCACTGCAAACTGGTTGGGAGGCTGCAGGCAACTGTCGGACTGGCTACCCATTCCTCACCAAGGAAACTAGTGCCACTCTGTACCTCTCTTCTGAAGTACCAAATCCTTGGAGGAAAGTCTGGATTCCCATGTGGAATATTATACTTTAAAAGACGATTTCATTTGCATAGACTTCTTCAATGAAAGCACAAGCTCTGTGAACTACGCAGAGCCATCTCTTCTCCCACATGCTTTGGAAGACATCCCCCTCAGGCCAGAGCAAGGAGAGATGGCAGAAGAGTAACGCAGAGGCTGCTGCCAATCCCCAATGACCGCTGTGTCTGCTTTAACTGACACCATGCTTACTAATGCCGGGTTTCGTTAATGAGAATACTGTGTGCATGTGAAAAAACATGGAGCGATGCTTCCTAATGTGGGCGGTGTTATGCACAGCACCCTCTTTACGGAGCTTGCTCTGGAAATCAAGAACAACAGCTTGTGAGAACTTGGCACCGTGCCTGCTCTTTAAAGCCCCAGGCTGCCAAAGCCCAGTGATTAGAGAAGAGAAAGGGGCTCCCAAGCACAAGAAAGGACATAGCAAGTAAGACAACTGCTGTGTACACAGTAGCAACGCTAGTGGCCTGAAATGAATACTACTGAATAGTTGGCAAAATGTTTAAGAGGCTCAGAGGTTCAGTCTAGCAGCAAAACTGGGGACTGAAAACACTGAGAAACTGCAAAACCAGATATTAAAGCAACTCTGTTTAAACATACACACGTGATGAAACTGGAATTCATAGCAGATATCAGAGGCACAAGAAGGATTCAGAAATTCCACATTATGTTTGAGCTAAACTGCTTCTGAGTCAGAACATTATATGGAACAAAAAATAACCAGGAAAAAAAAAATATTTTCAGAAGACTTTAAGACTTTAAGAAATTAGGAGTAGTCACAGGAATAACATTAACCCCCTCAATTTTGGAGAAATACTTGGTCCACAAACATACTCATATGCCTAAAGCCACATTACACATGCCAAGTAATTATCAAGGCAGTACAAGCCATGTAACACAGAGCCTGCCAGGTCACAGCAGTGGATAACTGAAGTTTCACAAACATAGAGTGCAGGAGGCAAGCATGTGCTTAGGTCCAAGTTCACAGTACGGGCCAGGTGAGATATCCTAGGGCAGTTTAAATGGCACTAGACACCCATGTTTAAGCAAATAAATACTCAGCACCGTCCAGACAGCAATTCTTAAGTAAGGTATCTGGATTTAGTCAGATTTATTTGAATATGGGCTTAAATACAAACTCATGTTCCAGCATATACCTGTGAAGTCTTTATAGCTTAAGAAGGTGAAAACGTTATACTCTTACTATCCTTTAGGATAGACATAAATATTAAGACTGGGTGTTGCAAGCCCAGATATCTTTATGCCTGCTCAAATTAAGCCTGCATTTACATCATAGAATCACAGAATGGTTTGGGTTGGAAGGGACCTTCAAAGATTATCTAGTCCACCCCTCCTGCCATGAGCAGGGACATGTTGCACTAGACCAGGTTGCTCAAAGCCCGGTCCAGCTTGACCTTGAACACTTCCAGGTATGGGGCCTCCACAACTTCTCTGGGCAACCTGGTGTCTCACCACCCGCATCATAAAAACATGCTTCCTTATGTCCACTCCAAACCTACCCTCTTTTAGTTTAAAGCTGTTGCCCCTTGACCTGTCACTACAGGCCCAGGTAAAAAGTATTTCTTATTCTTGTAAGCCCTCTTTATATATGGAAAGGCCACAATAAGGTCTCCCCGGAGCCTTCTCTTCTCCGGGCTTAACAATCCCAAATCTCTCAGCCTGCCTTCATAGCAGAGGTGCTCCAGCCTTCTGATCATTTTCGTGGTCCTCCTCTGCACCTGCTCCAACAGACCCATGTCTTTCTTGTGCTGGGGACCCCTGAGCTGGATGCAGTACTCCAGGTGTGGTCTCAGGAGAGTGGAGTAGATGGGGAGAATCACCTCCCTCGACCTGCTGGCCACACTTCTTGTTATGCAGCCCAGGCCCAGGATACAATTGGTTTTCTGGGCTGCAAGTGCACAGTGCCAGCTCACGTTCAATTTTTCATCCACATATTTCACTATACCCTGCAGTGATATCACATAACCATTGCCAGGCCAAAGAAGACGTTTGAGCTCATTCTTATGAAAATTTGATGTTGTGTACATTGAAGTAGTATTCACACCACCCAATTTCAAGCATGGACCTTAGCTAGCTAAATGAGAAGACTGATGTCCCCTGGGCTATAGCCATAGCCTCTCCTGGAGGATGGCACAATGCAGGAGTTCACCTGTGGTGACGTGAATAGCAATGCATGGAACAACGTGAAGTTCCCCTACTTTTATGTCTGAGCTTCCTCAAACTTCAGAGACACACTTGTCCTTTGACTCTTGCACAATTTAGTGTCTCCAGGTCAGGCCCACATCAGGGGCTGTACAGATACAGAAAGAATAAACAACTAAAGGGTTAGAAATTGTCCAGATTTACTAACACAACCTCTCTGAACTGAGAATAGAGTACTGAATAGGACAGAAATAAAACTGTACATTACATTAAAAAGAAAACCAAACACATGCAAATAACTACATGCAGCTCAAAGATCCAACTAATGACTACAGCCATCCAGACAGCAAAGGCATCTAAAGAAAGTAGAAAAGAATAAACAATATAAAAGTATCACTTTATGTGTAGTCTCAGCATTTTTGGTTTTATCCCCTGAGATGCCAAAAGCTGACAGGATAATTTCTAACATTTCAAATCAGTCACATACACTCTTATCAGTCCAGAAGCACATTCATCTTCTTAATGACACTCACCTGTGGCCTATTCAACATATAATGAATGACTTTTCTATATTTAAAATTAAAATGAGAGCATACATCACGAATCATTTACAGAAATAAAGGAAGAAAATACCACAAATATATCATGGTGTATGGAAGAAGTCCCAGTTTTTCATGCCCTATAATATTTGAGTCTTAAAGCAATGACACTTCCTTGAAGTCTATAAACCCGTTTCTTTAACTTAGAGAAAATGAAAGAAATAAATCAAACTCAAGATAAGGAAACCCGTTAGACTGGTATCACCTGTCAGAGCTTTGTTGCAACTCTTATCTAAATATATTCTTAGATTTTCTTTCTGGTATCAGGAATCTCTTCTAATATTTGCCTGCAATACTACTGCCATACTTTCAGTTGCATACATATAATCAATTCCAAAGACACAAAAGATATTTTTTTTTCTAATGACATTTCTTGATACAATGCAACAAGAAATCTTTGCACAAATAGCTTAGCAAAATTTAATTAGGCATGCTGAATGGAAATGTAGCATATGCTTCTATGCTAGCTAATGTATTATGAAGGGTCATTTGATCTTTTATTTCATGGTATAAGGTGATAACTTATGTGTGATAGAAGGAATTCTCTCCTCAATCATATTAGCTTTTTCAATTATCCAGGAATATTATTTGACTCATAATTTTCTAAAACACTGAATACTATTTCCAGAGCCAGGAAATAACACTAGATGAGTTAATAATTCAGTGTAGTATGACAGCTCCCAGATTTCAGTGCTGTACTACATTCTACAAATAGTATAAAATAAAATACAAAAATTTGCCCTTATTGCTTTATAATACAAGAAAATTTTATAGTTGAGACATGGAGAAGACCAGTTTGGAAACAAAAGTCCACACAACAAATAACATGATTTATGTACTTAATCATATGACATTATATATTCATCATATTCAGTAAATGTTCTTCTGTTTCAATATATGTTCTTCAATTCTGTTGGAATTGTTTAATGCATTTCGAACAAGCTGTTGCCCTCAATCTCTCTTGCTTCCTTTCTGAGTCACATTGTGGGATTTGGGTTTTTTTTTGCTTGTTTTTTTTAATATTGGCCAAAGGTTACAGGAGGGCATGTGTCCTCTAGTGTGAAGAGATAGTTTGTTTCTATCCTATCTATTCTGTTTCATACACCTATTTGGACTGAAACGCCCATTAAATATTTTCTATTAATTCAGAGTTAAACACAGGAGGCGGCTTATGTTCTCAAGCTGTAGGGATGTAACAGATTCATAAGAAATATATACAGGTGGATGAAATTAATAAAATTCCCATTCACACAAGAAAACATAAAAGCTGAATGACTAGTTCTGCCCTAAAAACATGAAGAAAACTGGATTCGCAAGACAAAAGTTTTGACATACGCTTTCCTTTCTTATTTCTAAAACTTGGAACAGAATTGGCTTCCTCAAAGCGAAACAGGAATTCTCAATCAGTCTCAATCAGTTCTCAGTAGAAGTCTCAATCCCTCAGTGACTGTGGGATAAGGAACTGCCAGTACCCACCTAACCTACTTCCAGCTCCCCAAAAGTCAGGTGTGGAGCCTAAGATAGTTGTGTAAGTCAGTGAAGACAGTGAGATTCATCCCATGTATCTAGGAGCTGTGGATGTCCAAAGAGGGAATAGACTGTCTTACAGAGGTGGCTGACATTTGCTATGCAGAGGGCCTACAGAGTAGCTTGCATTAGAGAGCGAAAGCAGGAATCTCTCTCCCCATGTACATTCTGTGATGTTCAGAATAGTTCACAAGTGAGAATTTATCCATCTTTTTGCATGGTAGTGCTGGGCAGAGGCCACAGGACAAGCAGATCACTCAGAACTGGAATAGTGGAAAACTCACGGTAAGAAATTTCTCCCCCCAAAATATCTACTGTATATGATAAGCATTATCCATCTACATTATTAATCAAAGACTGTATATAATCTAGCTAGCAGTGTGAGACACCACTTTATTCCCTGTGATAGCTGCCTGCATCATGGGAGGAGAAAGCAAATCTGCAGATTCGTTATGTTGCTCTGCTTATATAATAAGAAAGAGGAAAGAGAAGATGGCAGAAAACAGACAAAACTAAAGGTTGCTATTTTCAGTACAAGAACTGTAAAAGATGGAGATGCATATGATCTTTACAAATAATGTGGGGTCTGGATCATCAAGGGGACAAAAAAAAAGGATTTTGATTCAGAGGTTTAATATCACATCATTTTTACCACAGACCTTTTAGCACCATGATTGAGCCTCCTACTTAAAAACAGTTTAAAAAAAAAAGTTTTCTGTATTTCACAGAAATTTCAATGTATTTCAATCGTGTGTGACAATTGCAAGAGATCCATTTGTGTGGAGCATGTTTTAGCAACTGCAGCTAAATCTTTGAAAGAACAAACTAAAATATTAATTCTGTTTGCAACAGTTGACACAACAGTTTGGCCTTGAAACAGTAAAACAATGATTTATTGTCAAACTATTCAGGAGTACCCATTTGCTACATCAATTTCAAGAACTGTGAAACATTATTTTTGGACTTACATATGTACCTATGGATCAAGTCACTTAACAGGCAGAGATTCCGTATAATACAAATGTTACATGAGAGTTGAGAGAGTTATACGCATGGTTAATTATGTTTTTAATTAAGGAAGTAAGGCTTACTGGCTATACCCTGTATCTCCCTACTCTATAAACAGACCTCTGGAGAAGGCTTAACAACATAACACAAAGGAAACATCCTTTTTCTTTCCCTCTCATGCCAGATAAAAAGCATTTGGTAACAGACTTTAATACAACAGGACCTGAAGTGGGAACTGTAGCTGGACAGAAAAACAGAACAGTTTGGGATTCTCTTTTTTTTTTTTTTTCCCCTTTTTTTTTACTGCTTTAAAAAATGACTCAAGTGAATTCTTCAAAGCTTATAGATGTCCCCTAAATCATTCATCTGCTGAGTACCAAAGAACAAACACACAACACACAGCGATTGAGTTTCACAGCAAGGGTTTGTAAGCACAGGAAGGGAGGACTTGCCTGTAAGGCCTAAATTCAGCAAAGCATTTGCACATCCGTAAGCTAAAAAAATCCCAACCATGTTCCTATGTCTTTTAAACACAGTTTATGAGATCAGGGTCTGGTGTTAAGTGCCAGGGTTACTTCTAAAGACTTCATTTCAAAAAAACTTCTCAGATAGTGTGAAAGGCAAAACAGGGATCAGGGTAAGGCATTGTATGCATATTTTACCTGTTAACCGCTACTCCTCCCACCTCCTCCCCAAATTCTGTAAAAATAAAAATTCTCTTTTTCAGATTATAGATGGAGTTGATCTGATTTAAAACAATGGAATATCTGACTTTACAAATAGGTAAAATATCATACCAGTACAAAAAGGGGAAAAGAACCTGAAAGGCTTGAGCACAACCCCAGGTGTCCTTAGGAGTGGGATGTATTCTGCAGGGATAACAGCCCACTCATCTGAACTCAGAAAACTTTTAATTTAGTTCAATAACATGCAGTGTTTGTAAAGAGGTTTATAATTATCAATGAATTAATTCTCTGCAGACACCTCTAAAGTAGATGGGCAAGAACTGTTATCCTTTATTGCGGGGAAACTAAAAATCTGGGAAAGAAAGCCAGAGCCACACAGTGATGGGGACTAAATGCAAAATTTTTATTCTTCCTGACTTCAAATACCAGCTCCATACTGGATTGAATTCACGTTCCTCCCCAATAAAAATAACAGAAATAAGAAAAATAAAGGAAAAAAACGATAATACCATTTGCAGTGTTACTATCATACTTTCTGATTACATTGCATGCTCAAAATAACAACTGTCGAGAGCTGCACACATGCTTTTAGCTATGTTTGATGAAACAGAAATGTATCCCATGCTCAAGTGTTCTTGGAAAGGAGCTGTTTTCAGAGAATATATAAAATTAATATTTCTCTTTTTTTGGGGATGGTGAAAGGAAGCCATGGGTTTGTTGTTTTGGTTGTTTTTTTTGGTTTTTTTTTTTTTTTTATATATGGCTATAAGCTCAAGTTAAATCTGTGCAGATTTCCTTAAAGCTGTTACTGAGAAGCCACAAATTATTGCAGATTGCATAACAACTGTACCACGATGAAGTTATAGCTCTGAAGTTATATTGATGTTGGGTAGATAAATGAAAAAGGAATGCTACATTACAACAGTAATCAATCAGAAAAATAAACCAGAGACTAATCAATGTCTCTGAATAAGAGAACGTTAATCCCTGATGGAGATATTACAAACAAAATAGTATCTAGCTTAGCTATCTAAATCCTACTCACCATCTTCTCCTATTATGCTTCTTATGGAATCGAATTTCAGAGGACTCCAAAGAGCTGTTGCTCCAAGTCTGATTTTTTCATTATTCTATTTAATTGTGTGCACTGTAATTTAATTTA
The DNA here is from genome assembly GCF_000708025.1 of Charadrius vociferus. Classification (NCBI taxonomy): domain Eukaryota; kingdom Metazoa; phylum Chordata; class Aves; order Charadriiformes; family Charadriidae; genus Charadrius; species Charadrius vociferus. The sequence goes on from NW_009648048.1 coordinate 51,500, forward strand.
CTGTAATGCTGCCTCTATTGTGGCAATGCAAAATTCCTTGTAATAGGAACCCATTAAAGTATATTAAAAGTATTTATCATGAACCTCAAGAGTACGGATAACATTATGCACAGAAAACTGGGATTTAACATAATTGCTAGAAATAATTTAAAGCAGTTCGTTTTGCATTTATCTATATGTAAAACAGCAAGAACAATAATCGTAAAACAAAACTCAGCAAGAACAAACCTGGCCTTTATGAAGTCGCGTGCAGACAAATAAAATACCTTGGAATATAAATCACTGTTCTGAAAAAGTATAGATGGGAAAAAACATGAGTTTGAAAAGATCTACTGTTCCCCAAATTGCTGTAAGCCACTGAGTTCATTTACATATAATTTCCTTGTCTCTTTTTTTTTTTTTTTAATCTTCCTCTCTCTCATACATGAATGCACTGCTTTTTTTCTTCCCAAGCTTATTTTTTTTTAAGAAAACTTATTGCCAGCTCCAAGGCCACAGAGGTTAGTGTCAGGTCTCACACTGATTATGCCATTCACATTTGCAAATGCCATGGCGGGGGGAGAAAGGGATGTCCCAGTTGGCAGCACGGTCTCACAACCGAAACTTTTTGGTGAGGTGAAGCACCAGAATCGCCCCGTGGACAGTGGCATCAACTGAATGGCACTAACAATCGTAGAATCATAGAATGGTTTAGGTTGGAAAGGATCTTGAAGATCATTGAGTTCCAACTCCCTGCCATATGATTCTCTGGCCGCTGAAATCTGAATAATCTGAAATCAAGAAGAGTTTGGCACAGATCTGGATGTCAAACTCGGACATCTGGGTGTCATTATAGAGGGAGATTGCAGCTGAGTTACTCAGCAGCTTGTTTCTAATGCATAATACATGTGTACGCAGCTCTGCTTACTTTGCTGGGGTATTTAGAAAACCTTAGAGTATTCCACAAACAAAAAAATTAAACTGTCTTCAGGTCAAAACTTTACTGAACGTTTAGAAGTTGGCAAAACAGAAAGCATGTAATCTTTCACTACCTCAAATAATACATATTTTTCTTCACTGAGGGCCATCTTTACCCTTCCCACATTCCTCTCTTTTGCTGCGTATTTGCTTTGCCTCCTTTAAAGTTTGATGGTCCTCTATCACTTTCATCTCAGAAGAGAAAGAATAAACCTGAAGCACTATGTCAACATTTTGCCCCTTGGAAGTAGTCCAATTTAGCAGAAAAAGAAGAATGTGTCCCACCTTTTTAAAAGCAGCAGTATAAGTCTTACGAATGTCCTGTCAGAGCTAAGAAATATGTAAGTCTGTTTTAATATTGGATGTGAGGGAAGCGATGAAGACTTTAAATATCACCACTGTGTTGTATCAGTAATAAAACAGGGATTTTTCAGCATCTGTTTGAGGTCTGCTCTAATTCTTTTGTGAGGAAAATGTAATTTTTTTAACTATCAGCCTTAGAGCATGAAATTTTCAACACAGAGTTAAATTCCCCTCTTGGTTATTCCATTTGGAAAATGCCATCACTAATTACAAGGAAGTATCATATCACTCCATGAATCAAGTTGCAAGAAATACCTAAAGTGATATATCTGGCTGAATCTCTACAACTGTTCTAACATCTCACTCTTCAGACTGGGACTTTAGTCTAAAAATTAATAGAGAAGTATTTGGATATTGCATTTGAATTTCATTTGCTCAATCAGCAAAATACTAAGAGTGATTTCACCCTCTCACTGGTCATTAGCA
>NW_009648048.1:53435-128507 GCF_000708025.1 Charadrius vociferus
ACTGAGAGTATTAGAGGAGATCTTATAGATTTCCTTAGGTGTCAAAGGAGATCATTCCAACCATTTTCAAATTTTATTTAAATTACAAACATTTTAAGTACTTAAATGAGTGTCCTACTTTCCTGATTGTTTTAGCCTACCTTTGCATGTAACCAATCTGTGAACTTTAGTTTTTCGTCAGTAATCAACACAGGTCAAGGTTAGGCAGGCACAGTAATCTCAATTTTTTTGCCATCATTCCAATTTAAAATAAAAATTTGTGTTCCAATTTTCCATGTGTATGCCGAAACATGTCTTTGTTATAGAATACCAAATAATTTTATAAAAAAATAGAATATCAACAAGGTCAGAGGCTTCGGTTCCATTTCCTTTAATAAGCACACAAGTTTGCACAAATTGTTTGGTATTTATAGCTTTTCCCAAGAAATCATGGGTGAATAAGTTATAGAATCAATGAGGCAGTCTGTCTCCGATATTTGCAGCCCAGAATTTATAGTCCAAAATTTGTCTCTGAGAGACAAAAAGGCCATAAAGGTGGGGGTTTTTTATTTACTCAATTTAGGATTTTTCTCTCCTGGGGAATATTCAGTGAGAAAAAGGCCAGCATAGCAATCTTCACCGAGGCCTTTTTGTTACCATTGCTTCAGGGAGGGACTGGCTCAGAGACTGTCAGGAGATAAATATGGTGCTTCTGCGATCCAGCAATTCCTGACGGCTAATTCTTGACTCTGATGGTAGGCCAGATCTTGCACCACTGAAAACAAGCTCCAATATTGAGGAACAACAGCTACCTTGTGACCTATGTCCCTTTTCAGGAGGGTACACTGCATACAGGTAAGTATCTAATTATATGAAAATAAGCTGAAGTAAATTGGGCTCTAGCTATGCTATTGTAATAGCTGTTTTTATAAGTAATGTGTAAAAGCCTGCAGACACAAATCTGATGTCTTCACTCAGAAATAATTTTTTTTATAAAAGCGTAACTAAAAGATTTCCATCTGCCATGAGGATAGGAACAGGCTGCTTACTGAGAGACATAACTGACTTCTCTAATGGGACAACAAAGTCCTGTTCATATACTCCTACAGTGACCAGGCAGAAGATCCAGAGAAGAACTGGAACCCAACCAGAGAAGTCAACAGATGGCCCCCACTGCCCCATCTTCAGATCTAGATCCTGAAATCCAGGTCAGAGCTGACAGGCAGCATAAGCCACGAGCCACATCTCTGGAGAAGAGATTTCTCTAGAACTTGGGAGACTCAAGCAAGGTGGAAATCACTGTGGCAGAGACAAACAGCCACAGTGCCTCGTACACAGGCAGGAAAGAGTAATTTTGGGGAAGGGGGGGGTGAGGACCTAGAGTGATATGGGTAGCTTTAAGGGCGGTTTGGTATTGATGCTTTTTCTTTACCTGCTGCATGAAACTCAGAATGCAAAAAAAGTGACACATCATCCACATTTAGGACATTAAATGGTCTAGAGGCTACTTCAAGGATGTCTTGTGGAGACAGTAAGTTTTATACCAAAGTGAAAGGAACACTGTTGAATAATGTGGTGATAATCAGAGAGCAATGCTACTTTAGCTATACTCTTAAAATGAAAGTGGTCTCATCTACTGGTAATTTCCTACCAATCTGTAGAAACATTTAGGAAATGGGTTATGAAATGATCTTGAAACTTTGGAAGCAATTATGCATCTTTTGGGCACAGAAGAGTTGAATGTTAAATAGCATGGGAATTTCAAATTGTTCATAAAAGACAGACATCCCTACTCATTGTATAGAAGACATCAGGAGGAACTGGCTAATATAGAATGACTTACACTCAACCTTGAATTATAGCTGTATACCACACACACACATCTTTCTCTCTATATATACATATACATACAGATAAAAAGTTTTCCTCGAGCTTGACCCCTCTAATCAACTTCAGAGTGGTTAAGCCATCCAGCCAAAACAAAGGAGACCTGTTCTTGGCCAAGAGGGACCAGGGAAAAGACTGTTTTCTCTGCAGCAAGATGGGCTATGTACTTAAATGGGTTCTAAAACGCGGAGAGGGAAGTCAGAGAAAACATCTCAAATCTTTGACATAAATATGAAAAACTACCTTCAGAAGGAAAATCCGTACCACAAAGAAACAAACAAACTTGACGGAAACAGAAACAAATGGACTTTCCTAAATTTTCATGGCACAAACAGCCAGAGGTTACCATGTTGCAGATCGTTTGAATCTGCATAAATTGAAGGATAACAGGTAGTTGATCTGTCTAGCCAGCTTCCAAATCCAAAGATACTGGTCAATGATATTAAGAGGATGCCTGTTAACACAGATGAGCTTTCTGATAGATAAGGGACTATCTATGAGAAGGCATCTTATTGATTAGGTACACAGACAGGGCCATGTGAATATCAGGAAGGGAAGAATCTATTCCAGTATATCCAGTTAGCTGTGTCTTGGCTCAATGTCCTCATATTTTTGAGTTTGCTCCCACCTCAGCCAGTGAGTCAGAGAAGTAAACAATGGAAACTGCAAAAACTACCAAACAAAAGATGCTCCCATCTGCCAGGAATGTGGCACCGACAAACGATCTGAGGAAAGACAATATTACCCCAGAGTGCAAAGAGGCAAGAGCAAAATATCTCAAAATATGCAGGGATATGGGAAAAGAATGAAGAGGTTATTGACTCCCAAGATAGAATGATCTTCACCGAATAAATGCATTCTTTTTGTGCCAGAGGGAAGATATATAATTGAAAGCCCTCAGTTTACTGTGAATTAAAATAGACAAATTTAGTTAAAAGGGTGTGGATGGGAAGCAGAGAAGATGACTTGCTTTTCCTAGTTGTTGCACTCTGGGTAACATGGAGTCTTCTGGAAGGAAAGAGAAGGAACATCCTTCTGGGAACAAGTTGATTTGTACAGCTTTGAGGAGCTGGTGAAACACAAGAAGGGTCAGACAGCATGTGTGGACATGATGAGACACCTAAAAGAAGCAATGAAAAGATGAGTATCCAAACATTTTTCATGAAAGTCTCGTCCACGTGAGCTTGCATGAATTCTATAGGTATCTGTAAGTTTTGATGGAGAAATAGTTTCAAGAAAAAGAAAGGAAAAGTACGTGTTGAGAAACTGGCATGTGAAAACTTCCCAAGGACTGGTAAACCCTGGAGACTATTGGTGTTGGTGAAGCTGCAAGAACATACAGTCTGAAAACGCCAAGAGGCTGCTGAACACCAGCACATGCCGGCATCAGCAATGGGGTCCATGACTCGGCCTGCATCCAAGACAGCTGCTGTATGCAGATGAAGGCTATGGGATTGCATATGTATCTGGTGAAATAAAGGACCCTCTGATGGACTTTCTGAACATCTACCATTGACCTGCCAGTATTACCCTCTGTTTTCTGAGTATATAGTTGGAGCTGGCTTCCCAAACGCTGCTCTAACCAGGTAATCATGAGAGTGCAATTCAGATGTGAGACTGAATAAGTGAATGTGCTGTGAGAAGTTATCTGCCATAAGTAAAAATAGCTTAAAGAATAAGTTATTCAAAGAAATATTGGTTGTGATCTGTATCTGCCTCAAACTCCCTCCCCTATCAGGGCAAAAATGAGTTTATAACACAGTAGAAGTGATACATAGAGGTATTTTCCAAAAAAAAACCCCGGGGTGGCTGAGCAACTGAAAGTTGCTATAAAATGAGTAACACTGGAGGAAACAGTGATAAAGACAGTCTCTTCTTTTATTGCCAACAGATTTACGTTTTCTCTGTAAAAGGAGAAAGCATCCTTTTTGGAATTTTTGTTCACTTAAAACCTAGCTTTAGATTTTGAAAGCCTTTGGTACCTTTTGACATGCTCACTTAAAGGAAAAACTGAAAGAATGCAGATTACAGTAGACTTTAAAGAGTTAACATCCTTTTGCAAATGATCCTTTAAAGATTTCAGTTTGAAAATATGGGGTCCTCTGCTTTTTGTTTCCTTCCTTTTGCTTTTTTTCTTTGTTGCTGGTTGGTTGCTGCAGTCCTTACAGCCTCACAGCAGTCAGTATCAGGAAGCTGGAGAAATTTAGGAAGGGAAAAAAACATGTGTTGCAGCAGTAGTGGTGTACTGCTGTAACTCCTGCTCATATCTTGAAGGCATGCAGAGGCCCTAATCCTGCCCTTGGTTGTAAACCTGTTTGTGGGGTGTAATGGCTGTAAGCTCTAAGGTACCACAGCTGTAGAGATAAAAATACAAAGTCAATAATACTTTTACACACAGCAAAGGAAAACCTAGCAGAAAAAGATTAAATGGGTGAGCACCAATTAGTGATTTAAAAGTAGCTACGGATGCTGCTGGATGCAAGCCAGTTTTCTAAACCCAATGCCACACATTGCTGTATCGTTCCCTTAGAGATTTTACAGCTAAAGATGATAAAGAAGCACTTCAATGAAAGAGAAACTTCTTACCTAAGAAACAAACATTTCAGGGATTTTGCATAAAGTACAGATAAGAACTCCCAGCAGGCTGGAGGTAAGCCTACAGGCTTCTTTTAAAGAACTAAAATGAACTTTTAATAGAAACTCCCAAATTTGTATCTCCAGCTGTAAGAGCTGAAACCTCATGATGGCACACGGAGCTTAACTACCATAGCCATAAGCTAGAGCAAGTAACCTCACCTGCACAAGTGGAGTGGCACCAGTGTAAAACGTGGTGCAACAGACCACGAGGTGATTTTTATTTGACCTTTTAATTTTTTTACTTTCTAGTGTATTTCGTAATTTCTTATTCTTTTTCAGAATGCTGCCACTCTCATTCAGAAGGAAATAGTGCATATGTAACCATACGGCATAAGCAATGACACTCAAAGGCTTTTGAAACTCAGGGCACTAAAGAAGACACTTTTGTTCTCATGTTTCAGTAAAGCAATGGGATTGGGAAAGAATATAAGGCAATACTTGGATCACCCCCTTCCACAGCCAAAACTTGCAAGTTTTTTCTTCCCTCTTGGGTTATCAGAGCATTATTTATATAATCTTGGAAAACCAATGATCTCAAGAGAACACTATCAGGAAATTGACTCTTTATTATTAGGATGCTATGCTCATGGTAGAAATGATCTAATGAAAAAATGCGTTGTGCTGCAAACCAAAAAGTTATTTGCAACTATTCACATTACATATATATGGATTTGATCCTGTAAGATATTTATATAACTATATTTAAAGGTTGCAGGACTGAAGTCAGGGCACTTAGCATTTTCCCTGAAGTCAGGGCACTGGAACAGACCAGTACGCACTGCAACTCTCCCATATTTTCAAAATCTTTTATAAGGTACTTGTATAATATGGCTGTTAAAAACCACACTAAAGCTGATATGTTAATCATTGAATCTAGGTAGGTTCTCTGCATGCTGACTTCAGATTTTTATGGTTGCCAACAAGTTCTTTAATACCTGTGTTTTTTAAAAAGAAAAACTAATACAAGAAAACCAGTTTACTGGGATAAGCTGTTGTCCAGTGGCAGTGCAACATCTTTGTAAAGTACTTAACCCACAGATTAATGAAAGGTAGATAGTTCTACTGCAATTAACTCTTCCCTTCTTTCTTTAATAACTAGTTTAAAAAACTGAAACTTGAAGAAGAAAGCAGTTAAAAGTTCACTCAGTAGCTGACAAAACACTGAGACATGGACAAATATTTTACGTGATTTTTCAAAGCTGCAGTGCAAGTTGGTTCTCTAATTCCCATGTTTTATAGGAAAGAAACAGGAATCTTTCATAGCAGCATCCTCCAAACAGCCAGGACAAAAGACATAAGCAAGTGGAAGCTTAAACAATGAAAGAAATGGGTAAAAAACAGAATCACAGAACCACAGAATTTTCAGAGTTGGAAGGGACCTCTAGAGATCATCTAGTCCAACTCCCCTGCTAAAGCAGGATTGCCCAGAGCACATTACTCAGGACTGCATCCAGGCGGGTCTTGAAAATCTCCAGAGAATGGGACTCCACAACCTCCCTGGGCAGCCTGTGCCAGTGCTCTGTCACCTGAACTGTAAAGAAGTTTGTCAGTGTGTTGGAACGGAACTTCCTATGTTCCAACTTGTGCCCATTGCCCCTCGTCCTGTCACTGGGAACCACCAAGAAGAGTCTGGCTCCATCCTCCTTCAACCCACCCTTTAGATATTTATAAGCAATAATAAGGTCTCCCCTCAGCCTTCTCTTCTCCAGGCTAAAGAGTCCCAGCTCTCTTAGCCTTTCCTCATAAGGGAGATGCTCCAATCCCTCGGTCATCTTAGTTGCCCTTCGCTGGACTCTCTCCAGCAGTTCCCTGTCCCTCTTGAACTGAGGAGCCCAAAACTGGACACAGTATTCCAGTTGTGGCCTCACCAGTGCTGAGTAGAGGGGGAGAATGACCTCCCTCGACCTACTGGCCACACTCTTCCCTATGCAGCCCAGGATTCCATTGGCCTTTTTGGCAGCAAGGGCACATTGCTGGCTCATTGACAATTTACTATCTACCAGGACCCCCAAATCCTTCTCCTCAGAGCTACTTCCCAGCAGGTCCACCCCTAATCTATACTGCTGCCTAGCATTCTTCCTCCCCAGGTGCAGGACCCTGCATTTGCTTATGTTGAACCTCATCAGGTTCCTCTCTGCCCAGCTCTCCAGCCTGTCCAGGTCACGCTGGATGGCAGCGCGTCCCTCTGGAGAGTCAGCCACCCCTCCCAGTTTGGTATCATCAGCAAACTTGCTGAGGATACACTCTGTCCCCTCATCCAGGTCATTAATGAATATATTAAACAAAATTGGACCAAGTATCGACCCCTGGGGGACACCACTGGTTACAGGCCTCCAACTAGACTTCGTGCCACTGATCACAACCCTCTGATTCCTGTCACACAGAAAGTGTGCAAAATGGGAATTGGTGGTGACAGGATTTCTCCAGGTAAAAAGTAAGATTTTAAATTGGGGTGGCAATTATACACCAGTACCCAGGAGATTTAACTCGAGCACTATGACTTACATTTTCCTTCATGTGTGGCTGACAGCCCATGTGCTACTGTAGCAATTGACGTTTTAGCTTTCTTTTATCTAATACGTAGCCTTGTTTACAGGCTATACGTTAATTTCCAAATCCCACTTTATGTAAGTAAAAAGTGGTTCAAAAAGTTGTTCAGAGTGTCTGTGACTTCTGCAAAGACAATCTGAGCCTCTACAGTTTAAATAGTTAATGTCTTGCAAGTGTCTTGCAGGTGATGAACCATGAGTTTTCAGGAAAAAATAATCAGGTTAAAAATCCATTTTTCATTTTTTAACACAATGAAAAGCAATCAAAAATCTTCCTTTGGGTAACAGTCAAAATGTTATTAAAGCAAAATCAAAACTTTTTATTGTTCTTAGGTTTTTCAGCTCTTCCAAATATTTCACTTAGGTTAATTTTTAAATAAAGAAGTTCTTTAAAAAAAAAAAAAGCACAAACATTTTACCCTGAAAAAATTTCAACTACAACACTTGCACATTTTCAAGATTTCTCTCACAATCCTTCTTTGTTTCAGAATTTTGGAGCCTCTACATGCGTCTTTTCTACATAATTTTGTGCTCAGTGGAAAATTTTCATCATCTCTTTCTTTGAATGTTCCCACCATAAAGTTACGCAGGGAAATGGGAAAGACAAAAGATAAAATTCTGTACAAGGTAGAGTTTTTCTTTTGCAAAAAATTTATACCTGCCATATCTTTGTTTCAAGCCTGTCCTCTTCCCTTTCTCAATATGTTGATGCCTTTTCTATGCCTTGTTCACCATTCCAGTTATTAATCTGGGATCATGGTGTTCATCTGCTCTCTTTTACCAGCATTATCTATACCAATTAATTACTGGTATCATGCTACATATAGTCATTCCAGGCGAGCCTCACCATATACAGTCTCATCTACTCTGGTATAGTTTATCTCTGAAAAAAAAAATAATAAAAAGAGATTAAGTCATGTTGCAGAGAAGTACCATGGCTAGACTATGATTAATGCTGTTGATCTGCTCTCACTTCTGTTATTAAGGGTGAGGTCCCACCTCAGACAAGTGTCCCTTAGGTCACTATTTTCTCTCCAGTCAGTAGAGGGTTCTTAGGGAAATATGGAAGGGGAGGAGTATGTTTTTGACTCTTCCCACATATTCTCCCAAAGCTCTGGCAATCTGCAGTCAGGTCATGCAGTCCTTAAAGGCAGTTCTAATGACACCAGTGTGGTTATTTTATCTCTGGCCCTAAACGTTACTGTTTTTCCTACAAAAATCTTCCTTTCACCTCCATCCACATGAAATCATTGCCATTTTGCTTTCTCACATACGATGTTCTGAAGTTCCACAAAACACAAAGACCAAGTTACATGTACTACCTAGTGTGTGGTTTTTGCACATTGGTGTATAATTTATCTGGATAAAATGCCACTCACATAAATAATCTAAAACCAGGGAGTATGGAGAAACGGTGCAAGCTTCAAGGCTGTACTCCTACAAAACTCTGGCAGGTAACTAGCCCAAGAAATAAAAGTGTTTAAGAAACATTGCTACATATTTTTCTGCTTCTTTTAAAGATAATCCATGCTCTTACTGCTATAGTTTATGTAAAAAACTCTATTCCAGCTCACTACGTACTTTTTTTTTTTTTAAATGGCACAGAGAAGAGCATTCATTGCATGGTTGAAAAGAAAATCTGCATATATGTATGAAAGCGATCAATTCATTCCACTTGTAATGAGATTTCTCCTGTCACTTCAGTTTGATTGTTTACCTTTACAATCACCTCCCATGCTGTTTGGAAAAAGAAGAAAATGAAACAAAAAAGAAATGGAAAAGAATCAAAAGCCAAGCAACTCAATATGACTATGTTTAATCTCATCGCTACCTGTTCTGAAGAATGTATTTGCATTTTTAGAATACCATATTACTACAAGAAGGACAACCTTTAGTGGCAGCATGTAAGCCAGCAAGATAGTGAGAGCTCAACTTGTTCTAAGAACTCACTGGAAACTAGCTGTGCTCTTATGGTGGTCAAAATTCTCAGTGGTCATGGCTATGCTCAATAAATTATCTGTGATGTAAAAACAAATGGAAGTTATTCAGCTAATAAATATTTCAAATTTTAGCTACAGTTTTGCATGCCAAATCAAAAGGAAAAAGTATCTAAAAGCCAGCATCATCTTCTGTAGTGTCTAGTGGGCTGTCCGTGTTTCATGATGGTGCTTGTTTTTTCTGCCAGCACACTGTAGGATCTTTCTCCTGTTACAGAAAATTAAACTTCTCCTCAGCCAGTGGCATTAGCTTAAGCACGGAGATTAAGTACTCACATTAGCCATGCTGCTTTGGAAGAATGATTTTTTTCTTACATCCCAAATAACATTCTGCAGAAGTGTTGCAGTTATACCTTGGTATCTCTTCAACAGTTGCTAACACAACTTTCTGTGACACATATAGAAGCTCTGTAGTATTTAGTGCACAATTGGAGTTGCTCATAATATTCATTTTAAGTAAGTTGCATTGCCTTTTCAAATTAATCTATCCTGTTACCACACTGCAGGCACAGTAGATACTCAAAAATCTCAAGTCATTCTTACCAAGTGTCCCCCTTGAGGCTCTGGAAGGGAACAGCCTAAACTCTTCAGTCTCTGAAATTTACCCACAGATTTCTTTTTTTAATGATAAGGTGTCCTGGCTTCATCCCAGAAAGAGTTAATTTTATTTCTAGTAATTACTGTGAAAGGAATGTCAATAATGCATATTGGTTTAGTTGTTGCTAAGTGATGTTTATACTTTTCAAGGACTCTTTTCAGCTTTCCATAGAAGCTGAGAAGGAGCACAGACAGAATAATGTAATGGCCAGTAGAATATTCCATACCACATATGTCATGCTCAGTATGTAGATGAGGGTTGGCCGGGTGGGGGGATCCATGATCATTGCTCAGGAAGGTGCCAATTCACCGGGTGGTGAGAGTGACTTGTGTCATTATTATTATTGTTATTATTGTTACTTTACTTTTCCGTTATTGTTCTATTAAACTGACTTTATCTCAACCCCCTTTTCCCTTTCCCCTCCTTTTCTCCCCCTTCTCCCTGTCCTTCTGATGGAAAATGGGGGTGAGTGAGTGGCTGCGTGGTCCTAGTTGCCCGCTGGGGTTAAACCACGACATAAGGAAATTACGAAAAGCAGATACACCTCCCTTGACAGGTTCCTCTTCCCAGAACTGAAGACTGCCCCTCCATATGCCCAAAATTACAGACTATGGCCAGAGTGGTTCACTGTAGAGCCAAGCATTTGCCTGCTGTCATTTTGGCACTAAAAAAACCTAAATCAGTGGATTGGTTTTCAAACACTAAGTACACAAGGATTTAGGGCATAAATTCATTTGGTATTTTCCAGCAGAAATTCTGTTGCTGCTGCTCCAATGCAGCTCAGCATCCAGCTGCACTGGGCTGGAGGAGAAAAGCACACATGCTTGCAGTCTGCCTAGGGACTATTATGGTTCATGGCATAATACAGACAGCTTTAAGGAAATTCTAGTTTACAGATAGAAATGACATAGATTTTTCTCAAAAATTCCTCCAGAAGGAAGACTTCTGTGCCAATATACATAAGCTGATTTCTTGTATGGTACAAAAAAATCAAAAAAAGCCTCCAGACTACAGTAGTTTGTATTTAAATCAGTAAAAAAACCCAACTGCATAAATGAGACTAGCAGGCTTGTTCTATGGCAAGAAAACTGTTTTAACCAGAGAAAGTTGTATTTATCTTACCGATGCAGCAATTCACATTATTATTTATGCTCACAGTCAAATATATTTTCTTTAGGTTATACCAGTATCTCAACCTAGACTATCCTCTCTGGAATGTCAGTTGTAACTATTACCCATCTGATGATCATTCTCAGCCTCTTTTGCTTGGAACTGGTAACAGTGATGTACATGGATCAAATAATTTCTATCTCTCACTGTAATTGCACAGGGATTTTGTTTTCTTTTGAATTGGTAATGACTAAATTGGATTAAGATAACAGTCACTTATGAGGCCTTGTCTACAGAAATTGCTTTAATCACTACTATATTTAATACTATTTTACTCTAGAAGTTCATTTTTTACACAATTCTCATATAAATGAGTTTCCATGAAGTTCATACTTAACTTCAGATTACGCTTAACAACTAAATACTCTATGAAGAGGAAAAAAAATCCCCTGAATTTTGTTTTTTGCTGACACACCCATGACTGACTGTAATAACTGGCTCACTGGCACTGTTCATTATGATCAGATGAAAGTCAAATTATATGATAAGAAGAGTGAACAATCTCAAAATCAGAGGACTTAGTCAATCTATTTATGTGTGTTTAAATGTCTCTAGCTGGTTAGAAGCCCTTCACACTCCCCTATCTGGGCAATTGCTGCTCTTGGCAGTAATAATCCGAGTGGGTGGCTGAGAATGGAGCTGGCAGATGCAGTACTGATGCAAATTACTGCTACTTCGCAGCACATGCACTCTTTCATCCAGGGACTCATTTTTTATCATTCCAGAAGTAAGCCAAAAGTCATAAAATATTTTACTTGTCAATATCTAGAAATAAAATCTGTAGTGTATTCCACATTTATTATCATAAAATATAATGTTAAATAGAAAATTGAAGTGTTAGTATGCCCAATGTCATAAAGGAATTTCTGAAAAAATGAACTACATTCCCTGTGCCTAATTTGTCTGTTTTGTGGTTTTTTTTTTCAATATTGCAATTGGAGACCTCATAATGCAAGTGTGAGTGCTGATACACATGACCAAGACCAAACATTGCCAACCAAAAAATCCTGATTAGTCTTTCCTAGATTCTGGCATATTATTGCTTTCATTATTTCAGCTACTGAGATGAATGACAGAGGTGACAGAAAGGAAAGCAGAATAACGCACATGACTACAGGCAATATACAGTTTAGTGAAATTAGTAGTCATTTCTGTATTGACCGTAATACCGCTGTTCTGCAGACTGTAAAGTAAGACACCACTATGCAATCAGTACTTGTTCTTTGGGTATCATATATATGAAGCTGCCTTACCTTACAAATAATTACTTTAGGTGCATTGACCAAGCAGCGATTCCAAACACATTTTTTTTTCTTTTATCTATAGTGCATTTTGACACACATTTAAACTATAGTGCATTTTGACACACATCCATTTTGTTGTCTTTTTTAGAACTATGCCCTTCATAAACATGCAATCTTAAAAGTTCCATCTCTAAAGAAAAACTAAACAAAAGAGAAAACCTATTCATGCACACCAATATTACAGCAGTAATCTATACAAGTTACACTTTCTGAGGAGAATCGGACTTCTCTCAGAACAAATGAACTTTGAGCTGATTTCAATTTTAGGTGAATTATTTAAATAACAGTGGTATATAGTAAATGTGGAGGTCTACAATTATATGAGAAGCAAGGTTTGTGTAGCAAGAGAAAAATTGTATTTAAGTATTTGATGTAACCTGAAAAAAACAAACTTACATTGGAGTCAGAGTCTATTATGAGTCTATTAATCGAGTCATTAATAAGTAGACAGGCAATCTAAGCATAACAGCTAAAGCACAAACGTTTTGACACTAACTGCAACCAGAATCCCGATACAGTACCTTAGCTTTATCCCTCATGGATCCTTTCCCCAGGATGGACATTTTTGCACCTGTTTCTTCTTGTAACCTCTTCAAGGAGTTTCCTCTTGGTCCAAGCAATTTCCCGACAAAATTGAACTAGAAAGCAAATAAAATAACTATTTTAGACCAAGAGGTACTTCTTCAAAAACTTAATAAATCTTTATAAACAAGCTGCTTAAAAGAGAAAAGTTTACTTTCCTTTAAAAAAAATGCTCCTACTTTGTTCTGAGCATAATTAATTGGGATACTAGTCTGGAGAACCAAGGTACCCTCTCATCCAGCGCAAAAGGCAGCAAAAGCATTCATGGTTTATCTGAACCCCAAGAGGCTTCTCTCTAGGACAAAAACAGCCAGTAGCTTCTTAGGTTTAGCTAACTGCTAAACAAGATCTTTGCCTATCAGACGGTATAGGTGAAACCCAGAGAATGCAGACGTTCTTTCCTGAGTTAGCCAGCTTTATTGGCAAACTAATATATTCTGCAAAGTTAGAGCTTTAGATGGATTTTTAGGAATTGATGTTTTACACATTGATTTTAAAATAAGTGCTGTTTTGTGTATCAGCTTCAAGTATCTGTTTTCCCAGCAACAGAACAAATCACAAACCATAGATCACTGCAGATATTCAAGGCTATTTTCTGAAAGGATTCTGAAGAACACTGGGCTTTGTCTGACATGCCGCTAATATTCTTAAACACTACACAGTTCATGTGACACATACAACATTGTTTTTTTCTGTTTAAAGAGGACACATGTCTACATGAATATCAGAGGACAGAACAATAAATAAATGAGATGTTAATGTTATGTCGACACAAACTAGCAAAAAAGGGGTGAGTCTATTAAGTAACAGTAATTTTTTTTTCTGCAATCAATAGGTTCTTCAATTTATTATTTTGTATGCTTTCCAAAATCTTTTAAAAACTCTACAATATGTTGTCTTTGTAAGTTGACTGGGAACCATCGGCACTGGCTTAGGATGGTTCTAAATTATGTTCAAGTCTGAACAGACAGTACTCTGGCCTGGCTTCCAACAAAGAATAAGCTTAGCCAAGGAAAAAGGTGTGTAATTGTACCAGTGCTTCCTTGTTTTTATTTCAGGGATAAAGAACATGACAATAAGAAATAGCAAACAAGAATATGCTGCTGTGAAAAATACACCTGAATGTCTAAGAAGATATTATAACATACCTTGTTTTGCATTACCTTCTATTTTAAAAATGGAAAAAAATGGGGACATATTCTTGTTTCCCCCAGAACCCAAGCTGGCTTTCAGTCCAGTGTCTTAATTATAAATCACTTGTAAATCCCTTCAAATATTGGTTAAATCATCAAAGAAAATAATATGTAATATAGGAAAAATAAATAGGTAAGGTGACATCTACTGTCAGCTAAACCAACATAAGTGATTTCAGCTAGATAACATGTCCAGGGGAAGTAGTAAGAGGTAACATTACAGCAAAACCCAGCAAGCTTTGACACTCCAAAAAAAGATTTTTCAAGCTTGTGTGCTTGTATTTTTTTCCAACTCTATCTGTTGATTTACTAAAAGATATCAACTGTTCAATAAATCCTACCCCACTTTGGGGTAGGATTTAGAGATGATGACCCATCATGGTATCAACAATCCTATGTCTTGAAACTGTACCTATGCTTCTTCCAGAGACAAGTTGGCTTAGAAGTTGTTGTTGGCTTCAAATTGACTATTAAATTTCATACAAAAATAAATCAAATAGCGAGGAAGGAATGGCAAGGACTGAATTTCAACTTTAATACTAGACCTTGGACTTAATCTATTGATAGAAATAAGATTCCAACAATTGCACATCTTGTGTATGTATGTGAAGGTTTATTAGAGATGGCCCAGCAGAGCAGAGCTTTTGTTCCTCTGCAGGGACCCCCTTACAAGCAGAATGGCTGTTCACAAGTTACACCATCAAATCTTTTGTGCCACTTATACATCACCAATCAGAGAAGAACCATCTACTGCTGCATCCTTTCAGTGTCTCTTAATACTAAGAAAAGCTGCCCCTCAAAAGCTGAAAGAGCTATACCGCTACCTAAGTTTGGAGGAGACTACTAGAAGGTCGGCCAAATCTCGACTCTGCTTGTTCTCTGAATGGAATAATACTATTAAAATGCACTGTACGAAGATTTATGCTGACCATTTATATTTAAGCACTTCATAAACTGTCTAATAATTACCTTGACATACGGCTGCAAAGGAGCGGTATGGCCAGCATAAACTATGTACAAAGTGGATTTTAATCACTTCAAAGGAAATAAGTGGTTGGGGATTTTAATTCTATTGATTATGTAGCAGACAGACACTCACATTTCATCCACCTTCTAAAAAACACACATCAGGAAGCAAGCAGTTACTTACAACTGCATAACTGAATTGCTCTTAATTTTGTTTTGTCTAAAATTGCAGAAAAGCCACTGCACTATATCAGACATGGAACTGTTGTGCTTGGTCTTCCCAGCAACCGTAAGCTCTAGCGCCACTGGTTATCCTCAGCACCAGCTCCCAAAAGTCTGAAAATATTGATAGAGTAACTTTGACTCAATAACTTATGAAAAAGTAAATCCTTTGTGTTCACGTGTGGGTAAAAACAGCTGAAAAGTTAAGAGAAAGTTTCAGTGAATAGCACAAATTGTAAGAAATTTGAAACACAACTTTAGCCAACTTATTTATTTTATTAAGATATGCTGGATAAGAACCTGAGCAGAACTCTTTTTAATACTGCCGAGCTTAAGCTCCAGTTATGGTCACAGACAGCCAAAGCATATACCTACAGTGAAGGAAAATGTGAAAACTCGGGCAGTTTTACTGCACATAATGGTGACCCTTGCCCACAAACACGCATTCCTGGTACAGCCACTGTAACTGCAGATCTTATTTTGCAGTCTTTGTTCTGATCCAACTCCACCATGTGTAAAAATTTTCTCCAAATAATAGTAGGTCTAATTGTCTGGGATGATACCTGGTCATGTTAGGAGAGGATAGCTGAGAAATTATGGCATACAGAAGAGAGAGTATTAGCAGAAAGCTTACATTGCTAGGGAGAAAACAGACTTCCACTTGAAAAATATGTTTATCGTTGTGTTACTGGATGTTTTTATAGGTGGCTTAACTTCTCAATCATATTTATGAATGTGAGCTAGGCTTTCTGTGTGCTTGTAGAAACCCCTCCTGGTTTATGACAAAGATTTTGCACATTATTTCCTTAGATTTTTTTTATCATTTGCCTGGGGGAGACAGATACATGTCTTCAGGGCAAAATGATCAGCTGGTAGCAGGGGATGCTTTACTTATAATCAAATGCACACAATGCTTCGTGTGTCAAGAGCTGGGCAATAAACTTTCTCCCGTGCAGACTAAAACCTGACAGAAAATATAGCTCGATAGATATTTCCAGTATCCACAGCCAGTTTCCCCAATGTCTTCCCCAATCAATATACACACCAGGTTTCTCTGCACCTTGATTATGTTCACACTCCACCTCTCACAAGCAATCAGACTGTAAGGTGCCCAGAGCCAAGACTCTGGCTTCTCAGTCTCTATCAAAGTTTTTGTTCATAAAACTTTTTTTTTATACTTATACAGAAATAGCCAAAAATGATACTGCACATGTGGACACACAGAAACTATTCTCTTTCCCCAAACTGTGCTGCTTCCATCCATCTGAAAAGCTTTGTGCTTATACACGGAGAATACTCACTGACAGTGTGAGACATTCTGCTCGAGTTTATATGCTGGGACTGAATATTTAAAACCAAAGATTAGATGCCCAACAAGTATACAGAAAACGGAGAAGTCTTAAGAACTAATTAAATGAAATTTCTTTCTAAAAAATTGCCAATGTTAGTGCAAAGCTTAGTGCTGTGGTCCACGCATGAATACATATATAATCAGACTTGCTCGTCTCCAAAACCCCTTGCAGTAAAACATGCTGCACATCAACACACCTCACTTAATTCAGGCTAAGACACTGAGAAGAGAATCCCTAAAACCAACCAGGTGTTGTCAAGCTGGATCACAGCACAGGCAATCTGTCTCCCAGTGTCAGCATTTATTATGTCAATATACCATACGTGGTTTCTACGAAATGCCAGAGATTAATTATAACCTGTGCAGCAAACAGAATGTGTACAATAACTAGTTCTTAAAATATATCCTGCAGATTACATACAATGTTGTGATAGTCTTAAGTGTACCGCAGCACCTCAAGAAGATTGCCATGTGTATTTATTCCCATTGCCATGTTTGCACTTACCTCCTTTAATTTGGACATGCCAAGTGTTATTCTTGGAAGTCATAATATCAACAGAATTATCACAGAATTGAAATTAAACACACACATACAACATACACGCGTATAAGTTGATATTTACATAACATCTGATGTATATAATGTTGCAAAGTCAGGGGAAAGTTTCTTCAGTATACGGCATGTTAAAGCAAATTGTCCAGGAGAGGAGTGCAATGGGAGTTTGAACTTTGAAGCAGGCATCAAAGGCAAAAAGACACGGCTGCACTATTGTGTCTGTGTTGTACAAAAAGATGGGGAAAAGGAAGATGGTGAACGTGTGCTGTAGAGAATCCGTAGCTAATATTCGCATATTTAAATGTCCTTGGCTCTTGCATCGGAGCCCTCTCACTGGGGAGGAGCCCACCCCAACAGCCGCAAACGGGGCTCACAGAGCTAGGCAGATAGAAGCTGTTGACTTTCATCACCGCCTCATTTTTTAATGCTGAGAATTGTAATCAACCATTGATCCTTACCTTGGTTATATACACGGGACTCGCTTTATTCTCAGTATGTGATAAACTGGCCTTTCAATAAGCGGACAGCCATACAATGGTTGGTTCTCTTGTGAGACTCGTCACGCTGGTGGGCTGCTCTGCTTACGCATGCCAAGGTGTACTGCAAACCTCCCAAGCGCTGGGACACAGGCTGCAAGGTCCAGCCGGGTGACAAGGGGTGTCTGGCGGGGCGGGGTGCCTCCAAAGCCAGCAGCAGCCTCAGGCTGAGAACGGTCACACGCACTCAGGACACTGACCCCCCTGCCCGGCCACGTGGCACCACCAGAAGTATATCAAAAGTCACTCCACCATATAGCAGCACTAAGTGCTCCCAGTAAAACCTATCCTATTTAAAACCACACCTATCTTTCTCCCCATCTCCCTTCTGCACTTGGGGGCCAGAATGCTGCTAATCAATTAAGCAAAGAATCATATAATTTGCTGTTATGTTGCAACATAAAGCTCTAACCTGAAGTTCTTTCAAGACTAAAAAACTCCATTTAATCTCAGGAGTTATTAATTACCATAGGTAAATTACCATGGGTTATTAATTACCATAGGTAAAACAAATCTAACACATGCTTTACAGCATTAACATTCGAGCCTCAAACTAAATACAATGATTGATAGAAAATGCATGTTTACATTTAGAAGAGTATTTGTTTTCCTCTTTGATGTAGCCCAAATACATCCCTACTAGAACTGTAACAATTCTTATTTTATAAACACTATTTTAATAGGGTTTTACAAGCAGAAACAGGGAATATTCTTGCCATTCAGAAAAAGTGTTTGTGTCAGTGACTTTCTGTTTTATACACAGATCAGTGTTCAGAACAGTAACAAAACCTAGATAAATAAAGAATGGGACAGACAAATGTTTCCAGCTGTAAGATAAAGCAGCACAAAGCCCTGAACTGGGTGAATAAATTAATTTCTTCTAGAAACAGCAAAACAGAAATAGTGCGGGCCTGGCAACATGAAATAGGTTTGTTATTTCTTAGTGTGTTCTGTTCACCATTGCTATCAGCTCCTTTGTGGGAAGACAAAGTGTCTTTCAATTTTCAGAGCTACTTATCCTCACAAAAGCCTTTCCTTATTCATGGGTGGAAAAAAAAATCCTTCTAAATTCAGTCCTGTGCTAAAGAAAAGGGGAGGAGACAAAGATCTTATTCACTCCTTAATAAAACCTTACTGACTCAGACCGGCTTAGAAATTAGTTTTCTTCTGGTCCTGTTCTAGGACTTCTGATAGTTAATTTATTTTAGAATAGCATTTATTTTAAGAGCATCTCACTTTTTGACATGCACAAGGGACTTCTCTTCCTGTTGAGGTAGTACTGAATGATTATGAAGGCAAATTTTATTTTTCTCAGCACTTTGTAAGCATGACAATGCCCGTAATAATATGCTTTAACTTTTGGTCAGCCCTGAAGTGGTCAGGCAGTTGGACTAGATGATTGTGGTAGGTCCCTTCCAACTGGAACTATTGTATTGTATTGTGTTGTCTTGTATTGTATTGTATTATATTATATTGCTCAGCAGATTCTGCACAGTTCAAGTTTGCCTCCCTCTATATGCAGCTGTTTACCACAATACCTCTTCAATATCTAGTACTTTTTGGCTTTTCTGAAATGAACTTAGTGTTCCAGATAAGGACACAACATTATTTTTTATTGCAGCGATGTGATGTTTGTTGTCTCTGGAGAAGAGCTTCCGAGAAACCTGTTTGGTAGGACTGAACTTTGCAGGGCTCTACTTTAGCAAGGCATGTCAGGAGACAGCAAACAGCACAAGCAGAAAATGAATGTACTCCTTCAGATGGGCTCTGGAGATCTACTCCAAAGGATATGTGCTAATGCTTTCTTAAAGTATTGCACCACCGATATTCACTGCAGTGGTTCCAGCACCAAAGGAG
Organism: Charadrius vociferus; assembly: GCF_000708025.1. Taxonomy (NCBI): domain Eukaryota; kingdom Metazoa; phylum Chordata; class Aves; order Charadriiformes; family Charadriidae; genus Charadrius; species Charadrius vociferus. Next base: position 72,820 of record NW_009648048.1, read on the forward strand.
AAGGCTGCCCTTTCCTACAGAGCTCACTGGGTCTCATCTCTTCATTACACTTTAAACAGTAACCTGATGCCAGGCTGTGGGGAGAAAAATGGACTCAAAATTAAACGCTCAAAGCAAAAATACAGCTTCTTGAACACTCCAAGCCAAATTAATTTCTGGTTTAAATCAATAGAATTACCTCAAGAATAAATTAAATCTGAGTAACAAAGTTAGAATCATTAAAGCTGCTGTGACTAGAGGATTTACCTAAGAAATAAACATTTTTTATTACACCTTTTTTTTATTTTGAAGAGTGCCGGGAGTTCATATTTACGGTGTGCTTGAAGATGCTGCAATACTTGTCTGGCTATTTACTAGCTTATAGCAAGCATCTAAATCTACAGTGAAAATATACTTTTGGCATAACTCCATGAAACAGATGGTCAGTGACTCCAGATAAACACCTTCCAGATACAAGTCCACACTGAGATAGCAAAAATATCTCCTCGCTTTTTTAGCAGTTTTATGTCAGAATTGGGTATTAAGTTGTGGAATTTAAATAAAGCAATTTAAATGAGCCTTAAAATTAAAATAAATTTTCTGATTAAAAAAAATATTTTGGTGTCTGATGTATCTTTATTCATTTAAACTTTCTTAACTCAGGAAAATGTGATTAGCAATATTTCTCTAATACATGCTTTAGCAGTGTGAGTTATTTTAATCTGCTAATCTATCAAACACCCGAACATTTTATTTTGTGTGATTCTGTTTTTAACTCTGACGTGAGGCAATTAAGGAAAAGCCAAGGAACCGATTAAAGTAGTGGATCTATATTAAATCTGCAATTAACAAGTTCAAGGGGTTTATTATTTTAATTGCAGAGATATCCAGAGAGACTTATCGTACCAGGAACTGCACAGACATGTAGGAAGACATGATCCTGACTCCGAAGAATTGTCAAGTATGTTAAAAAAATCAAACAGGCCTTGTTGAATGTATGTGGCTACTATTGCTTATTTGGATGGTCAGGGAGTGATGGCAGAAACTACTGCCATTAAAATCACTGGGCTTGGTTATGAAAGTGGGTATTACTCAAGGTAAATGCAGCAGGACCAGGTTCTGCTGACAGGAGGACCACACCAGAGCTGGCTTTTTCAACACAGAAATGGCAAAGAGGATCCTAATGTAAATTTTTATCTTTGGCTTTTGCCTTTTTTATAATTCTTCTGCGACTTGGAATAAAATGCTTTTTCCTAAGCTTACCCCTATTTGGCCAGTCCAGCTGGGGCGGTGTCGGAGGCTGAGGAACAGCTCTCAGGTTTTTTTGGCCGTGTTGGCGAGGTCAGAGCTGTTAGCAAACTAGTCATCAGTCAGAGGTCATGACTGATCCCAACCCATGTCTACAGAGTCAAGAAGTTCTTTGAGGGCTGACTGCTCCTTAATGGAAAGCTGTTCAAGAGCAGTATTTTTGCAAACAGCGGAGTATGCTGAGTTAACAATGTTTTTGCCCTTGTATTTAAGTCATATTCTATTGAATCAAGGGCAAGGGACCTCTTTAGGACAAAACCCTGCCTTTTAACATTCATCCTAGCCAAGGCTGAAATAGTCAACTTTTACTATTTACAAACAAATAAAATCCAAGGCAAGTAATAAACAGTTCTTGGAATTGTATCTAAGACTGGCTCATTTGAAGGACATTATCTAAAATTATATTTCTACAAATGCTAACAATTGCAGAAGTGGACCACTAATCTTTTTTCAAAGTGCACAATTAAGTAAGTTTACATAGAGCATATGTGCAGGTATGGATATAGGTACTAAGACTACAACACTTAAAAGCACAATCAACATTTGGCTAATTGGGCTTATTACTCCCACAGATACACAATTTACTGGTCACAGTAATAAACACCATCTGCTCTTTGCTAACTGGCAGCAACCTACCAACTTTTTTCTAACTTGAAGAGTTTGGAACGTAAAAGGAAGATCTAAGGGAGTTGTAATACAGTGGGATTTCCAAGCACATCATCTTACTCCTACTGAGCTGAATATGATTTCGTATTAGGTGAAAGCTTTCTCTTTGCCAGATGCTATATTTGCAAAGTTAAGTTCTAAGTCAACAAGAACCAGGATAAGTTAGGGTTGAATACTCAACCATGAAACGAATGAATCTTTCCTACGTATGTTAGTCATACTGGACTATTAAAAATGTAGCATAAAACTCAAATTTCTTTTCAGTCAAGGAAATTAGAACAACAGTTAATTTGGAACCAGTGTGTAAATGAACTGATTTAACATACATGCATATAGTGTCTAATTTTGTAGACAGCATTGTATTAAATCAAAAATGGTTTATGTTAATCTAATTAAAAACTCTGTTAGTCAACTTGATTTTGCCTTTCATTATTAAAGTAATTATACTTACAGCAGCATTTATGTATCAATTTACATATACCGAGCACTATGCAAACATTAATTTTATTCTCAAGTCACGTTCATAATCAAAGCAAAGCATTACTTTAAATTGATTGACATATGCAAACTCACATAGCTCTATGGAAATTAAACCAGCATGTGAAAGCACTCAAAAACATGTTACAAAATTCTGGTTCTTCTCCCTCCCCCCATATATTTTCTATACTGTTTTTTTGTTGTTTTTCTTTATTACTAAGGACACATGCAAGAAAATACAATCTTTCTTCCTTAGAGCTCATTACCTTCTACTTTTTCTATGCTTAGCAAGAAAATCCAAGTATCTTTCAAGATTTTTTAATGAGGACTTGGCTGATCTGAAGTGGTAATGCAACAAAATATTTCAAGAGGAGCAAAGCATTCCAAAACAACATGGACACGGTGAAAACAGTTAAGTAATCCTGTGTTAATTCAAAGAGCTGAACTGGTGCTGAATTGTGTTCGCAAGGTGTTCAGGTAGGACATCTGTCCAATTCATACTTAAATTTCAACTGTGTTTCAAGTGAAAATTGTACAAATTTAAGACAATAGATATTGTCCTCTACTTGTCTCTTCAGTCAAATGTGGCAGGACAGAATACAAACTCAGGTAGTGCAGAATAAACACTTTTGGATATATTGCCACTGTTCATGAGCTTATTCTCAAAAGCCATATACTGCAGCACTCCATTCCAAGAGCAGATTGCATACTAACCAAATAGACTTTTTTCCTCAGGTTTTTTGCTCACTGTGATGATCTTATGTAAGGAAAATAACCAGCGTTAACTCGGTATCTGGCACAGATGGCTTTCTGTTGGTTTACATGGCAAACATACCGGGTGCTCAAAGACCCTCTTCATTCACCAGACTGAAACTGCCCGGGTTTGCTCTGCAGCAAGCAAACCAGAGAGGCAGCAGAGCCTCCTCCTCCACAGTACACGGGGCTAATTGCAATAGGAGTAGCCAATGCAGCAGATCCCCGACTTTACATTTCATTTAACACTGCTGATTGTAAAAACAAGCTTAACATATATAGAGAGTAATCACGTTGTAATTTGATATAAGTGTAACAGATTTGCTAACTGTGAAGAATCAATCACTGTGTTAAATATGCATACAAGAAAAGTGATTTTTTTTTCCATTATCAGTATTTGTCAATGTTTATAATTTGCCAGGTTGATAGCCTAAAGTACTCACTAATTGCAAATTAAAATACCTACTCAGTCTCATCACAAAACTAGAAACTATAGTTTTATACCATTTGAGTGTCAAAAGCATCTACAAACCTGAGACTGCTTTGCTGATGGCATCCCTTTGAAAGCAACATAATTGTGCTTCAGACTTAGTTAATGTAAACCAGGAAAAAGTACTTTCAGGGCAACACCTTGAAAGAGCAAGCCATACTGTATATGACAAATGAGCCGGGAAGCATGAGCTGGAGGGCTCAAGTGGCTTTGAATAACACAGGCTGCAATATCTAACAGAATCCAGGAAGGAATTCTTGCCATTGCAGTACAGCAACTGTGAACAAAACTGTGGCTAGCATGCTCCTATCTGATAAAATATTAAATGATTTGCTAATTTTTTTTGCTTGCACCTTTTTTCTTATCCCCACCCCCCCGGCTAAGATCTGATTCTCACTTAAAAGAATATTATAGAAGTAATATTGAATTCTCCTCTAACACAAGATTAAGAAATGCCTCAGGTATATTTAATATCTATCTAGTTTATCTAATATTTATTCCATTATAATTACCCAGCTACTGCACATCTACAGCCTTCAAGAGGATGAATGTATTTGCAAAATAGGTATTAAAGATACCAATCAATGCACCAAAAAAAGGGCAGTGAATATTTTCCATTCACACTGTCAAGCCAGTATGTCCCAAGCTCCAACTGTTTGAGGGAGCCCGGAGTTCTCTCCTGGAAGGATTCAAGTGACACAGTTAGCCATACCAAAATAATTACCTTGGTATGTAGGTAGACATTTCAACCTTTGAAACTCATTTCCACAGCGGCATCTGACCCAGTTGGGTGGCGGGTGTCTATGTCTGCAGAATTTCCATTCAATGCTGTTGTCTGCCTTGAGCCTCAGTCACTCAGTGGAGACTGCTGTAAATCTCCAGCTTAGCTACCTCATTCATTTCACTAACGGCATGAACTTTGGTATCTCACACAAATTGATGAAATTCATAAATTCCAGGTCTGGAACTAGGTGTTCAATGCCTAGATCCTGCATAGACAGAAAAGCAATAGCTAGTCCTCTTGGGAACCTGCACCTCACAGTACTCTTATGTTCCTCTAGGAAATCACTGCATTGAAGTTCCTTCATGAAGTTATAATTGATGAAGTGTTTTGATTTCCAACCCTCAAGTAAGATCCCTTATATTTGTCTCTCTGCAAATACTGTAGCCACTAAAATGAACTAAAGAAAACCACAACTGCCGCGACAAAAAAATAAAAATTTTTTTAAAAAAACGTGAAACAATAAGCAAAATTAACTTTCAGCAGAAACCGGGGAAAAATGTAAGTGTAAGTCTATGTGGAAAATTATATTCTGTGGAAATCTCCAAAGTTCTTAGAGGTTCTTAATTTAATAAACACTATATCTGTCTTAAATTATTTAGATCACAGCAAAGTAGAGGAAACAAACCGATACTTTTTTAAAGGTAAAAACTAAGGATTTGTTCCACACATGTAAGTTTCTGGGAATGTTTTCCCAATGCAAATTTATTTACAAAATAATCCTATTCCCCTTAAAATTGAACACATCTGTAAATAATATTGCACCAAAATAAGAACAGATCATGCACTTCAACCTGCCACAACAATGAAATCAGTAGGCACCTACTGATTGATGTAATCTTTCCCCTTTAAGATGCTATACAATGACATTAACAACTTATCAAATGTACCATCCACAAACCCACAATTAAAACTGTATGTTTTCATCATTAGATTTAGACTAAAAACTGCATTATAAAAAGCTTATTTAATTGAAAAGCCACCACATAACTTTAAGTGTAATTTAAAGCATCTAAATTCATAGATATTTGCCTCACGTGACAACTTTCATCTTTGCCAGGTCTTTTCTTATGACACATAGCATCCTCTTTTTTTTATAGTCACATCAGCAATTGGATATTTCTGAACATATTTTAACAGTAGCATTTCCAGACTAGGGTTTGTCAAATGCTTGTACATGTACTGTACAGACATTACGTGTTGTTTGGTTATTCTTAGGCTTTTCCATCCCACAATTAGAATAATAGAAAGCAGCTTTTTTGTTAATCTTTAGCAAACAAAACAAATGAACTCCAGGCGTGCTAGCAAACAGAGATGCCCAAATCCTAGAACAGCTTTCAGCTGGTGAGTTCCTGTTTCACAGCAGTAAAGCCTGGTAAGCCTCGAACTTTACTTAAGAAATACCAGAGAATATTTATCACATGGAAGCTTCTGATTTAGTTCATTCACACAGAAAAAGTACTATGAGAAGAAAAATGAAATGACAGGAAAAATGACTGTGAAAAGTAACAGTTATAAATTAGGAAAAGGATTGTTCTACGAAAATCCCTTTTACAAATCATGGACGTATGGGGGAAAAAAAAAGAAAAAAAAAAACCCACCAAACTGAAATACGCTATCATGGATGTCAGTCTGGTCCGTCTGCCGACTACAGAGGGAAAAAGGACAAGTTGTACAGGGAAATCGCTAGCCCCAGCCAATTTAGTTCTTTCACGTTCTCGAGACAGGCCAGGTGGAACGCATGAAGTGAAAACATGCCATGTCCCAGCTACCATGACATGGACAGAGACCTGTACTGGTGGCTCTGAAGAGAATGTGCATCCTGTGGACCTCACAGCAAGTCTGTGCAGACTCCAAAGACATAATAGCTTCAGCAACTTGCAGTCCTTATATAAAACAAAAAATGTCTGTACAATAGGAAAAGACCTTATTTAAAGTATAGAGGATCCAGCTGTGCATATGCCTAAAAATCAAAGAGATTACACGTGAAGGATATGAAATAATATTTAACTCCATTAAATATTAAGAACAAGTAAAAGATCTTTTAAAAATCTGAAGTTGTATTCAAATAAGGGAAACAAAAATTACCATAAACTACCAGCCTAAAAAAAACAAAACAAAACAAAACTGACAGAGAGCTGCTAGGTCTAACAGCTGTTCAGGTTATAAAAGGAGTATTCAAGAAAGATGAGGTCAGAACACAAAAATAAAATGTTTTTTCTCCATCTGGGTTCAAAATGGAGGAAACTGTGACAGGTGGTTGAGAGGAAGGTAGTGCAAGAAAAATTTTCTTAGAATTTCCAATTAAATTACTGAAAATCAGGATAAACAATAAAATTAGTGAATAGGAAAATAAATACATTGGACAGGTGAAGAGCTGACATGGCTATTTTAAAGGGAAATAATTTCTCAGCAATCTATCGGTGTTCTCCAAAGGACAAACACGGAACAGAAACTAAGCTGATACCATAAACCTGATTTCCAAAAGACACTCATTATTACAAGGTCCATTATCAAAGGCTCTTGGTGAAACCAGACTGACATGGGATTAGAAGGAAGGCTCTCTCATGGATTTAAAAAAAAAATATGTTTAAATGATTGGTAAAATTTGGAGTAAATGGTCACAGTGGGAGGAAGTCATTAGTTGAGTCCTGCAGGGATCCAGTGGGAGACCCAAGCTGGAAAAAGCAGTGAATGGTGAGAAGAGAAACTTTACTGAGGATGCTAAGGTAAGTCAGGGCTCTAAAGGCAGGACTGGATATAAAAAAAATACGTTATGATACTTGGTGATAAAATGACATCTGAAATTCAGTGTAAATAAACTTAAAACACATTGAAAAAACATCCTGTCTTTATATATAAAATGTTGTGCTGATTCTAACTCCACGGAAATTATATCATGAAAAATAACAGATAGCTCAGTGCACAGTAGCAGTGAAAAAAGCAAATTGTATGTGCTATGTTAGAAATTATTAGAGAAGGAATAAAGAAAAAAGCAGAGAATAACATTATGCTACTTTATAAATCAATAATACCACGCCATCTTGAAGACTATTAACAGTTATGGCCTCTGGATTTCAGAAAGGCTGTAGCAGGACTGGGCAATTTGGGAAAAAAAAAAAAATGGTTCTCTACAGTGACTAAATAGGAATTACTAAGTGAGTCCTGAACTATGATTCTTTATTTTGGAAAACTGCTGAGAACTACAACATATCCCTAAAATCATGAGAAGTATGAAGGTGGTCAATTAGACATGATCTCCAGAGACTCCCCCAGGACAGAAACTGGGGGACAGCAGAAGATTCTAGCAAGCAGCCATCTCAAAACTAGCAAAAGAAAACTTTCTGCACAGACTTCCTCCAAATTTGAGTTTTAAAACCAATTGACAAATTCACCAGAAGAAACTACCCTGAGGTCAGGACATCCTTGTTGGAAGTTGGGATAATGTTTTGGAGATGTATCTCTGTACAGTTTGACTGTACTCACACTCATTTTTAGGCCTCCGCTGTTGGTTAGTGCTGGAAGAGCTAAACCACAGCAGAGTAATGTTCTTGTTATAAAGCACTGAAGTCATGGCACACAGCAACTGGATTATAATGTTATTTGCAAGTATTTGCAAGAGTTTGCAATAGTCAGTGATAAACTGTGAGTCACGTTGAAGCAAGTATTACCCCCTTTCTACTTAAAGCATTTCCTATTTTCATCAGGTGTATGGTCACCAAAATGTCACCATGCAAAAATAATTAGAAACAAAAAAAGCAAACCCATTTTTGTTCATATTATATTTTACTGAAAAAGTAATTATGTTTTTATATATCATTTTATTTTGAGATGTGATACAATATTCTCCTTTCATACTTTAGGCATATATACGGAATTATTTTATTTTAGTCCAAACATAATTGTCTTAAACAGATATAGTAAAAAATAAATATTTACAGTATGCTTTGATCTAAATATTATCATAGAACCATAGAATGGTTTAGGTTGGAAGGGACCTTAAAGATTACCGCGTTCCAACCCCCCTGCCATGGGCAGGGACACCTCCCACCAGACCAGGTTGCTCAAAGCCCCATCCAGCCTGGCCTTGAACACCTCCAGGGATGGGGCACCCACAGCTTCTCTGTTCTCTGGGCAACCTGTTCCAGTGTCTCACCACCCTCACAGTAAGGAATTTCTTCCTGATATCTATTCTAAATCTACCCTCTTCCAGTTTGAAGCCATTACCCCTCATCCTATTACTACATGCCCTTGCAAAAAGTCCCTCTCCAGTCTTCTCATAGGTTCCCTTCAGATACTGGAAAGCTGCTATAAGGTCTCTCCAGAGTCTTCTCTAATAACCTAATCTCTAAAGATACGATTTTTGACAGTCCTCTGGAGTTGTATCTACATGATCTTCTTGAGCTGCAAAGACAGCAATTTACAATAGTGATGGCAATTAAATAAACTATTTTCTTCATTTAAATAAATTATCATCCCTAAAAAATGAATTACATCTATCTGTGGTGGCACGTTTCCTTCCGCTGTTCAGTAGGAGCTGTCAATGTGCATTTTTTATTTCATGCAGATAGAATATGATGAATAAATGAATTCCTTGTGTTTCTTCAGATGCAACATATATAACTAGGCTGAAGATCTAACCTTACTTCCCTATGTGTTCAGGAATGACTATATTTTTATGAATAACAAAGGGATGTAATGTAACTAATATGGATGTAAACCTGTCACATCGCTCAACGCTCAGATTCTTATACAGCTCTTACACCCATATTGGTCTACTTCAGATGGAAAGAACAAGGAGAGTGCAGAATGGGATTCTCCTTTTGTTTTCTTAATCATTTACTAAAGATACAATGATTAATTGGTTTGATGTATACTTTACAAGAATTAATCTAAAAAACCCTTATTCATCTCTTGTAAATATGATTTTCAAAGATAGCAGTTTATAGTCTTGCTATGTAGACAAGGAATTAATAACTGTAACAAAATAAATATATTTGTGAAAAAGCCTTTTCAAGCAGTAACATTAATTTAAATTCCTTATTTTTACTTTGTCATTGCAAAGCATCAAATTTATTTATGATATAACAGAATTCACCAAGACAGAGTAAAGAAGTGAAAATGTGTTTGATATTGGATGTAGACATTAAGGTTTATCTGTAAAATATATATTTTTAATATTTATTTTATCTTTACAAGGCTTTGAGGCAATTATAAACCATAGGCGTGAGGTAGCTGGCAAACTCCTTAATAATTATTTTTGAAAGGTAGTTGCAATATGATGAAGAACTGGTTATTACTAACATAAAAGCAATCAAACTTGTTTATATAAAATTATAGGATATGGAGAAGATGAGCAGTGAGTCAAAAAGAAAGTGACTCAGAGATGTTTACAGCACGGGATTTATGCAATTCTTAAGGAAACATGACAAAAATATAATTTCACTATCACAATTACTCTTAATTTGCACAATCTGAGTCTACTGTACACTGTGGAGAAAAATATATGTCATTAAAGAAAATTAATGAAACATTCAATGTGCTCAGTTTCTCCTTATTTTCATGTAAATGGTTTTAAAGTGCTCTGATGTAAACTGCTAAATGACAGCTTTCAGAGCTAATCAATATTTTTTGTTTTATACTAAAAGGAATTTTTAAAATGCCATTGTCAGTAGACCTGTACGTATACAAGTAAGTCTGTGTATCCTAAATGAACTCCATCAAAAATCTTTTACTGGAATCCCTCATTTCTTTATAAGCAGAGCGCATTCCCCATTGCCCTGAAAGCTAGAGGTAATCAATGTGCCAGTGTCTCCAAGCAAAATTTAGTACAGCATGTCTGAAAACAAATATTGTAAATCAAGTGCTAAGCAGAAACAATAATATATTAGGAGCTATAAATATCTTCCCATTCTATACAAAATGGTTCTTTATATCGAAGTTTTCCCTGTACTGGAAAATGCAAGCCAGACAAAAAATGTACCAGTTAAAAACATATTGGGCACGTTTCCCCTTTTAAGCAGTTTCTTTCTTAGCTCTTTGTCTTAGCCTGTATCATTAGCAATTCTAACACGTTTAGCTAAATACTATGAATACTTACTTGGTTAAAATGACTGTATACAGCTAATCAGATTGGTTTCCTTTTAGTTGCAACTGCAATTTCAATCCCATTATCCCATTAAAAATAAACCGCACTATATATTAAAATTACTAAAATTATTAAAATAGAACACTATTTAGGACACACTTTGGAATAAAGACTCTCTTCTAGCCTTGCCGAACAAATGATTTCTCTTTAATTTCATTAATTCTATTTTGGCGCAAACCAAACTAGCTCATATAGATGTATACAAGGAAGCTAAAAATTGCCAAACGTTAGTGGGCTATATTACACTGGGGACCAGTGTCCCAAAGGAAGTTGTGTAAGAACAGTAAACTGGAGATTTTCAACTTTAAACTGACTGAAATATACATTATACAGTATATCATATGCAACACAGGACGGTTTTCTATGTTTCAAAGATTCGTGTTGAGTTCCAGCTCATTTCATTCAAAACAACTGCAATGTAATGACCGTATTGTGATTGGATTACGTGTCTGCGCAGATTTGCAAAACCCGTATTCACGTTTCTCCACACTGAAGCAAGCAGGCAGAGCACCCCTCTCGGTTCCACAGTCCAGCGGCTCTTGCTTCTGCCTTGGCTAGACTTCTGAAATTATTAAACCTCTGAGCAGACGAGGATGCACAGGCTGCATATATGCATGTACACAGCACCTGGAGACAAACTCAGCACTGTAATTGAGCATCGGTACTGCCAACATCGTTACAACTGTCTGGGCAAGGCTGCGGACCAGTCAACGAGCCCTCTCCCACGCAATCTCCAAGCAGCCCTTGCGAATTAACTGGGCCAGGGATGATTTCCAAGATGCATATTTTATGAAGTCATCTTGCTACAGAGGATAGGAGAGTTAATGCTATGGACATGGGTGGATCATAACAGCTGGCCACAGAGCCTGACAGGCATTGGCACTGCTGAATTTGCTAGTGTAGATGCAGCCACATGCACGGTGGCTACAGTCGAAATCCAAGAGCAAAATATTTATTGTCTCTGCTGTACTAAAGTTTCATCTTGATTAGATTAATGTTGTAAGACTCTTAAAACCCTCTGAAATGTTTGCATTAAAATAGAATTTCCTATATACAAGACCATTCAGTGTTTAAAGCATTACACATAAATATTAATCACTTAAATTTCTTTCCCTGTAAGGCTGAGACAAGACTATCGATTACTGTTATACCCTTATGAGAGAGAAGGCATGAACTCACTCCTTATCCTAAAGCTCTTTTTAAAAAAAACATAAGACAGGAAGCATAACATTCCAGATAAATGTAATTAAAGTGTTTTGAAAGAAGAACAAAGTATGACTTTCCCCTTTCTCCCCAGCTAAGTCAACCACCATGTTACCGTGGGCTGTAGCAGCAGACTGAAAAAACAATTTGGAGTGCATCACCAAACCTACGGAGTTTTGTCAAACCACATTTTGCAACACCTTGGTAATAAAATACACTATCTCATTAAAAACAGGCACGACATGAAATGAAAAGCATGCAACTCAGTACAAAACACAAATAGAGGCAAAGACCAAGAATTCTGTGGATCAAGTGAATGTTAGTTCACATATTTTGAAAAAAAAAAAAAAGAAAAAAAAAAAAGAAGTAATATTTCAGAGTGTTTGAACGATGCATCATAGAAACATATTTAACCTATTACAAATATTTGAATGAACCTATTAGAAATACTTAGATGATTCAGGAAAGCTGTGGGTAAGATGATTATATTTTGTCTTCCTGGATGTGCTGGGTAGAGGGGCTCAAGATGCTGATGAAGAGGCTTAGAAACCACAGAACGGGAGGTGAAATTTCTTCTTGTGGACTACACCCAGGTCAACAGTTAAGGAAGAAGATAACTGGAAGAGACGGACCATCCCATGCCAATAGTGAGGTTTTTGCTACAGATTTTCTGTAGTACAAATCACTTAGGCAAGGAACAGAGCTTTACTTCCGTCTAAACTTCCAAGGGAACCCAGAGAAATTTTGGCAGCATCAGAATACCTGTGGGAAGTGTCACAACTATGGAGGTTATGGTTTCTGCTGCTAGAAACCTGCAATACAGATAAATGGGAAGGCTGAAAGCAACAGGGAAAGGATACAAAGAGAAGACTCTTCGGAATAGCAGCTGCAAAATACAATGATAGCAGGTGGAAAGCTTAACCCATCACCCGTAAAGATACAATAGCTATTTAGTCCACCCCTGGTCTCATCCAAGTGACGCCAGCCTTCATGGCAGACAGTGCTGCTCAGCTATCCACCCGCGCCAGCCACTTTGGGGACACCTCACAACGCAGGATCATGTGCTGCAATCACATCTTCTTTATATTTAAAATAGCAAAGAAAATCCCGTATAAAGAAATACTAGATGCCCCTGTGGAAGACGGTGCTAGTTAAAAGATTGAGGCTTTGTTTATAAAGTGGTATTGAAATATGTATTTACAACAAATTACAAAGTGGAGTATTTAAACTGCATTTAGCTCTTGTTTGGAGACATTTACTTGAAATAGATGTGGTCTTAATTTGAATTAATTTCTGAACGTAACAAATATAGAACTAATTAGGACAACAAAATTCATTGCACCTATTTTTCCTAAGTCTTCTGTCCTTTTTTTTTTCTTTTTCTTTTTTTTACACAGGACACTGAACCCTTTCTGACACTGAAATTAAAGCTGTCACATCTCTATTGAGAAGAGTTGATTAATTTGCAGTACTGATAAATTAACAATGTTATTTTGCAGACAAAATATCACCTTTCCACCACAGCTAAATGTGGAATTTTTCAGCCAGATGGTATAGGTTTTGGAAAGTTATGCTGTGTAACAGAAAATATTTAGAAAAAAATTAATTACAGCAATCACTGCTGCATCAACTTTAGTGTTAGTCAGATTCTTTAACATTTATTTCATATTCACTGTATTAACCTCTCCCCAATTCAGAAGCATCAAATAATTTGTTTAAATAACAAATACTTCTTGCTTCAGTGAAACAACATAATTATTGAGACAAAGACACTTCAACATAAGGCAAATGGACTGTGAAGATATCGAACAACATTAATGTAATATTTAGGAAGAAAAAAATATTTTCAGTAAACAGCCTTAATAAGGAAGCATAGAGACTTACAGCTATGATACCTTAGGCTTAAAAAATACATCACCTCTATTTCAAACAGCAGATATCCTACTAAGAACCTGATTACCTGTATTGCACTTCTTAAAGAGCATGATTTTAATTACCAAGCAAATTATTATCAACACTTACTTTCTTTTGTGATAGTCTCATGAGATTTAGAGGAAAAAATGTTAAACTGGAAGTAGGAAGAGATGTCCCCACATGGAAATAGAAACAATACCTACCAATAAGCCATTCAGAAGGCTTAACATAAAAATGTTTTGAAAATCAAAATATCTACACAGTTTTTTTGCTTGTTGCTCATTAACTGCCTTCTATGACACTTTAGGGGATTTAGGTTTTGTTTCAATTGTGTTTCTACCTTTCTTTCTACCTTTTTTCTCCAAAAGAAGTTAAAAGTGGAACAACTCTAAATGAGTAATTTCTGCTGTATGAGAAATCCTGATTTTTTCTTTTTCCTTCTGGTCAAAGTGGAAAAAATAGTGAAACTTAATTGTTAAAGTATAAAGTAGGTTTATAACTGACTCTTCAGGGATTTTAAATATTTTCATTATTTCAGAAATTATTTGAAATTTGACTTTTTTGTTTCAGGTTTATATTTTATTTCACATTACTGTCTGATTTCAATAATATACATTAAATATTTGATGTGTTCATTAACATACCTTCTTCTCTTCCAAGAAAGATATGTTTCAACCAGTATTCATCAGAAGCTGTCACAACTTAAATATTAAAAAAGATTATTTCAACCACAGTTTTGTTTCATGTTCTCAGACAGTAGCAATCCACTGCCATGAATGGTTTAATATGTTTAAAATGTAATTATAAAATAAATTAGAAACAGATTTCTTATTTTTTAAAAAAAGTAATCTAAGTAGTCTCCAAAACAAAATTACTTTTTAGCAGTTATCGAATGCACCATTAGCAAGTTTGCTGATGATACAAAACTGGGAGGTGCGGTTGACTGTCTTGAGGGACAGGAGGCCTTGTAGAGGGATCTAGATAGATTGGAGCATTGGGCTATGATTAATGGGATGAAATTTAACAAGTCGAAATGCCAGATTCTGCACATAGGATGGATAATGCCAGGCACAGGTATAAACTGGGAGAGGAGTGGCTGGAGAGCAGCCCTGCAGAAAGGGATCTGGGGGTGCTGGTCGACAGCAGGCTCAATATGAGTCAGCAGTGTACCCTGGCAGCCAAGAGGGCAAACTGCATCCTGGGGTGCGTCAGACACAGTATAACCAACCGGTCAAGAGAGGTGATCCTCCTGCTGTTTTCAGCTTTGATGTGGCCTCACCTTGAGGCCTCACCTGTGTGCAGTTCTGGGCCCCACAATTTAAGAAGGCTGTGAAGGTCCCTGAATGTGTCCAGAGGAGGGCAACAAAGCTGGTGAAAGGCTTGGAAAGAATGTTCTATGAGGAACAGCTAAGGACCTTGGGTTTGTCTAGTTTGGAGAAAAGGAGGCTGAGGGGTGATTGATCTCTACAGCTTCCTGAGGAAGGGATGTGGAGAGGGCAGTGCTGAGCTCTTCTCCCTGGTATCCAGTGATAGGACGTGTAGGAATGGTTAAAAGCTGAGCCAAGGGTGGTCTAGACTGGACATTAGGAAGCATATCCTTACCAAGACTGTGGTCAAACACTGCAACAGGTTTCCTAGAGAGGCGGTCGATGCCTCAAGCCTGTCAGTGTTTTAAGAGGTGTTTGGACAATGCCCTTAACAACGTGCTTTAGCTTTTGGCCAGCCCTGAAGTGGTCAGGCAGTTGGACTAGATGATCATTGTAGGTCTCATCCAACTGAAATATTCTATTCTATTCTATTCTATTCTATTCTATTCTATTCTATTCTATTCTATTCACATATTGTTGTAAAATCTCTCACTTACATAGGCTCAACAACTTTTCATCTTAACAGCACCAATGTGATGGTGTTTTATGCTTTGTAGTCAGAGCTTAGGTAACAGTCTACTCAATATAAAGAAATAACTACATTTTTAGCTTTAGAATTTTTTTCTCATTCAAGTCATGGGATGATTCTTATGAGTCAGATCTCATTTGCATAGTTATAATTTTATTTTAAGCTTGGTATTTCAGAGAAAGTTGTTCCACAAAGCTGATGAATAACTTCATATTTCTGTTGCTGTTGTTCCCTGTTTCCCTGCAGTCTGCACTGTAACAGCCTCAGTTCCTAACTGTGGCCCTCATTACAGAAAGAACTTGCACGTGTTCTCTGAATGAGGTCTCCATCCCATCTCCACTGTCCACAGAATTTGCAAGAGTTTAGTTGTCTGGCCCCTTTAAGATGCAGCTGAAATTAGTAAATACAAAAAAAATAATAATATTAAATTGTGTTAGCATACAAGTTGAAAGCTAATGACTGTAGACAGGTTTTCTTCCCTTAAAGACCTGGCTGGGAAAAAATAACATCAAACCCTCCCAGTTCTACTCTCCCCTCTTTGCAATCACAGTTTTGTTGTTATTACAAAAGGATGGCTTTTTTTTTTTTTTTTAATTTTGACTTTCATCTTTCATTTCCATATCTTCTAACCTAGGTGGGTTCTGCGAGAATAACATTTGGCTTTGATTTCCAAGTTTGGTACACCCTGCACAAATCTCTAGTCCTCAACAAATTCTTGTATCTCAAAACTTTTTCTGACAATTGGCTTCACTGAAAGCATGGCAAAAGAAACTGGCTCTGGAGGAAAGCGTCAAGGGCAGCTTACAGGGAAAATTGCCAATGTGGACATTTCTCAACCTTTTGCTATTCTTTGACTTCTGAGCCTTTGCAGATCCAAGTGTCTGCCCATCATTGCACAGTTTCAGTCAACCTGGAACAACCTTGATACAACTTCAAGAGGAAAAAAGTGGTCTCACTGAAACAGCTGGTTTTTGAGAAGAAAATATTTTTTTTTTCTGAATAAAAAGCTGTTTGAGAGAAAGGTAGCAACCAGTTTTAGCAATGCGTGTTAAGAGAAATCAGTGCTCTTTCAGATGATTGCTCAGAAGTACTAAGCCATTTCTGTAAGATCATTTCCTCTGCACAGTTTCAAGTAAAGAATTGGAGAATGAAACGAAGACTAAAATGTAGGGCAGAGAAAGGGTCACTAGTACCTGGAATAACTCAGATAGTTAAATGACAGAAGACAACTAACATCACAGTGTATGTATCAACTTATTTTTGTAATTAAAAAAATCAAAACAAAATTATCTCTCTTCCAGCAATGTGTTTAATGCGCTCAAACTCAGCAAAGGTAAGAGATGCTGCAGAAGCTTGATGCCTCTAAGCATCAGGTCCTTCCTTTGAAAACTGTCTTGCCATTCAGTAATGCTACCCTTCTTTGCATCAAGCAGTATCTTCAATAACTTTTTGAGTATTCTTGAAAAGCTAGTTAAACAAATAGCAGACAACATAAAGGCAAATAATTTGTGAAGGAATTCCTTTCCTGTAATGCCAATGATTATGTTAATACATAATTACATTCAACTACTCATGGTCATTGAAATGAATTCATGTTAAGCAAAGATCTTCCATAGGAGATCATGAAAACAAGAGGACTTCTGTAATAATAAATTTTTAAAAGAACAGTAGCTGTTTATGAGCTCTTCTTGCCAACATTTTGTCTTCTCATTCAGCCCAACACTACACTTAAACCTGCACTATCTCTGAAGGCCAGCCAGTTGCTACTAATCAGTCCTGGGGTGATACCATTAAATGGTGTTTCAGATTTACACACCACAATCTGGTTCATTCTACACCTTCTCTCCACTACCTCAGTGACCTCTGGAGAATTGTCACTGGTGAAATCCATCATACGTTACAAAGCCACTGCAGGGGTAGGAAAATACTGAGCAGTAACCTTTGCCTATCCTCCAACTAGTCCTCAGCAATGAGAGTCCTGGCAGAACGAGAGTATGGATGTACTGTTGTAGAGTATTTGCTGTCCTCCAGCACAGCAGTGCTATCTGCTACATTTTGTACAATTAGAAAATCAAGTGGCTCCAATACTAAATCATGTCACAACTGCATTGCTACAGTCATCACAGAGAAGGCTAATGGCAAGCTGCTGATGAGCACTTGCCACTCCGTACTTCAGAGGCTTGATGCCTCATTCAGGCTGGGCTCACTGGGGCAAGGCATGCGCCTAGAGGGCTCTTCCATAGCCTGGAAGACTTCAACACCGCATATTAACTTCTGTGTGTTCTTTCACTTCTTTTTCATTTGCTGTTCAAGAACAACAGTATCACTAACAAAAAGAACCAGTGATTATCAGAGTACAACACGGAAACTGCACAGAAAGCAAACAATTCAATCAATAGGTTCCTAGTCTAATATACTATTATGAATGGACTCACAACAGAAAGAAAATTACTTACAATTCTCTGCTGTAAAGAAGAGTATATGCACACATATACACACATAGAGGCAATAACTATAGAAATTAACTCAATTTTCAAATGCGCTGCTTTAAATATGTGACCTAAAAATAAGTTTGCAATGATACATAAATATTGGAAAAACTATATATCAGTGCTGGATTTTCATATAACGAAAGTTATTAGAAATAATTTCATGAACAGTTTGAGAACATTAATTTCCTTTGTTTACACTGAAGAAGCAGTTTCATTTTTATGTAAGCTGAAGCTAGAAGACAATGCTTTGCCACAGAAGGCATTTAATCTGATAAAAACTAATCAGTTTTATGGAATTTGCACAGAACACAAACCCTAGAAATCTTTCAATATTTGTTGAATTGAAATCTAATAGAATTTAAATTTCAGTGAAACATTGTCCTGTTTGGGAGAGTGAAAGTTGGCCAGGTCAAAAACAAGTAGGGGAACATTTGACTCAAGTGCCTGGCAATATCCTCTAGAATTTATTCATTTAACAGACTAGTTCTGGCCTAAGGGCCAACGCCTACTATTGTGGTTTAAACGAGTCCTTAAGTTATTCCAGTCTCCACTGGCTCAGGGTGATGAAGGAACAAATTCAGGATGAAGAAGTTGAAGTTCAATATTTTAAAAATTTCTTGCTTAAATTAGGCAGTTCTAAATTTTTCTCCAGCAACAATAAATATCATATGCAACAGAACCTCATGCCAATGTGATCAATACTTTTCTCCTCATATCCAACGGGTGTCACCTTCAGAAAAGACACTGATGTAAACCTAGTAAAAAATGGAAGAGATACCAGGTACTTTTAAGTGAGACTCTGCAAATTATACCAAAGAAGTTCAGCATCATCTTCTCGTGCTGAAATATGCACACATCCCAAGATCCTTCATTCAAAAAGAACTGAACAGATGACAGTAAAAATTAGGAGAAACCATTAAACTTTTAGAAATCAAAGAATACCAGTGCTTTGTTTAATATGGGTTTAGTAGCTCTTTGCCTATTTCATCAAGAAACACCCAGGCAAACTTCATGACTCTATTTTCAAGCCATGTTCACAAAGAGATAAATTTAAGGTCTGAAGTACTGCACAACCTAAGTCTGTTAATATCAGCTCAAAATACATGTGGCACAGTATCCATTAAAAACCCATTTTGCAGATTTTGATCAGTGACTGTCTATTATCATGCCTATTATGAACTTCTCTTAGCTTTTCTTTACATCTAAAAATATCTCATCATCCCTTCTTGTGACCGACCTATGTACTAATCTTAATATGTGGTTAATGGATCTCATGTTTCATGAAACAAAGCTTGATTAAAAAATAAGACACTTCCAAAAAAAAAAAAAAAACAACAGGAAATCATGAGAACTAATAACTCCACACACAGAAGACTTTTATCAAAAAATATACAGTGGATATTTACTGTTTGACAGACATGTTTTTAACATATAACTAATTAAGTACTCCACAATTGCAAAATTATAGAATAAAACAAAGCAGCTAGCACCTCTTCAGGCAATAGCGATGGCAAGGTTTTGAGAGAAAAATTTGCGTGTGCGCTGTTATTTTTTATTAATTTATAGTAAACAACAAAAGGAAAGAATGCAGTCAGGCAGGTTTTCATTTCAATGGTTTTTAACAAAAGTTTGCTTTTTCCATTATAAACTGTTTTGTTTTATTTTTTTTCCCATGTACAGTAAAAAAGAGTTGTCTCTGCTAATCAAGAAATATGGGTGATGGATAGTCACCCAAAAATAGCCCTAGAAACATTCACCAGCTGTGCAAAAACCCTCACAGTAATAACTGGAACAATCTCTGTACAAAATAACCATTCTGTGAAAACCTTCTCAAAATGATTTGCCGACTGCCATGCAGATGGAAATAGTTCTGCTCTGATTCATGAATGATTGTATGGTAATGTCTCAGTCACTATAAAGAGTACTTGTAAAATATTCACCTGCTATTTGAGGCTCTTCTATGACCGACCAGATAACTGTGTGCAGAGTGCCTCACAGTTCAGGCTGAATAAACAATAATCTAGAGTTCGTTAAATAAAATATACTGACAAGTGAATGACTGCTAAAAACATATATTGCTGCTAATTAAGTGCAATATATTTCAGTCATGTTTTTCTAACTAGACACCCTGTTTTTTTTTCTGTTCTATTTACTTTCCTTTTACTTACATAGCCTAGAAACATCTTATTCAGAGGCCTATCTAAGTAGCAAAGTTAGGATATATGATCAAAGGTGCCTGGGAGAAACTTTAAGTTACCACAGAGGAAATGAGGATTTGAAAACCAATCTCTGGAGATGCTAGAACAGCATGTGGGGGATAAAGCTGGTGAAGTGACTAGCTGGATATGAAGCTGGGTGATCACGAGTGAAAGATTGTTCCTTGTCACCAGTTACAAGAGAGTAGAAGAATTACTCCCCATTCATGACTTAGAGCTACCCCAATGCTTAGAAATCACACAGCAGCATTGAAGAAGAGGTAACGCAAGAAGCTATGAGAGCAGGGCACAATGTAGAAGCTCTGACCCTATCCATTTTTACTGGATAATGCAAAGAGAAAGAAATTATAAAGTAACTAGAATATCCTTTAAACAGGAACAACCAGTTTACACCCCATGCATTGAAGAAAACAGGATTCGGTAAAACAAAACTATTTTTAAGATCACATTAGGGAAAAATCTGTCAGTACAGACTAAGATATGCTGTCTTGGAATAAGGGCATGAGACTGACCTCCAGAAAAAAGAGACAAGACAAAAAACTGCTAAGACTTAAAAATCCACTCATATGCTCTAGAGGCTCTCACTCCAGTGCACCATTTCCATTGGGATGTTCACTTTCTCCCACAAGGCCTATCCAACAACAGATCAGGTCCTGTTCCTCCACTTAACACCATCCAACCTTCCCACAGACTCACACCAGTTCCTCTACGACCTTGCTCCAGGACACTTCATCTCCCAACATTGTTCTACCTCTTTTCTATTCATGACAACTTATTTTTTACTCTTTTCTCTATGAAACAGGAAACAAGTCATTTATTGAAAAGTGTCTACAGATGTGACAAGTATATAAATAGATACCAGGACCACTTAATGCTTTTTCTTATTCGTGTTTTCCAAAGACCTGTTTTCTTTGCCCTCCTCTCTGTGAAGAAAGGCAGCTGGGAGAATATACAAGGACTGATTTTTGAATGTTCTTTTTATCTCCTTTTCAAATTCTTGCAGAAGCTATATTGCCATTTCTGAAAATATCGGAATAATGTGTTCTGTTTCTATATTATACTTGCTTCTGAATCAAAGTCAATATTAGAATGTAATATGCTTCCAGTGTGAAGTCACAGTGAAGTGGATGAAGCTTTTTATGGGGGCATTTACAATCTAGTTGATTAAGAGTGAAGGTTCATGACCTTAAAAAATATTTCAGAAAAGGGAATACCTAAAAGACAGAATGATTGTGAGAAACAAACCAAAAATGACAAGTCTTTGGCATTTAAAAATTACCAAATATTATTATTATTTTAAAATACAATAGAAAAAATAAGTAATAATCAAAAAGTATTCAAGCAGAGGCAGAACCCTGCAAAACATGCTCCTTGAAACTAAAATAGCCCTTTGTTTACTTTCACTTGCTAATCACCATGACTTTCACAGAAGTTGTCTTTACAGGAAACAATCTTAGAGCCTAGTAAGCAAGTGATAATATCCAGAATTATGTACTATATTTTTTCTGAACACACCCAAAATGTATAAAACATGCTTATAAAATTTTAATTTTATTAGGAATCCAAAACAAGTAAAAAGGAAAAGAATCTGCAGTAATGAAAACAAAAAACCCACCCTCAATTGTCCTGTTAACTTCTGTATAATTGCATAGGTATACATAAATTAGGTATAATTCAGGTATAATTCTGACAGGCAAAACCCTTCACCACGCTGTCATTATGGTGATGCTCAAAAAAGTGCTGATTGCATGGCTCCACACTAGTAGTATCACTGTACACTCATTGTGTGTATAAGGATCATTACAGATAAGAGGAAAACCAATTTTCATCGTCTGGAAAACAAATTACTGATATGGCAGGTCACTACAAACTACAGTAGGAGTAGTTTTATGCTGCTGGAACTTCTAAAGAGAAACCAACACAGTTCCAGTGAGAAAGTCTCTGCTATATTGTGAATTAATAACTTACAAGAAATCATGAGAAATAACTTCACAATATGTGAATGTATTATATTACTCTGAAAATAATTTTTTAAACATACAACAATATGACCACATATAATGTGCATCTCAAGCTTGCCGGTTCTACACTATTTATTCTATTCTAAAACAATCTATTAAGTAGCATCGTAGATTTTCTGTGGTAAGGTAGAGACAGAGAAAGCTGATACGGGCTTAAAGTGCGATGTCGCTACAAAAAAGCTGCCTATAGACCTCAATAAAGCACTACAAAGTAACTGAGCTTTTTGCTCAAACAGTAAAAAGTAAAAGAAAGAGAAACCACTTGAATAGGTGAAAATCAATAAGGAAAGCATTCATTTTTTCTCATTCTTATTATGTTCTAGCTGCAATAGCCAAGTATCTCATTCTCAGTGTACTCACCAACAAAGAAAAAACTAACTTTGTTCTAAATGGGTGATTATGATACAAGGAAAAGCCGATTTGAGAACAAAATGAAAGCATTGTGTCCCAGACTGTTCGGTAAAGATTTCCTTGTTTGTTTGCTTTCTTTTGGTCATTCAGATACTGCTCCTGACATCAATTCTTATTTTTCAGAATCAAAGAACTTGTAGACCAGAATCCACCTGGAAGATGGAATTGTTCTCTGCATAACAACTTATAAAATGTGCAAATACAAACTGGACTGAAAGTGAATGCACTGAGAAAATAAAACCTTGCTGTTAACAGCTTTTAAATAAAGGTGCACATTAAAGATGTCACAAAATTTCTGAAAATATTACTAGCTATCACTTTGCTAATAGGCAGTTAGGTTTTCCTTATTGAAGGAAAACATCTGTGATTTGTTAAGATATTTAAGTCCCCTACATAGCCATCAGCTTCAAGCAGATCAACAAAGTATACCTAAGGATGTATACCTGCATAAAGATGTATACCTACTATGTTTAAGGTTTCCCAACATTAGGAATCTCTAAATGCACATACACTTTGGAAAGCCCAGCAGGGTACCACGACCTCCACTGCTGAAAGTCACATAACAAAGCAAGATTTGAAAAGAAATAAGTGTGGCCATTCCTACTCTTTGAGGCACCGAGTCAATTTAGGTAGTTAAATTCTTTGTCTGCCTCAGCAGTACCTTGGCGTGTATCTGTTATAGCACAGTATAGTCCTTTTATGCAGAGACTTAAAAGTAAGGGTCTGATTCTACATCAGTTACACCGAACGACAATTTCTAGTGGTCTTGTGTACCACTACTAGATTCTGACAAAATAATATTGCCACATACAAACACACCATCATTCAAAAACAATTAGCAGTTATTAGCTAACAAATAGGTTATTTTATAAATATATATATATCATATATATATATATAGTTATTAGCTACAAATAGGATATGGGAATCTTGACTATGGGAATTGGTGAGGACGTGGGATTGAGATGCCTGAGCGCAGGTATCTACAGACACTTAAACTGGACATCCTGACTGGCCTCGGGCTGCCTCTTCAGAAAGGCAGGCACCTTCAACATCATCCAGTTTTGTTTGTCAGACCTGAAAAATGCCTAAAGCATATGCTTTGGTGTAAAACATCTGTGGTGAGGCAAACCAATTCCACTCACAGAACTGGTGACACTGAAGGAATGCCAGCCCTATTTCACACTGCCAACAGAGGTAGATTAACCCAGTTGTCTGAGCTCACGGACAAGAACAATGTGACAAACACTTTTGACAGTAACAATCCTAAACCCTGCCCTCCCCATCTTCAGTATTTCGCATAGAATCTAACCTAACAACCTATGTAGTCCGTTTGCTGCTTCTTAGATACGCGCACAACTACAAAGAAAAATACAGGAATGTGGTGTGGCATTAGTGTATCACTCTTTGTTTTCCTACAGTATCAAATTTAGTTTTCAATGTAAGAAATCTAATTCAGTGCAAAACCACTATTCTATATATGGATGAATAAATTCAAAATGTCAGCTTCTGTTGTTCATATTGTTAATGACATCGAAGTCACATACTCCCACAATTTCTGATTTGCAGTAACTAAAAAAAAGTTTGCCTTTACTTTTTTGAAACAGAATTAAAAGCCTTGATTTAAGATATGGACTTACTGAAATATTATTGAAAGGACATTACGATGCAGCTGGTATGTGCATTACAAAACCAATGAATAAATCTATATGAAAACTGGCAGGTACTTGCTAAGTGGATTGCTTTTGGAAAATGATTTGGACTGAGAAAAAATATCACAGTTAATTTTTACATACTCATAATACTAATCAGTTTAAATACAATTGTTCTTTGTTGTAATGAGGATTGCATTGATATTCAAGTTTAAGTATTGTCAAATATTTCTACATTAAATCAAACTCTGGTAGGGTTCTGTACTGAATTTTATTACATAGAATTCCCGTCCTGCCAAACCGATGGGTAGTCATTGGAGAACTGAAAAGCGCGCGAAGAATAGTACTTGACCTCACATTTACTATAAGAAAAACAACTGTTCAAAATCACTGCAAGCTTAAAAAAAACCCCAAACAAACAACAAAACTAGCCCTTAAGTAGTTTGCTTGGTTCAGTTGCAATGGAGATATTCTTCAAGGTCAGCTCGAATGCACATCAACCCTGGTAACTCTGCACTGGTGTCAGCTGAGATGAAGCTGACTGAGTGCTACTAGAACAAATGAAAACAGCTCAAAAGAAAGATATTACTTGAACCCTTCCTATTAAAATATGCCTTTTTAGTAAGTGGTCTTACTTATTGGTGTGTTAATTCCTCTGATTTTTTCTTTCTATACCCAGGGAAAAATTCAGATTTGTTATAACCTATTTTTACAGAAGCTACATCGCATTGTTATTCTATCCAAATGAAGTGAAAATCAGTTTTAATACAAGGTCTTCCAAAGAAGCTTCATTATGACCATGTAAGGATCACCTCTGCTATTTCTTTATAAGCAAATTGCTTTCCACATTTTTTCCTCTATCAGCTGCACTAGGTTACGTACAGAGTTAACAGCAGGTAGCAAAAAATTGACAAGATGAAGAATGCATTCACTAACAGGGAATTTACATACCCCTAGCTCATGCATCACCACAGCTTACACAAGTTTTAATGACTCTTCTGAACTGACAAGATGAGGATGCTCCCACTCTGTGGGACTAATCAGAACCAGTAAAATGCTTCAGTGACCAAAATTGGACTGTAAGTTGCATAAGTTGCATAATCTTGCCTTAAAGACAAATGGGGATAGTGGGGGTTCATTTAGTTTCTGTCAATTACAACATCCACTGAAACAGAAAACCCTTTTAAGAAGGCTACGAAGGCATGAGGAACTCAAATGGAACAACAGAAAAATAATCTTAGTGGAAAAGACATCTGAAGTTTATACAGATGGGCTATATATTATGTAGAAATGTCCTGCTTCTGCATTCATTCTCCTGTATTAACAAGGGATCATTATATAAGATGGAAATTTCTACAAAATGACAAAATGTGACCAATTACTTGTCAACAAATCTTTCTAGGTTTAAAATTGAATGAGGACAGTTTATTCTGGTTCTATCAGTTGAGCTTATCAGGTGCTGAAAATTATATCTTTATTTCTCCAAAATGAAACTATAATGCATTTAGCATAACCAAGACAGGAATAAAAAGTATGTCAAGCTAGAAGGGGTTCCTAAAAATATATTAAAAAAAAAGATATGACTTTCAAGGTTAATAACTGCTCAGTGGATTAGTCTGCTTAGGAGAAAATGAATTATTTTAGCAGGCTTAAAAAGCAGGAATCGCAAGCTCTGTGACCAAGAGTCATGAAACTGCTCAGAGGGAGAATTCATGGGGAATTCATGTTAATGGCTTCTCTCAACCAAGTATAGTACCTCTATAGCCACATCGTCATTTTCTCTTTGATCTGCCCTGCTTAGAAAGGCACGAACTTTTTAAGTCACAAAATCTTTATGGGGCACTGAACCAGACAGATAATTTTTGGCTGACCTCAGTTTCAGAGGGCGTATAGACTAAACCTGTTCAGGTGCATCTAGAGCAGACATCAGTGCAAATTGCAGGTGCAGTTCAGAAGTGGCATATGGCCCCTTATTATCTCCACAGATATGCTGCCACTGCAACAATAAATCTTTACGAGACATTGCCAACTGTTTGACGTCTTACATGTATTGATTGTTTATAAATCCATAAGGTCTGATTGAATGAAATGTACTATTGCTCTAATCTCCAACCCACAGATTACTTCCCATTGAAGCAATATAGTGATTTTTTTTCCCCAGAATTATAACAAACTTATGACCAATAAAGCATATCAAAATCTTATACAGAAATTTTAATGCTTTTTTTCTCCTTCTTTCTAATGCATAAAGAAACAATACCAAATGTCGTCCCCTCTTCCCTGGGAAAGCATAGGTTATCTGCCCAAGAACACTTGTTTAATCATTATGGAATTAAAAGGGAAAAAACTAAGGAGAGAAAGAATAAAAAAAAATCCAGACTGATTAAAAAAAATGTACGAGTGGGTAGAGTGAACAGCTCCACACCACATTCCCCCCACCCTGACCACTGCCATGTGTTAAGGTGCCTTCTGGTAATACTAAATAGATCCAGGTTTTATCCACGTTTCGCTAAACAAACTTGCCTAGTCAGGTGGCAGAAAAACAGTTCTCAAGTCATCTACTGGACTCTAAGGGGTATCCTGCAGTGACAACATAGGCAGCTGGTACTTTCCTCCTGTGTGCGTGTAACTCACTTGGACAGTAAGCGTAGGGAAGCCAGAAAAAAATTCCTCTGAACTCAACATGAAAAGATGCTGCTATAGGATATCATTCTGCAGTATAATAACAGTTTTGTAACCATTTAAGACCAGGATTGCATTAGAGAGACTGATATAAAGACAAACACAGATGCATTGCATGTGCTGTACTATCTAAATTAATACAAAATTAAAGATACAGGTCAAAACAAGTAAAGAAACAATAAAATAAAATACCCATTACCATAGTGACCAATCCCACCAGCATAATACATAAGACTTTTCGGCTTCTTGATTCTTTTGATTTGATGTATATTCAACAATAAACCAGCAGTCATTCCCATGAAAAAAACAGAACTTACATACAAAATTAGGTAAGTTAATACCTTCTCGAATATTTATGAAGTAGGTAGATGTAATAACTATTCTCTCATATAAGCATACACTATTTACATTTTGTAATGCTTTTCAAACTTTTTTCTGCAACGATTTCCCACTAATAATCCCCCAAAAGACATATTTAATTACTTTAATTATTTGCACGGTTAACTGCATGTACATTTTTTTCCAGTGCATTTATTTAATTTCCTATGCTTTAAGTGAATGAATGTCAGTTAAACATGTACTGGTAATGCAAATCCTCTTCTAATGAATTTATGAAGTCAGTGTTGTTTTAAGCAACCTGTTAGCACTGACATACGGAGTGGAGATGCACAGCTACTGTCTACAAGCAACACAACAATGCACAGAACAAGTCATCCTCAGGACATCCATATGCTTAGCTAAAAGAATTGCTATGTCTTGATGTGTTACCTGAAACAGCAAGAAAGTAGGATTTCTTGGGAAGAAAAGAGCCGTTTCTGAACATGTAGGATTTCAACCCCAAGGATGCGATGTGCATGATACAATCCTCATGGTGACAGGGGCTTCTGTCTGCATGACCTAATGCACCATTCTACACACAGTTTGACTAGAAAAACCCTCAAAACGCCAACTCTGCCAGGGTTATGTTTACAAAATAATTTTAGTATCTTCTTTAAAATTAAAGCTAAATTTTAAAGAAAATTATCTCAAAAAACCATTCTGGCAGGGAATATTTCACTTTCATTTCTCATTTATACAGTTTACGTTGTATATAAGTGGGAGGCAGATTTTTGAATAATTCAGTGGTAACAAGCCTCTATGTGAAGACAAGGATAAGGGATGTGAGGAATTAGTAAGAATGAAAGAAGACATGCATGTCTTGGGGGTCTGAGAATGGCAAACCCAGCAAGGCACAGACTATAGAAGCCCACTAAAGAGTTGCACGGACAGGGCTCTGGAAAATGAAAAATATAGTTCCTTAACAGAGGATGCATAAAATATTAGAGGGAACAACACTGGAGCAGAGTCAGAGGAAAAGATTTATGTTGTGTGACTATCAGAATACGGACAAATGCACAGCTATATCCATGGATTAAGAAATTCTTTACTCCGTAATTCACCACCAGTAGCTAGATACATAAACCCACTTGCAGAACCTGCACTATTAGCCCCTATACAAAAGAATCTCTGAAATACCCATTTCCCTTTCCTGTTAAAATGCATTATTAAAGCATTAAAATAAAAAAAAAAATCCTTTTTTTTTTTTTCATTTCCACAGAGAGAACAGTGTACCTGAAAAGAATGAAGATGTCTGTACTTAGAGCATACATAGAAATGCTACATATGTACAGTCAGGACAGACCAATACATATAGTCAAGAATCCATTATCATCTGTTGTTAAGGAAATATATAAAAGAAGATTTAGGTATTATATAGGGAAACTGGTCTATCTGAAACAGATGGGAAGACAAGAGTGTGTGAGGGACAACCAACAAAAAGACCGATGAAACAAACCCGTAATCAAGCATCGGCTATATAATGAATACAGAAAGTAAAAGGGCAACACCTGTCAGGCAGTCTGGCTTCTATAAAGTTTTACAGCTAGCAAGAACCTGAGAGAAAAACTGTGCCGTTGATATTACTGAGACCACATCTGCTGATGACTTGGCACTTCGCATGCCAGGTGTGGCTTTAAGACAGTGCATTTCGCACATATAATTTGCTACGCAGAGGTAGAGGCAGGGGTCTTGTAAATTTTCAAATACATCTGAGGAAGGAGGGAATGGATTCCCTTTAAACCAACAGGAAGTTGTGCATAGATCACTTCAGGCACCCAAAACCCCAGCAGACACCTACCTCTAGCCACCTAACAGCTTGGAAAACCAGTCATACATGTTTGTGGTAGCTACTTTCCAGCAAGAGTATCAGCAAACAGCTATCAGACAGAACTGCACCAGGAGTTACAGAAAGGTCTGCAAAGTGAGAGAGAGAGACTTGCAGTGGTTAACTCTCAGCTACTTTATCACTGAGAAGATGACTGCTGCTTTGGTTTGCGTGTCCTGTAACTCAGGAGAGCTGATAAAAAGTAATTCATTATATATTACTCATCATACATAATTTATAATTTCAGCTCCTGATAAATTCTAGATTATGGCCTCAAAAATTGCTCTCATAATTAATGTCTTACTAGACAAATAACTGGCATTAGCAGCAGCCAATGGCAGATGAAGATGTACTACTGCTCCCATGTAGATGCAGAGGTGTGACGTGCCTCATGTGTGCTACATTAGTGCCGCTTTCCCTTGTGAACATTCATGCAGGTCTGATGCTTACAGCTGGCTCCACACAAAGGCCATGATGGGCCTGGGGGAGAAGAAAGGTGATTTTCAATTTCCAGTTCTAGACTTCCCTAACCAGTGAGATGAAAATATGTAGGGAGTTTTCACAGTCACACAGAAATGTGGATCGTTGAATCTGAATACAGGCTTATACTATAAGGTAGCCCACAAAATTTCTATCATCTCCCCTATACACAAATAGACACAAACCAGTCACCTGTGATAGACTTAAGTCCTAGTAGAAAAGACCAAGAGCCAGAAACCACAGTATGCACAAGAGGCAAAAGAAAACAAAAGCTCTCGGAAAAATACAACCGTTAGAAAGACTTTAAAAAAGATCTTAAAAAGATCATGGAAAATGATGTTGCCAGCCCTGCTGTATTTCATTTTAGCTCTCCATTTTTTACTAAATTTGTTTTCAGCTCTAAAAGATGGAGTCTGCTGCCCTGTCATACATATTGATGACTCTGGTCTCACAGTGTATATTGATAGTAAACTGGAGTTAGGAAGACGACTTCTATAATACATAACGCCTACTTATAGTTATTTTAAAACAATTAAAAGGGAGAACAGCAAATACTTTTGATACTTGCACACTTTGTCATCCATAAAGTTTAAAGCCTGTCCATTTTTATGGAATGCAGCTTTAAAGAACATCCTATTACACATCTAAGAAAAAGACACAACATACTTCAATGCTTTTAAGAGGCAAGAAAAGAAATATGGAGTATCAGTAAAGTGTTACTACTCTTCTTTATGCAGAACACAGTAACATGAACAATAGCATTAGAGAGGACAGCTTGAAAAGAGGTTGGAAGCTTTAAAAAAGAACCTAAAGCCAAGCTCTGTAAGACTTAAGGATATGTTCCACTGGTTTGCTAAACATTTACAGCTACCTGCTTAAATGTTCTCTGCTCCTTCAAACTTAGTCAAGAGTCCAGTCTGTGATCCTTTGACTTTGGGTAGACTTAGTATGACTTAGTAGGGTAGCTTAATAAGATGAGGTCCCAAATTTTTAACATTTGTTCTAAGATTGTTTCCAATACTTATAGAAAAAAAAATAAAATCCATCAGTACCATGCACTGAATGACATATCAAAGAAAAATGATGGAAGAAGAGGTGCAAAGAAAGGGAGGAGAAAATAAATTGTCTTACACTAGAAAGTCATTTATGCAATCAACTCATTAAGAGTAAGGATTTGAATTCTTCCCTTCCTCGAAGAAAGGCAAGTAAGATCTCAAGGCATAGGTAAAACATTCAGGAATCCCCAAGTTATGCATACATATGTACAAAATAAGGTTGGACAGAGTGCACAAACTGGGATTTCTAATCTGTTTGGGTTTGGGTTTTTTTTTGTTAAAAAGACACTAAGATTATTACAAATCAACTGAAATAATAAAATTATTTCATTTGCATATCAGTATGGTCGTCTAGTAGTCATGACTTCTGCTTGCTTCAAGGAGCTCATGTTTGAAACCCAAAAGTGAAAATTCTGCATTTCCCACAAAATCATCTGCTATAGATCAAAAATGAGTATTTCAATAAATATCCGTAGTCTTGTGCTCCCAGCTAAGTGATAATAGACCCCTCCCCATGTACTCTGGTTATACATGTCAACATGCTGTGTTGATTCCAGGGAAGAAATACTGTGATATTGAACTATTGACCATTTACACTATTAAAGATTATTTGAAAATACAATTTCTGTATCCTTGTATACTTTCTGTAGATTGCATGAGAATATCTGATGCTGCATGTAATTACCTTAAATTGTTTTCAGACCACAGAATCAACTATTATTCACATATGCATTCACATATGCATACTACTCAACTATGCAGTAAGAAACTACATTCACAAATTGCACACAGTATCATTTGTAAAGTATTAACATAAAAGTTAAGAGACCAACAGCTAAGCTTCTGTACAAGTTAACTGTATTTTTTACTTTCTTGACTTAGTTGTTCTGTATAATTACTATGCATTTCCTTAAAACATTAACAAGAGACAACTCACTCTCTTACAAGAGTGATAAATACAATGCATGTGACTCTATCACCTCATGATTAATAGGGTCTTTTTTATTCATGAAGTTAGATGTCAGAATCACCTGAAAAATGTGTATCATCTTATATGTATTTATTCCAAAGCCTAGTAAAATTGCTTTACACTGCTACAGATGGATACAATAACAACCACTTTTCACTGTTTTTCGAATTAACACAAGATGTATGTCAAATGATGACCTTAAACTTCCTGTGTTGGAAATTTCATTTAAAACCTGACAAATATACTGGATGCCGGAATAACACAGTAATAACAATTCACATGAAATCTACTACATCTTTGAACCACACTCCTAAAAAAAAAAAAAAATCCTTGAAGCTTCAAAATAACCATTGGCCTTCAGCACCCTGAGAAGAAAAACTGCAAATACCTTTTTTGTTTCCTCATCAGCTTTTCAGTCCTCCTCTTACTAGACTGAGAGGGTACTCTTTTCCTTTAAGACGTATTGCAAAGTTACTTGATAATAATTGTTGGAAGTACTGTTACTGCTATTCTTCTGTAAGTTTCAGAGAATACTCCTCCTTTCATCCAGAAAACAGATTTAGCACGCGTCCATGAGCAGCACCCCACCAAAACCAAGTACCTCAGTCTCCCTATAAGTTTTATAATAGAGTAATAATGAGTGTTATGGAAAGTTTTTAATTGAAAATTCCCTAAAAATCAAAAGGGATAGTTAATGGGTATATTATGATCTCTCCTGAGTCTTACACTTGCTAGTTTTCATTAAAAGCCATTGTGCTGGCTGATAAAACCTCCAGCTTTATCTTAGCTCACTTCTTGAATACGTAATCAACTCCATAGGCCATGAAATCAAGTAATGTAAAAGTGAAAAAAAGTGAAATTGTACATTAGTGAATCAAACCCTATATACGTTTACCATTCAAGCCCTAAAAGGAATATTTGCTATTTTTGACATGCCTGTTATACACAGCTATAGTAGCAGACTGAAATAGCCTGTGTTTTCTTTCCATTTTCCTAGTTATAAAGGTATGAGGGAGACAATTATTCCGAAAATAAGAAACAGCACACTAACTGAAGAAAAAATGTAATTTACTCATTCACGTTAGAGACTACATTTTTCAACAGATTTCAAGTTACTTGAGGGAGGTGAAGAAAGGCCTCACTGCTACAGTTATTTATTTCCAGGCTGAAATTAACTGTTGAGAATATGTTCACGATAAGGTTAAAGAGTAACTTAATGTGTATGATTTTAAGAAAGCAGTTTTGTGCAGATATTTTTCAAGCACAGCAGAATCTACAATATCACTTTTTTTTTACTTTCCTTGCTATAAGTCAAGTCTTTATTCTAGAAAAAAAAGAATCTATTTTAATGTATCCTGAGAATACTCCCACTGTCTTCAGTAAAACTAAACAGAGCATGTAAAAATCTAAAAAATATGTATATCTTTGCAGTGCCACCACCAAATTCCTAATATGCCATTAATCTCAAGCTGTTATACCTGTTATACATACAAACTATTTATTTTTAATGTCACTTCAGACTACTGTTTCCAGAAAGATCTCATTTTGACCAACCCTCCCCCAAAACCAACAAACTTTGTTATGAGAAAGGTCTCCACAGTGACTTCATTTGTTTCTTCACTGTATGACATAAATGCAGTCTTCATTTACAAATAGATTCCTACAGTGTTAGTATTTCTTTGCCTTAAGCATCATATATTTCAAATGTAACAATGTGATAAATGAGAAAAAAGTTCCTGTAGGCTACTTATCCAAATATCAGTAAAAATACAAATTGTTCCACATGTAATCACTCCCTGTAAAAACCAAAGAGCAGTGATGCATGCAGGGCATTTGATTATGGTCACTTGGCAACAGAATCTCTGATTTAGAGGAAAAACTTCCTTCTGTTGCTCAGAGCACTTCAAAACTGCCCAGCCATGTTCTCCTGTAAGAAATGGAGTCTGTTCTTGGGATGCTCCATCCAAGCTGTACGTACCACGACTGTACTGTGTACTGGATGAGATGTGTCTATCATCATAGCTGCAAAAACACAATTCAAGAGCATCATGTAAAGAATCTGGGGGGGTGGGGCAGGGTGTGTTATAGAAAAAGACTTTACATTTTGCATTTTTATTTCTATTTAATCACACTGATAAGGAATATTATAGAAGAACACTACACAGTAAGATTAAGCAGAAGTAGTTGGGTCTCAAAGTAAATTCCAGAATTCTATTATATACATTTTTCAGTTTATGCATCTATATCTGTACACCACCTTTACAACAGCATCACACTGACAGCAGTTAAACTAGCACATTGGGGGAAAAAAAAACAAACACAAAAATGTCCAAAACTGGAGCTTGACCCTTACTAACAGCAAAGTCACTAATGCTAGAGTACTGAAAAATATTTCACATAACAGCTGAAGTTAACAGTGACTACCGGAAAAGACCGAGATCAAGTATGCTGCTGGTGCAGCAACACAGGTATTTGAACCAAAGAAGATCTCCACAACTCTCTTTGTTCTGTTCCAAACCTTGGTTGTAGCAGTTGTAATATGGCTCATACACCTTTCTTACATGCATGAACTAGCTTGTTCTATACCGCATCAGCACATCCCCATCATCGTGGATCAGGAAATCAGCCTGTAAACAAAACTGACTTTTATTTTCTCACTCTCAGAAGAAAAAGCTGTATATATGCCTTTTTGGGGGGATAAGACAGGGGAGCTGATAGTGACCTAGCTTTCTAGATATAAGGATATTTAGTTTTACAATAAAAACTTGGGAGCATATTTCCTTTAGATAAAGCAATCTATCTTGTCATAAAAGCCTACCATTTAGTGTGAAATAATATTTTTTTTTTGTTTTTTCGGGGGGGGTGCAGTATAGCACTCAACATGAATAAGCTAGTTTTTGTATGATTACCTATTTGGTAGTTTGTGCAGCCTTTGCATACTGTCTCTATGCAACACAAATCTCTCCCAGGCTGATGGTGGTAAAATTATCCGTATGTTGTCAGTTGATGTGTCATGTAAATTGCTTATCTTAAAAGGTTGTTGTATGTGTGTGCGCCCATGTGCATGCTTTATGCAACAAACATTTGGTTTTCAGTATCTTTTATCCCACAGTAACTTTCTTAAATGTTATATAGAAATTTGGAAAGAAAAGCAGACCAATGAGGTGTTGCCTTCAGAAGATGTGTGAATACCAGGGAATAAAACCTCTGCTTCTAAGGTGTAACAAGACACATGGGTCAAGAGAGCTAGCATCTTCAAAAGAACACCTTCAGAGAAACAACTGAACTGGAGAGGCTTTTCCAATGGCTTTCAATGTTTTTGATCGGGTTCTATATTTAGGTAGTACTTCCAAGAGTGCAGTAACTACCTTTTCTTAGGTAGTTTCATTTCACTAACTTCAGAGTTGAAGTGGTCTGCTTTCTAGCCAAAAAAGAAATGACGCTTTTAGGAAACCTATTTATATATGAACATTTAGGATTAAATTAATCACCCTGAAAGAGCCTATTTTTCTCTTTCTGTAAGTAAGCTTCTCTTCTGACAAGGATGAGGTAGCATTTTAACACCAATCATCTATAACCAATGTAAGTACTCGTAGTAAAAAAAAAAAAAAAGTGCTCTTTTACTGAGTGCCTCCCTCTAAAATTGTACATCATACAGTCTGCAGACATCTGGGTTTGGGGGGAATGCAGGGGATATATTTGAGATGTAATCCTTTCTAGGAGGATCCCATCTCTCCTTTTCCTTCCCTCTCTGAAAGGAGCGGGGGCACTTGTCCCACTGTTGTTCCAGCATTACCTTTACCCAAACTTGACAAGCGTGAAAGGGCAATGCATTCGCAGAATCTTTTACAGTTTCCAAAGTACTTTAATGATTGATCACTTTGTTCAGTGATAAATTCAAAGTCAAAGTGTTATCTCAAAAATGACTTCTGAATCTCCTTCCCCACAACATAACTGTCTTCCTCTGTGGTACCAGTTAATTCATCCCTTATGATCCCATTTGCAGTAGAAAGCTCACATGCATAGATGCCTCGTGTTATTAGCATTCATTTTCTTGTCTGACTAAATAGGCATTTTGAGATTACAGTGCTCCTAATACATCAGAAATGCAAATTAAAAAGTCATATATTATTTAAAAATAGCCTTGTTTCTTCATTGCCCTGGATATCTGCTATGAAAAGTGATTTGTTTGCCAGTTTTCTCTTGCCAGCTGTTATATGAAAGTAACCAAGTCTCTGCAACTGCTTACATAAGGCGGCTGTTCTTGTACCGGTATCACTTTTATTAGTTCCTCTCGGTATTCTGAATGCTACTTTTTGATAGCGAGAGAAAACAAAGGGTTTTGGTTTTTTTTGCTTTTCTTGATTTATTTGGATCATATGCTGGGCCTCTGTATACACTAAAACCCCAGTAACATTATCCTGGACAGAATTCAGATTATTTCTAAGTATGCAACAGCTGTGGGCACTTTTGGCCACACATAAACTACCTTTAAATTCACTAATGACTTACTGCTAACAACAAAGATACAAAAGCACTGAAGCTGACCTGAGCTACTCCACCCACTCAGAAATCCGGGTCTGCAGTTGGCAAACCCTTATTGAACTCTGAGCTGTTGCAACTAGATTACCATGGGGGGATAAAAGGAAAACCTACCAAAAAAAACCCCAACAACCACTCAACAAGCTAATTTAAAGTCAGTTGGTATGTTTTAACGAGCTGCAGTCAAATACCATTTGGATGCCTTCTATCTGTACAACCTCTCAGCTCCTACGCAGCTTCATGGTCCTCATGCTGATGAAGTTTCTTCTTTCATCCAGTCTGAACATTTCTTGTTTCAAGCTATGCCTACTGTCTCTTATCCCCCACTATGTTGAGGGTGTCCTCAACACCCTCCCCAGAGACACTAGCAAAGCAGCTCTTAGGTCCCCTGGAGCCAACTCTTCTCCTGACTTGTTCAGCCCAGCTCCCTCAGCCTCTCCACAGAGGGCAAGTGCTCCAGCCCCTCATGATTTTGGAGGCCCTCCACTGAACTCGCTCCAGTTTGTCCGTCTCTTTCTTGTATTTGGAGAACTAAAACTGGACATAGGCATGTAGGTTAACATTTTGCATTGCCGGCAGATGGACACGTTGATCACCCCATCATCACTCCTTTCTCAACCTACATATCCCTTACCTTGAACGTGAGGAAAACCTTGGCACTCTCACTCTAGAGCAGATTGAGTCAACTTGCTTACTAAGCAAACAAATTCAGCATTGTGGAATGCTGATGTGTACCTGGCTCCGCCCCTGCAGGTACAATTGACTCCATGTACTTGATCTGTGAGCTTAAGCCTAAGGCTACCAAAACACATCCTTGTAGAGACACGGCATGTTCTGGCAACCAGCTCCCAGGAAAAAAACCAAAATTTTCTCTCTATATTGAGGGAATAATCATGGGAGGATTTACAGAGATTCCCTCTTCCCTATATATCATCCTTCAGGTATATCCGAGGGAGAAAATATTTTGTGTTCCCATTATCCTATAGACTCTTCTGAAAAGAAATCCTTAAAGAAAAAAGGCAGAAGATAGAGAAATTATCTGCAAAGTAGAAAGCTCTGTTTTCCACTTTTTTCCCCCCATCATCCTTTCCCTCTAATGATATTATGAACAACATGATGTTAAGTGCTCTGAAAGTCATCTTGCCTTTTTACGCTAGTATGATTTTTGCAATCTCAAAAAATGTGACAAATGTAATTATGCCTGAAAGAAATAAACCATCTCTTCTTGCGGAGGCTGAAAGAATACTGAAACACGATCTGTACTAGCACTAAGCTAATTACAGTGACATCACTCATGCCTCTAGAATTCTGTTAGTGTCAGTGCTTACATTATGAACCCCTCATTTCAAGGGTTTATAACTCTGTTTTGTGTGAGTTAGCTACTCTTATGGGAGTGCACAACATGGTAGTTTATGGCTTCATTAGTGACACTTTCCTAAAAATGGCTTAAATTTCAGTTTGAAATTTTTAACTCCCTTGTTTGTTACATGGCGTAAATCACAAGCAACTTGTGACTACAGTAAGACAATGCAGTATGACAAAAC
Source organism: Charadrius vociferus (assembly GCF_000708025.1). Taxonomy (NCBI): domain Eukaryota; kingdom Metazoa; phylum Chordata; class Aves; order Charadriiformes; family Charadriidae; genus Charadrius; species Charadrius vociferus. Next base: position 110,703 of record NW_009648048.1, read on the forward strand.
CCATCCAAAATGTGATTTTTTATATGCTTGAATTTTAAATCATTTATTTTGCAAAGTTTGGTGAAAAGATATACTAATCACCTTGAGTATCTTCACACCCAGACGTGATATTAGGGATTTCTGGAAAAGAAGTGAGGTTCCCATGAAAAAAACCTTAATACAATCATGAGTAAGAAGGGAGTTTTATAAACACTAGATGTCAAATGAAGTTTTGGCAATACATTCATCACACATCAGTGTTATAAGTTTCATATGTGAACACAGTTACCTAGCAAAAATCTGGTGTGCTTTCTGGTATCTGTAAAAGCACTTACAAACCCTGGAAATCTGCAGATAACCTATCTACTTAAGAATGTCGATTACTTTAGGCAATGTGACAAGTTCACTGGAAATGCTTGAAAATGCAGACTCTGAGGTATGAAAACTATCAAAACAAAAAGCACTGTCTTGCATCATGCTGGGACATGGCATAGAAGGTGGTCTTACACTATATCCACCTTTTTATTTATGTATAAAGCCATACATTTACAGTATCTAGTACCTATGTGAGTCATTGAGCTAAAGTTTTACAGCTTACACAAAAAAAAATTTCTATTTCTTCCAAAGGCTGCTTTCACTCAATCAGAAAATCAGTATTTAAAGCAAGATGATGAGTAGCCTAAGACAGGGTTCTCTTTTACCCAGTCTGAAACAGTATTGCCAGTATATCAGGAAAAATATAAAGACAAAAAGATAGAATGAATTCCTTGCCAGTAAAAGCAGTAACAAATTGTTCTCTTTCAGAAATAAGTTTGGGTTTTTTTTCTGGCTCTCTGCTATACAACAGTTTTTTTCTCAATAAATGGCGGAGAAATACCTCATTCAAAACTAAAACTAAATTTCTTTAATTTCTAAGAAACAGGTTAATTATTATTATCGTTACTGAATAATTGTTTAGACCCTGTATCATTTTTCTTTTAATATTTCATTAAGAGTTGCTCCAGCAAATTTTCCTCAGTTAAAAATAACCAGCTGAAGATTTAATTCTCTCTTGCTGAGTTGACATAAGCAACAAATAGTTTCTGTCATCAGACAGTAGATGGTCTATCAGCTTGGAAACCAGCAATTAGTGAGCAAATGATGTGCAATCATGCTATGTATGCCATGATGTAAATTTCTTGCATTAGAATAATTTGTATGTGATAGTATTTACCTTAGTGCTACTTACTCCTTAGACAGATAAAAGGATTATAATCTCAGTAGGTAGATGGAAACATGTCCTTGCTATATTCATCACCCATTCTAAATCCATTCTGTTGGAGCAAAACTATGATTTCATATCTTGGAAAAATGATGGAAGAATTGCCCTCCCCCTACCTTTTTTTAAGAATGTATGAATGACAGCACCGTGCATTGCTACATTTCTTGAAATAAAAGAGGGCATGGTTTCCTCCCAGTTTGTAGTATTTTCCCTCTGACTCCCAATCCCAAACCATGGAAACACAATAGTTTCAGAATAAACCTGTGGTTCTACTATTAATTGAAACAGGCTTGCAACTGATTCTCTGAGTTCCTGAGATTTTTTAATATACTGATGCAACTACTGGGCTATAAAGGCTGAAAATGGGAGACGCATTTTTAATAAGTTCTAATAAAACACAATAAAATCAATATTCTAACAAACCCTTGAAAGATATATTTATGAAACAGATTTCTTCAAAATTAGCACACATCCTTTTGCGTGCTCATCATATGAAAGAATAGCCTGTTTATTTTGTGCGCTCAATGTGAGTAAAAACAAAACAGGAAAGAAGTAGGTTGAGGTCAAACACACTCTAGGCTAAATAGCTGCCACTCAGCAAGTAAGAGAGCATTTGGAATCTAAATTCTTTTCATCATCATAGCCCTCTATGTAGCAACACAAAATTACGTTTTAAAGATCTCTGATGATATGTAGGAAGCTTGAGATATAGGGAAGGTGACACCAAAATCCATGGCAAGTTGCAATGGAGCTGCAAAACCATTCACATGACAACCTTAAAAAGGAAGGAAACACTTGTCACTAAACTAACTTGTCCAGATAGACTCACATTCACACTGCTAGGGGCTCGTTGGCTCTGGAGAAGGTTTCTTGTATGTCTCTGTTGCTGTATTTGGCCTAAGCTTTCTCTGTGCCCTGTGTAAGGAGACAAATGACCTGTGGGTTTTCAGGCCATGTCCTTTCCCAGCCTTTCATAGGGAACCAAGGCAAGGTGATCATGTGTCTTGTATAGTCTTTTTGACTAGCAACTATTAATCTCATAGGTTGATATCAACTCAGTTTGACAGAGGTGGCTATTTCAAAGACAGGTAAGACCTTTGAAATTTGGGGAGAGCATGGAGCTGGACAGAAGGACACATCCAAACTAAGAGGAAGCTTACGCCATAAGCTCACATAATAAGAGGTCTGAAGTTCCAAAAAAGAGAAAGCTTTTGTCACCATATAGCCATGGCAAAAAGGTCAAATCAGAGCTCACAGCTAACCACAAGACACAGATGTGTAGAAATAGGTTCTTTAGCTCCGGTGTTCAAGGAACGGCCTGTGTACCTACACAGGTACTGCTGAAACCTGAACTGTTCCATGATGAGCTACATTACCTCCCGACTAATGATTAGGTCTATTGCAAAGGGACCAAAGCAGAGCATTAGCTTTTGTGTAAATACTTTATTTTATAAGCAATTTTCAGAATTTTTAGCTAACTTTAGCTAAGAGTTATTATAAACTATATTAATAACTACATTGAAGTGACCTCATAACCCACTTGAACTGAGGAAAAAAAAACTAAAGAGACACAAAACAGATTTCATCTTCAGCTTCAAGATGCAGAAACATTCTTCAGGAGTGTTTGTGTAGGACAAAACAGTACATTTGATTTCAAGAACTGATTAGTCTATGCAGATTCTGCACTTACAGCACATTTGATCAGTTTAGACTAGAACAGCAGAGGCATATAAAAAATGACCAGTAACCATCTGTTGCATTAATTGTAAAGTGCCCATTTGGATTTTTTTTTTCCTTTAAATATTAAATCTTTTTTCATTGTTTGTAAGGAAGTAAATATTTATTTTAATAGCTTTAGCAAGTTGCTAAGACACTTTTTAAACCTTACTACTTCACTTAATTATCAGTTTATTTTTCTTTATTTCTCAGCTAACACCCAAGTAGACTGATTGTCTATAAGAGAGAAAAAAATGGCATATGATGTTCACACTGCACTAAATTTCCTTATTAAAAACATTACTATTGTTATTAAAAATATTTATATGAATCAGTACCAAAACTGAAAGAAAGTCAATCTCATACCCTATATGATAGTAGCATTTAAAACTGAAAAGTTGTACTGGATATGGCTGGTTGGAATTAATTTTCTTTGTAGCAGATGGTGTGGAGCTGTGTTCTGGATTTGTGACCAAATAACACACCAATATTGTAGCTATTACTTGCACAGTTCAAGGCTGTCTCTGTTTCTACCTCTGCCTTGCCAGCGAGTAGGCTGGGGGCAGGCAAGAAGTTGGGAGGGGACACAGCTGGGACAACTGACCCCAACTGACCAAAGGGATATCCCATAGCATATGATGTTGTGCAATAAAAGCTGGAGGAAAGGAGGAGGAACTTTTGGAGTTATGGTGTTTGTCTTCCCAAGTAACTAATACACACAATGGAGCCCTGCTTTCTTGGAGATGGCCGAAGACCTGCTTGCCAACAGAAAGCAGTGAATGGATTCCTTATTTTGCATTGTGCAAATGAATTCTGTGCTTGCTTGCACGTGCAGCTTTTGCTTTACCTATTAAACCCTCTACCTCAACCCATGGATTTTTCGCTTTTTTACCCTCCCAATTCTCTCACCCATCCTGCTGCGCGGGAGTGAGCATGTGGCTTAGCTGCCTACCAGGGTTAATTCACCACAAAAGCCTTTCCAGCTGTTTTAACCTTCTTGCAACAAGTATTTTGTTTTACACTTACAGGTAAAGCATCTTTCTCTTTCATCAAGATGTAGCATAACATATATCTTACGCATTCTGTTCTTACCTAAGTTACCATATTATACAAATTCTCTTCCACAAGATACATTTCTTTCTCATTGTCCATGAAATGATAATAGACTTCTGTATATTTTTAAAACTTACTAATTTTAAGAATATATAAAAAAAAAATCATGCAAAAGAACCAGTTTATCATAAAGTATTTTCTTCTATTCCCTGCAACTTTAAAATATCAATGTTTTAAATGCTGTCATATCTGGTAACTCAATCTCTTAAAAGACGGAAAGAAAAAGCAAGTCATCCAAAACTGATCACACAGTAGATGAGCTTTTTGATCAGTGTACATCACTGGCTTAGTTCCGCTCTGACTGAGGTCAACAGTATTTTGATAAATCGTACCGTAACTAACGGTTTGCTTCATTTTTCTCACAAAGCTTAAGTCCAATTTGAAAGTTTTACTAGATCTGACTCACTCTTTTTTAAAGATAAAATTTAATTTTTACTGTTCACTACCCTTTTCAGTCCTTAAGCAGCACCACAGGTAAGTGGAAGTGAGCTAGAGTCTATTTCTTTTCATGAAGCACTAACAGACTTGCTTGTTGAATTGCCAACAGCTGGGTCCTCTGAAAATGGTGAACTCACACTAACGATCCCGAAGGCACAGATTTTAGTCCAAAAATCCTCATTAATACAAACAGTAGAGAAAGAAACAATGCTGCTGTAATTGCAACCAAAGCCCCAAACATCTTTTGGTGTAAGCAGTCCGCAATCAATCATACACAGTCTGTGTACCATTAACATGAAGTCATGCTCCTGACTAGAATCGTCTGTTAATGCAGGCTGAATTCCTGCCTGCTCTCAAATTTATTTTATAAAAGCGATGTTATGAAATATATTTTTCTTCCCTGTTTTTCCCCCAAATAGGAATAATAACAGAATAGAAAGTAATGCAAGAGTTCTTGTGGCTTAGAAAACAAGAGACCCGACCAACTTTCCCACTGGTGAGTGGCCAGGACTTGTCTGTATTCCACCCTGCTACTATCAGCGACCATCTCTCTCTTGCTGATCTTTTTATTTGTCTCATTTTCTAATTATGTTGTGTTTTCTAGCCTGTCAGCTCCCTGGAGCAAGACCAGTTTACTTCTTGAGGATGCTGAGTACAAAGGGTGTCTCCAACTTAGTTCTGGCCTTTGAATGCCCGGCAATGCAAAATGCTAAATTATAACTACTCTAAAAGCCTACCTTGAAATATGGAAAGCAATACTGTGTTCCACTATAATAGCACAGAGTTAGGTCCTTGTAAATCACAAAGCAGCAATTTAGTTGCCCTGTTTGTAATTTTAAGGATGAGCTCAAGGAAGAAAATAGTGAAAGCTGGAGGCTGAACTATATTTCTGCGTGTATAAATAAAGGAAAGATAACCTGTGAAAAATCTTTCAAAAAATCATATAATCAAAGGGGGGAAAACAGGTCCTTTAATGTTGGGAATATTTTTCTTTGTGCCATTTGTTTTTGATTATGTCACTGCTGTATTAATTACGTTGCTGAAGATTTATACAGCCATGGACAGTGAAGTGACAGAGAGAGGCTAATCTCTACAATGCTGTCTGGACTACATGTTATTCTCTGCAGTCAGGAACAATTTTATGAAGCAATTTCTAAACAGCTCTGCACAGAGAGAAATTTCTCAGCATGACAAAGAGGTTAGCTGATATTGTGGGAGCTGATTTCAACAGCAGTGTTATGAAAATAACAAAATCATTAACAAAAATGGGGAACTATTCCAATCAAGCTACTTTCCGTATCCACTCAAGAGAGCTCTGCAAGACTGGCATAGGCCCTGGAAACACTGGAGTCCAGGTTCATCTCCTAATGGAAAAGATACATACAGAGAGATGGATGAAAGGTCAGGTCCTAAATAAGTCAGAAAACAAAAATATGTGTGATGTTTTACTCATGTATTTTACTGAAAGTACAGCTAAAATATTTGTCTGGATTTTCCAAATATCTGTTGTCATTAAATGCTGGACAGAAGACTCATGTGTCTTTTGGTTTTTGAGTACAGTTGGAAACACTGAAAAACTGTACTGAATAACAAAATTATGTCAGTCGTAAGAAAATATTTGAGAGGTGGAATGAGGTTTTGAGCTTTGAGAGATTTGGCCTTTTCTCTTCAGCTGGAATACAAGATGTTATTGAGAAAACCAAAAATGAAGATACTGTTTTTACACTTTTTCTCTAGTCAAGGGTTCACACACTTGATTTCACTTCTCAGAATCAATTGGACAGCTCATACAGAAGTGATTTAAAGCCAATACCATGCTTACAAACAGCTATTTATTTGTAGCCAAGAAGTCAACAACACTGAAAAACTATAATTTGAATTTTGAAATATTTCTGCTAGTGTATTTGAAATAAAATTAATGTTCAGGATAGAAAATATAGATTAATAGGAAATTTGGTATGAAACAGAAATGAAATAGTATACAACTCAAAAATGCATTTTCTAATATTTGAGCAGCTTAATTAGGGCCTGGCCTTTCATCATCAAAACATTTTTATTCAGGTACATTTTCAAGAGATTTTTCTGAACCTTAAGTACTAAACACTTCATTTGATTATAAAATGTAAATTTTCTGCAATAGTTTTCTGTTTATCAGTGACTCCAGAAACCAGAGATTTAATGCAAGTACCAAATACTATTAAATTATTCCAGATTAAACACAGAACATAAACCACTTTTTGCTCCTGTTATTCCTGGCTATTCCTATTTAAGTGGCTTAAATTAAAAAGGAAGTTTGAATCTCCCTCCATAAATTTATAAAATAAAAAGTGATATTTTGCTATAAAGAAGCATGTTCAGTTACTTCATCAAGACCTGGTAGGGGTAGAAATCTTGAGAGATATACAAGAAAGCAAGCATTCTTTATTTAAGCAACTATTCACAGCAGCAATTTCAGTGCAGTACACTTTATCTAAATAATTTTCTGCCTTCCGTTGTTCAGGCTTCTCTTTAAAGAATTCAGTTGAAAGACAGAACAAGCATAATCTTTAGTTTTAGTTTGGCATCAGTCTAACTTCTAGTATCAGAACTTCCAAGTACAAAGGCATTTCTTGTCTTACACATGGGAAAAAAATGCTGGTGGGGAAGCTAAAAAAAAATAAAAATCAGTATTTGTAGTTAGACATTTAGCTCTGTTTCTTTTTATTAAAAATACTAGAGGGCTTTTTTCCAGTCTCCTGAAACATCTCCAGGACTGAGTGACAGATCAAATTTTCTTTTTGCCTTATGCATCAACAAGGTACTCATTTCATTATAGCGATATAAACCATGGTTTGAAGTCCCAGCTGCTCACTGAACTGACAGACCGGGTCCCATTTTCCTTAGCAATTTTGTATCTTCTTGTCCATCCATCTAATGGATATAACACTATCTTTTTCCTCCTGCCTGACTTTAAAGGGAACTAAACACACAAATCACCTGGAGATGATTAATATGACAATTGCTTTGAAAGCAGAAGAGCAACTGTCAGGTTTGACAGAAACAAACCATAAAAGAAGGTGAATGCTAAATAAAAATAAAAATCACCATATTCATTGTCTGAGCCCTACATCAAAGACAGAACAAGAACAGAAAATCTCATCCTTCATGATGAACCCTTTAGCACCATTGAGTTTGTATGAGTTACTTGCTTGACGTCCTGGGCTTATGAAGTATAAAATGATATAAACAAATATTATTCAGTGCTGTGATTTTTTTTAATTTCTATTTGAATCTTTAAAATAGTAATAGATGTACTGCAATGTAAAGATCACTTTTTTTTATATGCTTACTCTTTATTTTTCTGACTTGTCAAGACACTTTATGTATCTACACTTATAGAAAGCAAAAGTAATGACCAAAACGAGCCATGCATTAAAGGCTGAAATCCAACTAAGTTGAAGCCAAGCACAAAGGGGACAGAATTTCACCAAAGTCAACATCATTTTAACTTACAACATGCACTGGACAAGCTTGCGAACAAAAAAGTTCTGTATTATGTGCTACACAAAGCTAAGGTTTTAAAGAAGGTCTCATACTCTTAAACAGTACAAAGGAACAAATTTGCAAGGCCAGGTTTACAAGCTCCTTAAGCATGTTATCACAAAACAAGGAGATGCCTCTACAAAACAATGAAAGCTCTACTGTTGGTTAGCAAATGGCAAAAATCTGTTCAACAGCAGTAGAAATTGTTCACAGAGGCTTAGGTGTATAAAGCTGCTTAAGTCATATACTATTTTTAAGAGCAGCACACTTGGATGAATTTATCTTACATGAGAGCAGTAAATGGTCAGACCAAATAGATTCTTAATATATACAGAGAAACATACACGCTTGAAAATACTAACGGAGAACTGAACTGCCTCCATTGTAGATCTCTTTTTATAATTTGCTCACATACTGGTGTCAGGAACTATGTATATAATAAAGTTTGTTTTCATACTTCAAAAATAACTCACAAATTCAATGCCGAGAGAAAAGTAATTCACCCTGATTTCTCAAAAGTCTTTGTAGAAGGAAAGAAAAACAAGAAATAAAGGAGGTTCAATTTGTTGGAAGATAGCATTTTCTTTGGCAGCAGATATCAATCAGTAGATAAGCGCTTGTCAGAGAATAAGCATATTTACCATTTCAGACTGGCCCCCACACCCACTCCTGACCGTTCTGTTAAAGTGGTTATGAATGGTTCTTTCTACCTTGTCTTTAGGTTCAGTCATTTAATTCCTCTTACTCTTCCTGTCTCTTACCTCTTTCATGTCCCTCTTCCTAATTATTTCCCCATGTAATGAAACATCACTGCACATACAGTATTTCCTTTTTGTGCATCAAACCTTCTGTCCCATCCCTTCTGTCTATTTGCTCTTCCCTCTGTCTGAGGCATGACTATCCTTTTTCACTCTCTCCTCATTAACGAGGGTCTTTTACTACTGATACTGTGACTGAAGTTTCTTTTTACCCATTTCTATCCAACATCCTTAACCCTGTTTTCTTTCAATTCTCTTACCATATCTTCACCAGTACATGACACCTTCTCCTTACTATCAGTTGTATTTTTTCTTTTGTATTCATGCCTGTAATTAAGCTTCCAAATATGCTGAAAAGAAACATCAGAGATTTTGTTTCTCTGTATGAAATACTACTGAATAAAGTATACTCAGAAAGTAAGTTCTTCATTTTTGGGGAGAATAATATTCATAGATCTGCCACGGCTAGGAGTCTTCTGAATTACTTCAGAATTTCGTTTTGCTTGTATATTTTTAACGTAGAATTGACACACTACAAAATACAGTAATTAACTAGAATAATGGTTACTGGGGGAAATTTCAGAAACAAATCTCAGCTCAGTTGATATATATCTTCTCGTCCCGAGAAACTTCTGCTATGCTAATATAGACAGCCTCTTACTTATACTTCTAATCTGATCTACATGGCAATATATATAAGGGAAGGTTACATTTTATATGCATGTGAAAAAAGAGCGTTTCAACTTACTGAGCACCACTGAACTTTATCTATTTAATGAATTACATACTTCATAGAATTGAGAAATTACCAATCAAGTGATGATAGCTGCCTTACTAACTGCTGGTAACTGGACAGGACTTTCATTAATACAATCTCTGTGTACAAACTCATTGGAATTATTTGTAATTCCATAGGGGACTATTTAAAACAATAAAATAATCCCATTGATTTATGCTAAATTTATTAGAAAGAGGGAAAGTACAAAACGAGTTCTTCTTTTGCAAATGGTTATTTCATCCAAAAATTGTTTCAAATGCCCTCTAGGAAAGTTTTTAGTGGAGAGATTCACTCTGAGGTGTAACACACACAAAAGAAATACAGTAGTTTGTTGTTCAAATCACCTGTGAATTCTGTTTTAATACATCACAAAGATTAAACTACCTTACAAGATTTTAGTTGAACAAATAAATTTCATTTCAAGAGCACTGTCTCCAACCTGACATGTTATATACAACCTAACCAGTTTAAAAACCGACTAAGAATCAGAAAGGTGAATTCACTTGAGTAATTCGTCATCCAAGGAACCATCATGAGACAGGCAAAAGAAAGAATATCAAGAATCTAGAATTTAACTTAATTTACAGTGTTCATCAGCATTAGCTTGTCTCTTCCCCAGAAACACAGACTTTAAAGCAGGGTGCCAGCCTTTCAGAGGAAGGGGGCTGGATTATATCCTGTTCCCCCCTCCCCCCCCAAAATGGTAGTTAAACATCCAGGAGGAAGTCAGCAGGAGTTAGGAAGCTCAGCTAAAGCCAGACCATATAGTCTCTGAATAATCGTCTCTGAATGAGACTATTATTGCCCATCAGCTGAACCTTTGTGCAGGAAAGAGCCTTTATTACACTGCATCCTCTGAAGACAGTGCCTTGAAGTTTGCAACTCTACATCATGGAAGCCACTCAGAAGAATCAACCTGCTTGTCATCTTTGTCACCCCTACCAGATCCTGGTAGTTAGCAGGATATGCTTCCAGTATTGTATTTTGATAGTTTTCCTTATCTAACAAACCAGTAGAGGGAAAATTTACATATAATTCTGTACTTAAACTGAGATTTTGTTTAAAAGCTTTCTAACTTTATGACTCACTCTAGCATGAGAGCAAATGGTAAATAACTTCATTTAGTATTATATTTAGATAATAAATATCCTGTCCTCTTATTTATAGAAAAATCTATCTTTATTCAATAATCATATCATTAGAAGATTATTAAACACAGTCTTTTGTTCATAAGACATTGTATTGATTTCTGTCCCTTACTGAAAAAAGGAGAGTTCATTATTTCCAGGTGTCACCACCTCCAACTTCTCTGCACCTCCTAATCTTCAGAAACTAAGTAAGTTGGAAAATTTCTTCCTTACTTAACTGTTGTTTGGGGTTTTTTTCCCCAGAATGTGTGATTTCAGTGTACTTGAAATTTGATAAAACTGGAGATTCTTTATCTTGAATGTGAACTGTCATGCCGTTAAACAACTCAGAATTTTGGCTCTAAATCTGTCCATGTTATTTCAACTTCATTAGATTTAGATTAATCTACCTGTTGCTAGATCAGAAGGAAAAGAAATACCCAAAACCAGATTTAACTGAATAACAACTTAATTATTTAGAAAGAACAATTGGAAGCAAGTCATTAAATCTACATATTTCAACTGACTTGGGTTCCTTCACCTTGAACACACAAACAGTGGTTTTGGGAGTTGAAGAGGTAGTAACTTGAACCAAAGTAACTCTTTTTTTGTAATTCATATTAAGAGGAAGCACTTACTGGAAATCAAAGCTTTTCCAGAAAAAAATTTCATGACAATAATTGAAGATATAAGTCACACTTGTTTGGGTGTTCTGACCCAAAGCCCACAGAGTAACTCAGACTCTCTGAGAGCTAGGTATTGGAATGAAAATTACAAAGTTGCCTTTTGTTTTTCAGCAACGAGATCATTTCAGAGTCTGTTTGCTTCTTTCTTTTTTTTTTAATAACCAACTCTTTTCCTTTATTTGATGTATTTGAAACACAACATTCAACTGATAAATGGCAAAGTTTTTATAAACAAGCACTAGGTATTTTCATGCAAGTTTTAAGTTAAACAGCTACAAAAGCTGAAAAATGGAAGTTAGTAACAAATAGTCTTCTGAGTATTTTTGTTAGTCTGCCTTAACTGCAATTCACATATTATGAAAGTAAAACAAATAGCACTGTGGGACAGGAAAAAGGATCAGTGAACACAAGACACTGCATCACTGTTTCAGAAGATATTTTGAGGGCATTAAAAGTATCCGCTGCATAGAAGAGTGTGTGTAAATGAGACGCTGTTCTTACATGGTCTGCTTAGATTTAAAATACTTAGTCTCAGAAGAGATCATTGCTGAACTAACAAGTAACACCCTTATCTATTTTTCAGATCTCTATTTCACAGAAGAGGAAAGAGGACTGTGTCTTAAACAGAGCTAGTAACATAAGATAGATGTTGCCAATCACAGCCTTTGATTTTATTTTCCTGTTGTCTGCATCAGCAATTTCAGAAATCAGACCATAGATACTTGAGTAGAGACAATTTTTTAATACTTATTCTGCAACTTCAAGAGCTCTTTAGCCACTAGAAGCCTTTTGTATTCACTTAAATTTTGCTCAAAGTTAAAATGCTGTTTCTGACTCTACAGCTATTGCTGAAGGGATCTGCCCTCACCACAACTTAACCTAGAGACCATAATAAACCTTTAGGCCCAGGGTTCCCTTGGAGCAATTTATATTTCTACACATAGTTAAAATAAGAGTAAATGTCTTTAAAGGATTGATCTCATTCCTAAATAGGGAGTCTAAACCACAGATTTTCCAAAATTTTTTTCCAAAATTTTATACTCTTACACATTTTCTTTGGATTTACGGAACCCTGCTCGCCCAACACTGCCCCAAAAGATCTTACCAGCAAACAACAAATGAACAATTTAAAATTATGTTCTTTCAAATATAAATGCCTCTCAGGTGAAATCATACAGCATTTTCCTTAGCTTTTTATAAGTCCAGGTCCGATCAACTGCTCTTATTACCATATTCTTCTAAATATATAAAATTACTGTCTTTCTTTTTAATCTAATTTCTACTTTTTTTTGGTTATTTATAAAGCAATCTGAAGCAACCATTGTGTACTGATTTTGATTATCCTAACGTATACAACTCATCAAGAAAAAATAAGACCCTAGACCACAGCAATCAGCATTTGATACCAATGGCAAATGCAATCCTTGAAGGACGGTTACTAGATGGTAGCAGGAAACCTGCAGTTCTGGGAATAATTCCATGCCAAGCGTGGAATATTGCTAGCAAATCAACCACAGACACTTTCCAAGAGTGTATTTTGCATTACTGAATAAGTATTTAATTTCCACCTCACTGATTATTTTTTTTTTGTTTCACTGCTCAACACCTGTAGAAATGCTCCATATCTTTTACTAGTCATTAATATAACAAGCTCATTAAAGTAAATGAAGGTTAATTTAATCATATTCAGGCACTACATGGGATAGATTATTGCATTTGTCTTTTAAATAGTTTGTCTTTCATTCTACTATCTTCATCAAATACTATTCTGAATAATTATCACATTGCCATTATAAAGTTACAGCACTGCTACATTGTTATTAAGAACTTCAGGTCACCTATAGCACTTACACAAAATACCACAACTCTAGTCAAAGCACCTCAGGCTATGCAGCAAGTAAGTAATCCCCTATTGAACTGTACGCATTTCTAAGCTCTTTACCATTTAGATGATTACATTATCTCAGTTTTATATTCACTAGTCAGGAGGTAAATGTCAGCTGGAATCATTGAATCTCAATTTTTTTTTTATTTATTTGTTTTTTATACATTTCACTTTGTTTGATAGGATTTTTACTCATTGTAATTTATTGTGCTTGCTGATGAAAGTATAAAGCAAAAAGCTGAGAGTGTAATCAAGGCTAATGGTGAACCAAATACCATGTGATAATAAATCAGCAAGAAAAAAATACTCTACCAATAAATGGAGATGTTTACCATTTCAGTTTGAATACTATTAGAACAACTGTTTATGTAAAATACAACACTGTACACACACACACAAAATCAACATTCTCTTCTTTCCTGTAAAATAAAAAATAAAACTTCACCCAAGCAGCTGAATTTGGGCCTCTTTTGCAAGTAAAAAGTGGGATTTATATCATAGTATGTAGCAGTGAAGAGAACAAAACATAATATGAAGAAAGTATGTGGCAGAAAGACATCTGTATTTTATAGACAGGGACATACATTGTCAAAGTCATAGCCTGCAGTAATCCTGCTATCTTTTAAAACTTATTACAACAGAGAAAATCCCCCAACTCCTACATAAAAAAGCTGCAGAACATTTACATTTACTTTTCAGAGTTATTGAAACATTTTTTTCTTTATTCTGCTGGAATATTTTTTTTTGTTAACTAGTCTTTTATTTTCTAAAAAGACGGTACATGCAAAAAAAGCAACTATAAGAGAAAACCTCAGCACTTCACCTAAGGATCAGCTACAAAACCTACTTGAAGTAAAAAAACCCAATAATCGCATTCACTTCAATGGTTTTTCTGAGAGGCCCAAAGACAGAAGTTAGACCATATAATAGCAAATAACAGGTAAATTCAAATAGGAGCTTCATTTCAAGGTTTGTTTTTGTTTGTTTGTTTGTTGTTTTGTTTTTTTTTTTTTAATATCATGAAGCCTGCATACAAAAAGTCAATAAGAAATGGTTAAGTGTATGACTTTTTCATCATTTCATTAAGAAAGACTAAACAAGCCTTAGACTCTATTTACAGTACCTTTGGATATTGTTTGACAGGGATCAGAACTCTTTCTGACAGCTTTATGTTTTTGTTGCTGATGACATCAAGATATTTCTTTTCTTCATCTTCCTTCTTGCCTTCAGAACCCTGAAATTTTTCAATTTCTGAAAAATATTAAAAAGGAGAGCGATGAGTGACATCATATTTGTCATCCTCAGAAGCTTTAAACTTACACATTATAATACAGACTGTGCACTGAACACCTGTGCTGTTTGCACTCATGTGACACATACTGCCATTTTTGAAGAAACCTGGACTGTCACCAGTGCTGAGACAGAGGTGACAGCCCACAGGTCCTCCTTGACTAATGCTCTCCCAGCAGAAAATGAAGCCAAATGATCTCAGTGGGAGAAGGAACAGACAAGGCTTGTGATTCAGTCTATCAGTCTTTTAAAGAGGATCACATGATCACAGCTTGATGCTATTTTGTAAGCGTGACCTGCAAGAATTAAGTCAGATTCTAATTGTAATGGCTAACTTTGAGTAAGACTAGTAAAAAACTGAAGAAATTTCTTGTTGTTACTGAGTTCACATTCAAATTCTTCAGAATTATTTTAAGTTTCCATAAAATAATACAAGACATAAAGTTAACTCTTGAACAAAAAGATTCTTAAAGAAATGCAGGAAGTATTCATTATGCATCTAATAATGATGGTATGTAGAACATCTAATAGAATTTACAAAAACACCCCCAAAATAAATTCTGAGTTCTTTATTCCCTAAAGCTCTATAAGCAACAGATAATAACAAATCATTGACTGTACTACCCTGCAAGGAGTATCTAATACAGTGCCTGAGATCTTCCTGATGCTACTGGTACCATTGAAAAAGCTGCATTTACAGCAGTATCATTATTGCCAGCAAAGAAAATGGCAAAGCTTATAAGGAGTTAATTATAACTGAATTATAGCTGAAAAGGGACAGCTGTGGGTCTGAGAAACATGCAGTTTCAAGGCTTGTTTCAGAAAACAAGCAAGGAAAAGAGTAACACAGTGACAGCAATCTTAATACATATACAAGTTTCTTTGACTTAAAACAAGCATAAGGAAAAATGTATGTAAGCAAACGGTCCACGTCATGATTTGTTAATAAATGTTTATGCTGCCTATTCTAGATCAAATACTTTATTTAAAGCCTGCACCAGCAGACAGATCTCAACTGCCACTATTATAAGCTCTTCTAAAATCTCTCAGAGAACACACTTAAAAGAACTCAGATAGGATACACCTTCCCTAATTCAGGATTAAAAAGTTACTTTAATAATCACTAAAAGCATCAGGAAGACAAGTTTCATTCTCATAAAATATTTTAATATACCTGAAAAAATGCGGTATGTGGCATTCAGTGGGAGCAAGCATTAATTAACAACAAGCTTACACAGTAATATTCTGCAATAAAATACTTAGTTCAGGTAGGTTTAATAGATAGGAAGTTCTTTTAAGACACCTCCAATACAAAGGTTTGTGCTATGGGGTTCCAGACGAAAGAGAAAAAGGTAAACAAAAGAAGGAAAAGTGTTTCATGTGCAGTAAGTATCAGAATGAAATGAAGGAATGAATTTCACACATCCATTGTGAACACCAGTAAGTGAGGTAATTCTCAAATTCAAGTAAGGAAAGCGTATCTGTTTGTACTCATATATTAAACTAGAATCAGAGAACCATCGAATTACTTAAGTTGGAAAAGACCCTTAAGATCATCAAGTTCAACCATTAACCTAACACTGCCAGGTGCACCAATAAACCATGTCCCTAAGCACCATATCTCCAAGTCTTTTAAATACCACCAGGCATGGAAACTCAGCTACATTCCTGGGAAGCCTAATCCAATGCTTGACAGCCCTTTTGATGAACACATTTTTCCTAGTATCCAATTGAAACCTCTCATGGTTCAAATTGAGGCTGTTTCCTCTCATCCTATTGCATGTTACTTGGGAGAAGAGATTAAAATTTACCTCACTACAACCTCTTTTCGGGCAGTTGTAGAGAGGGAGGTGTCCCCTGAGTCTCCTTTTATCCAGTCTAAACATCACCAGTTCTCTCAGCCATACCTCATAAGACTTGTGCTCCAGACTCCACCAGCCTTGTTACTCTTCCTGGACACGCTCCAGCACCTCAATGTCTTTCCTATAATGCCCCAAACTGAACACAGTATTCGAGGTCAAGCCTCACAACTGCCGAGTAAAGGGGGATGAACGCTTTCCTAGTCCTGCTGGCTACACTGCTTCTGATACCAGCCAGGACGCTATTTAACTGATGATTATGGGATTAGAACATCTCTCATATGAGGAAAGGCTGAGGGACTTGGGTCTCTTTAGTCTAAAGAAAAGAAGATTGAGGTGGGATCTTATTAATGCTTACAAATACTTAAAGGGAGGGTGCCAGGGGGATGGGAACAGGCATTTTTCATTGGTGCCCAGTGATAGGATAAGAGGTAATGGGTACAAGCTTGAACATAGGAAGTTCCATCTTAACATGAGGAGGAACTTCTTTGAGGATAGTGGAGCACTGGAACAGGTTGCCCAGAGAGGTTGTGGAGTCTCCCACTCTGGAGACATTCAAAACCCATCTGGATGCCCTCCTGTGCACCCTGCTGTAGGCGACCCTACTCTGTCAGGGGGGTTGGACTAGACGATCTCCAGAGGTCCCTTCCAACCCTGACCATTCTGTGATTCTGTAACTCTTTCTCCTGAGGACTGTGCTGAAGATACCTATAAGTCTGCATGGTAAATAGGCAAGAAAAAGGAGAGAGAAACTCGGGAAAAAACGCTCCCCTTCCAAACTTCCACAGGCACCTCTGAGTCTCCAATCCCCGCTCGAAGACCTGCACTTACTGTTTGACATAGAATATGTGTAAGTACCAGAAGTGGGGTCTTAGACAAAGATAATGGAAGATTACTTAGGCTGGCCTTTTAAAACATCACTAGAATGTGAAAAGAAGGATGCAGATTTACAAAGAGTGAGACTATGTAGGGGACATAATTGGTTTAACTCAACTGTTTAACTCACTACAGCTCTAATACTTTTGTTTTGCTGGTTAGTTTTCCATGCAGGAACTTCTAAATCCTTGGAAGGAGAGAAAAAAAAAGAAGTGGAGAAAACATGGATGTAAGAATGTTCCTAACCAAATGAAAATGTCCAGTCTACCCACATCAGGAGACAACATTGTGCTTTCTCAAGTTGGAAAATTGTGCTTCAAAGAAAGAATCACAAAGTAGTGGGAAGATAAAAAAAACAGGTCATCTGGTCCAACATCCCCTACACAAACATTGCTGCCTACAGATGGTGGATCAGGAAATGTCTGTTGCCCAAGGCTGTGCCTTGTGTCTTCTGGGTCAAATACCTTGAAATATCAAATACCTTGACATACTTTATTGCTAAAGCAGAATGTAGTGC
>NW_009648049.1:0-5534 GCF_000708025.1 Charadrius vociferus
CAGATGGGATGTAATACCCTCGTTGGTTTTGGTATTATAATGACATTATCATAAGCAAAGTTCACTAAAGGACAGCATTTTGTCAAAAAAGGTGACAGATTGTTGGCTCAGGGTAACAAGTAGGCAGTTTATCAGTTCTATAAGACCTTTAGGGGCTCCATTTGGTCCCCAAGTCCCCAGTTTATCACAGGGTTTTAGCTGCAGTGTCTCCACTCTGCTCCATCCTTTGCACTGTTTTTCTTCCGTGGTGCCATCTCGTTCCCTTATTTGCTGGATTATCACAGGGTTTGGCCTTGGAGTCTCCACCCCACTCCACTCCCCGTGTTGCTTTGCAAGCAATAGTGTACAGGGAATCACAGATGTAGCGGATTCTTCACATACCAGCTGCGGCTGTGTTTTACCCTAGAAGCCTTTTGATTTTATACCTTTCCTTAATGTGTGACCAATGCTGTATTATTGATCGTGTTTAGTAATCATTGTAAAACATCCTCTTAGATGGGTTTCAGCTGGTTCTGTAGTTAGCTGTTCAGCATGATGTAATATGGTTGTTACAGTTCATATACCACAGTCTATAGTCTTTGTCTACTCTAGCTCTTAATGTTTAAGCTGCTAGTGCTAAGTCTCGACTAACTTTTTCTACAACAAACTGCATTTTGTATTGCAATGTACTAGTGTATGGACTCCTTGAGAATGGTTGAGTTGAACTGTGTTGAATTGGGATGAGAGTTAGTCCAGTGGGGTCCCCATCCTGATTGACACCACAGCAATATTAGCAATAGTACTAAGAAAGTGTCGTTCCCCTCCCTCTATCACTGCTTGGGGATCACACATTTCAGGGCACCTCACCAGTGATAATGAGCTCATGGGAACTGAGCACAGAGAGGCAACTACAAGAAGTGTCAGGAGTGTGAAGCAGCTAAAGACTGTGTGTAGACTATGTCATGGTTAAATGAAGACTAATATGAAATAATAACCTGTCCTGGTTTGAGGTAAAACAGAACCAATTTTGGTTCAGTAACTTTGCTTCTTAGCTGGGCCTCTCTAACAACTAAAATTAACAGCATATTGTGCAGACAATGTTCACTCTCTCAGAGTGATAAGACCTATGTTTATAGTTGATGCCCAGGCATGGTATGCAGAGAGGCTCTTGCTTATACTTATTGCTATAACAACCAAGGCCAACCAACTTTGTTATTTGCCCCGTTGGGCTATACCAAGTGCTTCCCCGGGAAACTTAGAAATCTCTATATAAGAGTGGGTTTATAACTTAGCGCTTTTGTAACCGAGCTATATTGCTACCATCTTTAGTATTCGCACATGCTTTGCAGACAGTCACTATCACTGGTAATCCAAAAGAACTTGTCTATCTGTTGATTAAATAAACTGCACTGTGTAGGCAGCGAGTCGTTTAGGTTTTCTCATTGAACGCAACCAAAGCGTGGCCGTGTTAGTTCACGAGCATGACTGGGCTGAAGGTGCAGTCTGCTATTAGAGTATCCAGAACCATAACAGTTTAATATATTAAACGTGACTGGACTGATAGTGGTGAATTGGGCATCACTCAGAATTTAAACCTAGCTGCACCCAGCCTCCCACCTCGGTGAGGAGTGTTAGAACGCAAGGGGGTTTATTTTCTGCCAAAACTACTTTGCCCCTTAACGCAACAGATGTGAAACAGGATGTATTGTATAAGAAAATGACCATTTAGCAACTGCTTAGTAACAAAACAGCAAACAAATCAAACCAATAAAAAGCAAGACCCCAGACCCTAATATTACTATTGGTCCAAACTGTTGTGTGAGGGGTGGGGAATTTAGATTGTAAGGGTACAATTGCCCAGGGATTTCTTTGTTCATGGTCATTCTTCAGAGGCACCTAGCTCGAGCTGTAGCGCTATTAATAAAAGGAACTTATAGAAGAACCTCTTTTTCTGCTTATTGATTCAGCAGAAACCTAGAGTCAAACCCTGTTACGGTTACCGGCATATAAAATTTCCATAACAAGTTATGTTGAGGTGTTTTCTCACCAACCTATCAGGATTTTGTATTCAAATTGGTGCTCACTAGTCTTTTTTAAACATTCCTGGATCCAAACCTCTTCTTAATGCCTAATGTTTTCCAGGGGCATTAGCTTGCTTTTCTGCATTGTAGTTCACACTTGCTTTCTTTTTTTCCTTACCAATAAACATGATGGAGAACTTCACTGAAGACAGATAAATGCCACTATTACCTCTTGGTTAATTTTTAAAATACAACTTGGAAGAAAATACCACAAGGCTCAACTGATGCAGGACAGAGTTTATACAAATTCTTAAGACCTCTCATCCAAAAAAGAAAACCTTATCAGCAAACACCAGCCATGAGTGTAGTGGTCTTAACCAGAAGACTATTGTACATCACGGAGTAAGTGATCCACATAACAGTTGACCTGAGCAGGTGCAGGCCTGTGCTGCACTGTATATATCACTTGACAGCTGGATGAACTTAGCCAACTAATTATAGTGAGGCAGCCTGTATGTGGCTCCCACTTGGTACCTGGCAATTATGCCACCTGCATGTTTTGTCCTATCTCAAAGTGAGGCAGGATGTTTTCATATAACATCCTTTTGCTTGACGGTAGGAATGATGAATAGAGTCATGGTTTGGGCTGGGCTGGCCACTAAAACAAACGACAGATTGTCCTGGTTCTGACAGGGTGTCGCGGTTTGGGCCAGACTCGCCACTGAAACAAATGACAGATGCTCTCCCCCACCTCTGCCAGAATTTCAGAGAGTTAATTTCAGAGAGTTCAGATAGTTAGAAGATGCTTAGCTGCAAAGTAAAATTACTGAACAGAAAATTTGTTCTGTTTTACATCAAATCAGCACATGGGAAAAAAAATAGGGTTAATTTTCAACAGGAGCTGGCACTGGACACAGGTATTCCATGTCATGTGACTGCCATGCCCAGTATATAGCCAGGGAGCTGGCTGGGAGAGTGAGCAGGAAATTGTGAGCTGGCTGGGGCCTTCCCTGGTTTGGTCAGTGAGCAGTCAGTGAGTGGTGGTACGTTAATCATGTTCTGTACATTCCTCTATCAGTATTATTGTTGTTGTTTTCCTCTTTCCTTCGCTGTTCTGTTAAACTGACTTTGTCTCAACCCACGAGTTTTGCCTTTTTCCTCCCATTCTCCCCCCCATTCCACAGCTGTGGGGATTGAGTGAGCAGCTGTGTGGTTCTTTGTTGCCGATTGAGGCTAAACCATGATAGTCCTTTTTGGCACCCAACATGGAGCTCGAAGAGTTGAGATAAGAACAGATCCGACCAAAGCATGTTAAAATGAATTTGTTATATGCATTTATTATATTAGTTAAATAATTGCTGCTCACAATGTTGCTTTGTTTGTTCTCGTGGCTGTGTTATGTAAATTCTTATATGCTCTGTGTACTCCCTGCGATTCTATTTATCACCTCTGGGAGAGGGATCAGGATTATCATTTTGCTGTCCTCTGTAATATCAACTTATGATGTGTTAACATCACTGGTTGCGTGGTTATGTTGGGGTGTTTATTGCAGCTTTAATGTCCTGCCTGTACCTCAGGGGCCATCTGTGACAATTTATTAATAATCACACCTGATCTATAGGGGAAACAGGGGGAGATACTTCCCCCACCTCTTTTGCCTCCCTTTTCTCCTTTGGCCCAGGTATGACAGCTTTTGAGGATTTTGAATGTCCTTGGGATGTTCAAACCAGCATGTTTCTATTGCTATGCCTGCTGAATGTTTTTCAGGTCTTGTTTAGGGTTAAACAACTGTTTAAGACTACCACCCAGAGATCTGCCCTAAGGCTGGATAGTCATGGGTGGCATGGCATATTGGAGAATATGGGCAGGTATCTGTATGGGAGCACCCAGCCAAACCGGTTTCAGAGCACAATAGGTGAGATGCAGGGAGTGGTCATCCGACTCAGCTTCATCTCCACCTTGCCTTGTCTATGCAGAGATAACTTGGGGGGAGCTGCAAAACAGCTCAGCCCGGGGTTGTCTCAAGATTGCATATAAGAACTGAAACCAAATGGCCCTTAACAAACAAAATGCCCTGAGTACCATCCCACCACTATTTTGGTGACTTTGAGTGCTAGACATCACAAATTGGCAACAGAGACATAGCTATCACACCACCAGAGGTAGATATCCCAGACAGTGTAATCCACTTAGGCATAATCCTGCACCCCCACAGAATCAGGAAATATAAACCGCAAGGTCTGGGGAGAAAAATGGGGAATCTTCCAACGATACAGCTGGCCTGTAGGAGATCCGTTCCCCCCCCCCCCGCCCGGGGCGCGGTCCAGGGAACATCAAGTTTTGTGATTGGTGCACTCTTTTAAGGTATTAATATCTAGCGCACTTTTGAGTTGTGTTGTTACTTGTCGGGATCGTTTGTAGCTTGCAATAGTGTATCCCGCTAATTTCTTTAAAACTGCATTAGTGTAATTGCCATTGTACACCTAGAACTTGCAATAGTGATGTATTGGACCTGTGAGTGAAGTCCAAATAAATTGTTAATTTGAACCTCTCGTGAAGTCCTTTTTTTCCTGTTTCGTCACAGTATCTGGAGAACTTCTCACCTCCAATGGTTTGGGACTTCACCCTCAAACAACTACAGGACCCTGATAAAGTGATAGAATATTTGAAAGGAAAATGCCATGATTGTTCCAGAGAGGCACAATTTACCACACTGTGCTGGGCCCTGGCCAGTATCTACCAATCACTGCTGGATATTAGGCAGCACCCTCAGGGGAAAGAGAGGGAAACCAGATGGACAGTCACTGTGGCTATTCCAACACCTGTGACAGGCAATGCGGCTAAACCAGACAACCAACCTGTGCCGGTATCAGTCACCCCTATACAGTAAAAGAAATACACAAAGAAATCAGTTAGCGATGAACCAGGGCCATCACAAAAACAGGGGGAAGAGGCAGAAACAGAGATAATCACCCGATCCCTGTCCCTGAGTGAGCTGCAAGATATGTGAAAAGATTTCAGTCGACTTCCCAGCAAGTGCACATTGTCACCTGGCTGATCCGATGCTGGGACAATGTTAACATCACTGGTTGTGCGGTTATGTTGGGGAGTAAGGGATACAGAGGATCAAAAGCCTGCTATATTCCAACCGAAGAAGAGAAATTGGAAACATATGAAGGGGTTCAAACAGCTTCAGAAGTGGTTGGTACTGAAGCACAGGTCCTCTTAGCACCTCAACTGCTGGTGCTGGGCTGGATGTTCAAAGAAAGGGTCCCTGCCACACATCATGCAACTGATGCTATGTTGGGTAATTGGATTGCGAACTTGAATGGGAAACCCAAGAATTCTGGAAGTGATCATGGACTGGCCAGAAGGCAAAGATTTCAGAATATCACCAGAGGAGGAGGTGACGCGTGCAGAAGACGCCCCACCATATAATAAACTGCCAGAAAATGAGAAGATATATGCCCTGTTCACTGATGGGTACTGCTGGATTGTGGGAAAGCATCGAAAGTGAAAGGCTGCTGTGTGGAG
>NW_009648049.1:6436-8061 GCF_000708025.1 Charadrius vociferus
CAGTCTGGGTTAGCCCTGCCTCAGGCAAAGGCAAACCCATCTGTGGGATTGCTTTTGCATAAGGACCTGGATGCACTTGGTGGGTGATGAAAGAAGATGGGGAGGTCCGCTGCGTACCTCATGGGGATCTGATTTTGGGTGACAATAGCCAACGAATCAAATTTTATGATGTTAAGTGCTAAATAACCCTGCCACTGTATGTCATCATTACTATAATTGCTATCAATTGTACTACAGTAGGAATCACCCAAACTAATGACAGATAGACTTTGATGAAACGGAGTAAAGTGCAGTGGTGCTGGGATCAGAACTGACCTCAGCAGTTGGCGCCCAGCAACTTCCTCAAGATCGGCATCTTCAACCCTGCATACCACGGGCATGAACCACACTGGGTACACTAGCCACAACTTTCTCGAGATCTACATCTTCAACCCGCAGACCATGGGCGTGGGCTGCACCGGATAGACCAGCCATGAGCTCCAAATACAGCATGCAACAGTCCAGCACCACACACCATCTCACCTGCCCTGAGAGACTGTTCTAACAGATGGAGCCCAAAGTCATGGATTAAATTAACTCAGTGGACATTTTAGAGGAATGGACCATAGACTAAAGGAATTATATGTGTATATATATGTACATATATATAAAAGACAGGGAAAAGTGGTGTTAATTAATTGTTAAATCTAAGATCTGGGCATTACGTAAATGGTATAGAATAAGGGGTGGATAATGTCCTGGTTCCGGCAGGGATAGGGTTAATCTGGGAGGTTAACATCTCCCAGACTCAATAGCTATAGCTGTCAATGTTTCAATTCCAAATTTAAACAAGATTTGCCATGGTAAAGTGTAAAATTCCTGTAATATACGAATATTGATGTTGTGCCAGGCTACAAGGAGTGTTTAGGAAATAAACAATTCTATATCCATCCTTAAATGAAATAGTGAGAATGAGATTCAAATGCAACAACTGATTCCCTTCATAAGTCCTCTGATCAGTAACAAAGCAGTTTGGAGTCTCTGTGTAACCCCTTAGCATGATTCCTCTTAGGAGGAAGAAATTCCTAGAGACCTTTTGGATGAAAGGGAATGTGCTGCTACCAGAAACGTGTGTTGCTAGTTTAACAAGCATGTCAGAAAAGTGAGAGTTTACAAATGTGTGGAGCAGCACTATGGATTTAGAGGTGTGAAACTGAGCCTTATGCCAGGCTCATAACCAGTGGATCCAGCTGTGTATAGGCACCCAGGCATTTCAAACAGATGAAAACAAAAGTTGATGGCTACGTGTTCTGGAAAAGTACTACCTCATTCCCTATCCTTGTCCCAAAGTGGGGTCATTTACCCGGTGTATAAGATGCCAATATACACACAGAGTAGAGGTATTTATTTAAATCATTTCTGTGCAGAGATGGGTGCTCAATGGTAATCCACAAAACTAGCACAACGGCCTACAAACTCTTTGGAATATTTATACAGTTCAAAACACAGAAATACGCACCCTTAATTACACTGATTGGTTAGTACCTTATCTTAACAATTTCTATTGGTTAGTATAGTCTCTCATTTTCATTTAAAGCTACAATGTCCTTTAATTGATGTGCACATGCTCCAGTACGGGGCGGGGG
>NW_009648049.1:9093-11171 GCF_000708025.1 Charadrius vociferus
GGGGGGGGGGCAGTTCTGTTCAGTCTCTAATTGAGTCAGTGGTCACGATCTCCCACTGCTGCCTTTACATTTCCCCCAGTTACTGCAGATCTTTGTTGCTTTTAGCAGTAGTCTGGTTCTCACATGTTTTTTGGTTTCCGTGCCTCCTGTGGAGGGATGTTCCCTTGTTATCAGCCTTCTGTTCTTCTTCAAGGGTATATTCATGAGCAAGGCATGCATTGTTTATACAAAGTGTCCTGTTTCACAAGGCCTTGTAACCTCTTTACAGCTTTTTGCTCTTGCTTAGTGAGAAATTCTACCTTCTAAAATACATTCTACATTTTAAAAGTAAATTTTATCTTGTTAAAGTACATCATCCTTGGCTATGGAAATTGATGTGCTTCCACTCAATTCACCTGATTCTGTGGCACAGGACTTCTCCCAGGTTAAGTTTGAACATGAGCCAGCAAAGTACCCTTGCCGCAAAGAAGGCTAATGGTATCCAGGGCTGCCAGCAGGTCAAGGGAGGTGATCCTTCTCCTCTACTCAACGCTGGTGAGGCCACATCTGGAGTCCTGTGTCCAGTTCTGGGCTCCCCAGTACAAGAGAGACATGGATATACTGGAAAGAGTCCAGCAAAGGGCCACAAAGATGATGAAGGGACTGGAACATCTCACCTATGAGGAAAGGCTGAGAGAGCTTGGACTGTTTAGCCTTGTGATGGTGTGCTCCACTACAACCTGACCTTTACTTGTCCTTTATCTCCTGTAACCTTGCCCAAGCAATAACCACCTGTCGTGGTCATAATGCGTGCATGTAGTCATGATGGTTGCACCTGGCTCAAAGGCGGTTTCGGGGAGACAGATAACAACACAATAGCCAAGGGATAACTTGAGCAATGTGTTCACCTAACTAATCCCAATACTGATACTGTGTTCAATATGCAAATATGACTATAAGTCAATCATCTTATCCCCATAAACAGTGAACAGCCCAAGAGCCCTTTGAGCTCTCCTGCATGTCAGCGGGCTGCATGCCAGGATCTCCCCTTGAGTAGGGATGCCTCTCAAGGTTACTTCTCAAGATTCAGAGATTCCTTGCCACAACAGATCCTGGGTAAGTGACTAATAGCATGGTAAACTTTTAAATCTTAGCTAAGTGATATAAAAGATTGATTGTGCATATATAATCCTTTAGACATAAACCGTTGGCCAAGTCTGGGTGTCGTGGTTTAGGCCAGAATGGCCACTCAGGCAGAACGACAGATGCTCTCCCCTACCTCTCTCCAAAGAGAGGCAGAAGAGGCAGAGATACTTATGAGTTTAGAAGGAGCTAAAGTACTTTAATGAAATATTAATAATAACATAAAAAGAAAATAATGAAATATATACAAAACCGTATCAAGCTCCCAGGGTGACAACCATGTCACCAGCTGGCACTCGGGAAGTCTCAGACTGGACTCAGCGATGGATGGGAACCAGATTCCGGATCTGGATTCAGGAATGCACAGATCGGGATCAAAGGCAGACGAACAGACACAGAGTCCTCCTCAGATGCTGGCCATTGAAGAAAGAGGGCCAACACTTTGATCCTTCAGCTTTTATACTGAGCATGAGGCAGATGGGATGGAATACTCTGTTGGTCAGTTTTGGGTCACCTTTCTTGTCCTGTCCTACCTGCAGGTGCGACCCCTCTACGCTTTTCCGCTTCTGACCCTCCAATGGGGCAAATAATAAAGTTGGTTGGCCTTGGTTTTTATAGCAATAAGTATAAGCAAGAGCCTCTCTGCATACCATGCCTGGGCATCAACTGTAAACATAGGTCTTATCACTCTGAGAGAGTGAACATTGGATCAGTGGTCCCTTAATCGAGAAAAACTCACAGCCCTGCAGCTTTTGGTCGCAGAACAATTGGCCGCAGGACACATTGAACCCTCTCATAGCCCATGGAACACACCTGTGTTTGTAATAAAAAAGAAATCGGGGAAATGGCGTTTGTTACATGACCTAAGGAGAATTAATGAGGTGATGGCAACAATGGGAGCATTGCAACCAGGGTTGCCCTCACCAACCATGATCCCAATGCAATGGGAAATTGTC
>NW_009648049.1:13672-17811 GCF_000708025.1 Charadrius vociferus
GGAGTGAAGAAGTTACAAGTGGATGATGGATGGGACTGGTTAAACAACTTGTTTAAAGGTTGGGGACTGCCGGGGTGGTTGCTGTCCTTGATGAAAACGGGATTGTTGGTTTGTTCATTATTGTAGTTGTGTTATTAATGTTGCCTTGTCTCGTCTCTCTGCTGCAAAGGGCCCTGCAGCGGACGGCACAGGCAATTTTTGTAGCACAAATACAAAAAGGGGGAATTGTGGGAGACCTCGGCTGGTCCGAGGGATCAAAATACAAGTTTAACACTGACCCTGAACCCTGACCCGTGTACCCTTGAGGAGACAGAAGAATCCTGAGAAGATCCGAGCAAACAAGATAAGGGGTGGCAAACATCCTGGCTTTGACCAGAGCATGAACAGCACGTGATCAACAATTGTATTGGCTGAATGGTGTGTCATGTGAGAGTGGATTGGGCAAAAGTAGAATGTTAGAATATATGCACAGATAAGCAACCAGCTAAGAGGATATAAAAGAGCACTGCTTGTAAAATAAAGAGAATGATTGCTGTAACTGGATATTGAGTGTCGTGTCCGTCTCTACAACGACAAGAAAAGATTTAATAAGAAGATAGAAGACTGCAGTGATCACGTGCAGGGCTCAGCCAGGCAACTCTACCGACTGGCCCCATTTTATACGTGACAGGCTTCTGTTTTCTGTCGTCGTCATCCCAGCTCCCCTTCTTTGTTCTTCATCAGTTTATATGGTTCTGTTAACCCCCTCACTCGCTCCAGTCTGATGTCCAGGATCTTCCCCTGATTTACAGTCTTATCAGTTGCAAAGTTCAAATTGACCTTCCTGGGATGCCTGTAATTGTGTAATGACCCACTCAATTAGTGAGACCATGATTTTTGTTTCTTGTCACTGTCTTTATGTTCATTTTGTCAGGTCTGTGGTTCAGTCTGTTAATTGTCCTCACTTTTCTTATCCCAATTTACCAAGTCCTCAATTGGATAACCATGCCCGAATAAACATTCGCACGCTCCACATTTCCCTGTCATTTAGTGCAACTGACCAAATTTGTTTTGGTCACTGTCTTTAACACTAATTGGCCAGGTGTATGTCTGTTTGTTTGTCTTCCTTCTTTTCCTTAGCATACCAATTTTTACAGAGTCCTTAGTCAGGTAATCTTGTTGCAAAAAAATAAACATGCTCACACTCAACATATCCTTACCAAGTAGTGTGACTGACCAGGTTGGTTTTAGTCACTGTCATCATTAGCACTAATTGGAAAGGTTTTATGTCTCTGTGTGTTTGCCTTCACAGTTTTTACAAGGCCCCTAGTAAAATAATTTTACTGCAACAGAAAATAATAAAAAAAAACCCACTAATACAAACAATAAGCATTCACACACTCTAGACATCCTTAAAGGATCCAGTGCCTGCCTCATTGGTGGGGCAGTGTGAGAAGCAGAAAAGGCCTTGACACTGTGCAAGCACTATTGAGCATAACCCCATACAAGCTACTATCAAGAAGTTTAACTCTATCCCAGCCAAAACCAGTGCACACACACTGCTGCACATCATTTTTTAAAATATGTTTTCAGAAAGGCACCACTAACTTCTCTGATTAGCTCGGGATTAGCCAGCAGTAAGGTCCATTATGGAACTGGCTTTGTCTGGCAAATGGGCAGTCCGTGGTCTCTCATCTCTAATTCATAGAATCATAGAACAGTTTGGGTTTGAAGGGACCTTTAAAGGTCATCTAGGCAATCCCCCCCCCTGCAATGGGCAGGGACATCTTCAACTAGATCAGGTTGCTCAGAGCCCTGTCCAACCTGACCTTGAATGTTTCCAGGGATGGGGCATATAAAGACTCTCTGGACAACCTATTCCAGTGTTTCACCACCCTCATTGAAAAAAAATTCTTCCTTATATCTAGTCTGAATCTACCCTCTTTTAGTTCAAAAACCATTACCCCTTGTCCTATCGCTACAGGCCCTATTAAAAAGTCTGTCCCCATCTTTCTTGTAAGTCCCCTTTAAGTATTGAAAGGCTGCAATAGGGTCTCCCCAGAGCCTTCTCTTCTCCAGGCTGTCCTGTTTCTGGCAGGGATGGGGTTAATTTCCCCAAGGAGCCGGCAGGGGGCAGGTATTCCATCCCACGTGACCCATGCTCGAGCTATAAGAGAAGCTAGCCGGGGAGAGGAGAGCAGTTGCCACTTGGGGGTGGGCTGCGGCAGTGTGGCTCCGGTCCGGTCCGGTCGGTGCACTTTGCGGCGGTACTGTAATCACATTTTCATCCTTCCTTTTGCTGTTCTGTTAAATTGCATTATTTAAACCCACGAGTTTTGCCCTGTCGATTTCTTTTTCCACGGCTGTGGGAGTTGCGCGAGCGGCTGCGTGGTTCTTTGTTGCTGGCTGAGGCCAAACCACGACACAGGCTAAATAACCCCAACTCTCTCATCCTTTCCTCATAGGAGACGTGTTCCATCCCCCTGATCATTTTTGTGGCCCTCCTCTGGACCCGCTCCAACAGGTCCATGTCCTTCTTATGTTGGGGGCTCCAGAGCTGGATGCAGTATTCCAGGTGGGGTCTCACCAGAGTGGAGTAGAGGGGCAGAATCCCCTCCCTCGACCTGCTGGCCACAGTTCTTTTAATGTAGCACAGGATATGGTTTACCCTCTGGACTGTGAGTGCACATTGTCAGCTCACGTCCAGCTTTTCATCCACCGGTACCCCCGAGTCCTTCTCGGCAGGGCTGCTCTCTATCCATTCTTCCCCCAGCCCGTGTTGATACCCGCAGTTGCCCTGACCCAGGTGCAGGACCTTGCACTTGCTCTTGTTGAACTTCATGAGGTTCACACAGCCCCACTTCTTGAGCTTGTCAAGGTCCCTCTGGATGGCATCCCGTCCCTCAGGTGTGTCAACTGCACCATTCATCTTGGTGTCGTCTGGAAATTTGCTGAGGGTGCACTCAATCTCACTGTCTGTCATTGATGAAGATATTAAACAGTACTGGTCTCAATATGGACCCCTGACGGACACCACTTTTCACCGATCTCCATCAGGACATTGCATTGACCACTACTTTCTGGATGCCACCATCCAAGCAATTCCTCATCCACCAAAAAGTCCACCCATCAAATCCATAGCTCTCCAATTTAAACAGAAGGATGTTGTGGGGGACCATGTCAAAGGCCTTATAGAACTCCAGATAGATGACATCCATAGCTCTTCCCTTGTCCTCTGATGTAGTCACTCCATCATAGAAGGCCGCTAGGCTGGTCAGGCAGGACTTGCCCTTGGTGAAGCCATGCTGGCTGTCACCTCCCTGTCCTCCAGGTGCCTTAGCATAGCTTCTAGGAGGATCTGTTCCATGATCTTCCCAGGCACAGAAGTGAGGCTGACAGGTCGGTAGTTCCCAGGGTCCTCCTTTCTAACCTTTTTAAAAACAGGTGCAATGTTTCCTTTTTTCCAGTCACCGGGGACTTTACCTGAATGCCATGACTTTTCAAATATCATGGAGAGTGGCTTGGCAACTACATCAGCCAATTCCCTCAGGACTCTGGGATGCACCTCATCAGGTCCCATAGACTTCTATATGTTCAGGTTCCTCAGGTGATCATGAACTTGATCTTCTCTTACAGTGGGAGGGACTTTGCTCCTCCAATCCCAGTCTTGCAGTCCATCCACTCGAGAGGTGTGGGAAGAGAGATTTCCAGTGAAGACTGAGGAAAAACGTTGCTGAGTACCTCAGCTTTCTCCTCACCTGTTGTTACCAGTTTGCCAATCTTGCTCATCAGGGTAAACTATGCTTTCTTTGACCTTCTTTTTCTGGCTGACATACCTGTAGAAGCCCTTCTTAATATTCTTTGAGTCCCTTGCCAAGTTCAGATCCAGCTGCGCCGTTGTTGCCTTGTAGGTAGAATTTTAGCCATTTTCATTAACATTAAAGTTGTTCGCTTTAAGGTTGTTAGCATTAAAGTTAGTTAGGCCTGTTATCTATTGGCATTAGCTGAACTTCTGATAAAGGGTCTTGCGTATGACCATTTTGTTATGTACTTGGCCAGATGGTTGGCCTTGGGAATGTTTCTTCACAAGTATCTGGGCTAATTAATAGAGGAACTTTCTGAAACATTCTCATAGCTTTATACTTTTGTGGCTCTAACGT